>NC_054065.1:15500362-15813278 GCF_017639655.2 Falco naumanni
GCATGAAAGCACATAATCTCAGATATGACTTTATAGCTTTTAAAAGAAAGGAGGACATGGTAAATACAGAGAGGTGTGAGCTGTAACTGACTCCTTTTGAACCTGCAGTCACTGCGAGAGCTTTTCTGGCTTATTTCAGGGTTTGGCAGCGGTCTCTGACATGGACAGTGCCACGTTTCTAGTGGTCATGGTGGGGACAAGGGGACAGGAAAACACCCTGTCCTCTCCCCAGACAAACTGGACGTTGTCACCACACTTATCAGTACGTTAGGACCAACATTGCTCCCTGTTATTGCTGTCTGGCAGCAGGGCAGACACCAGTCCCACGGCAGTGTCTCACAGTAGCTGCCATCTCTCCGCAGCTCTAATCTCCAGCACACCAGATATCTGTCTAAAATGCATCGCCTCCCCAGGTTCCCACTTTTGCAAATTGTCTCTTCATTCCTCCCCTAATAGACCTGCAGCTACATTTTCATTTGTCCTCATACGTCACCAGTATTGATTCTGACTGACTGATGTATTTTAACTTCTCAAAAATTAATATTTGCGGTTTGGTTTCGTATTAATGAACAACAGGCCATTAATGATGCTGTTGTTATTCTTATTATTTATTTATTTATTCATTCATTCATTTATTTATTTATTTATTTTATGAGTTTTCACCTTATGCAAAGATTGGTCAGCTCTGTTCCTGCAGTTTTAAATAGCAAGTAACTGTCTGAGGGGAAGAACCATGACACTTTTAATAAAAATAATCATTTGTTTATCAGTTTTCAGTAGTTGGGTGAAAGTTCACAATGGTTTTCCATTACATTTTATTCCGAATCCAACTTCTGGTGTGGTTTTGTTTACATCTCTGGTTTCTCTTTCTCTTTTTTCTCCCCACCCATTGTATTTTCAAGTGCCAATAATGGGGAGTGTTGCTAATGCAGATGGATGACTGGAATTCATGTTCAGAACAAAAATATTCTCTCATCTTTCCCCCAGCTCATTCACTCAAATCAACTGCATATCTAGAAACTAAACAATTTGGTTTATTATTATCACCAGGTGAAACTCCACTTGGCTTTAATTTATGTAACTCCATCTAACTCCTGGGACATTTTTGAGGAAGTCAGGTTGAGCATATGGTACATCTAAGGTCACTCTCAGGTGTCAGTGGAATGAGATGGGCTTTTCATCATACTTCAAAACTGAATTATCATCTGGAGGTGTTTATCTTCATCCTCTGACAACAGACATAGGCTCAAATGACTACTATGCTTCCAGAAGTTAGACAGGGTGAATCCAGACCTGACTGTTTTGTCCAAGTACAGGGAAGTAAAAGGCAAACAGGCATCTCCCCAGGATATACATGTTTTGTTTTATTCTTGCAACAGCAACACTAATGTTGGCTTTCTAACTGCCTCACCTTCCATCCTAAAAAGCTGCATGACCATATGCCAGTTCTAAGTGCAGAAGTTGAAATGAATTTTAATTTGATGGGTTTATACCATTGCCTGCAGCTTTACTAGGAGTGGCTTTCTGCTTCAGGGATCTTAGTGAGCAGAGAAAGCAGCTGCAGGACAGTGTTCTAGTATAAAAACGGCTTTGCAGAACTTCCTTCTGTAGCTCCCTGAATATAATTGCCTGACCTTGAGAAAAGAAGCGGGAGGTGTGTATATTTGACTTAAGTATTAAGAGGTAGGAACTGGCTGGTAACTCCTTCAAGAGTCCACTGAAAAGCAACAGAAATTCAACATCAGAAGAGCTCTGACCTTTACATTTAAGTCTCCTGAAGTTGCTAGGGAAAAGAACTG
This sequence comes from Falco naumanni, assembly GCF_017639655.2. Lineage (NCBI taxonomy): Eukaryota > Metazoa > Chordata > Aves > Falconiformes > Falconidae > Falco > Falco naumanni. The sequence continues at coordinate 15,502,162 of NC_054065.1, forward strand.
TGGGTTCTCTATAATGTTAGCCAACAGTACTGTCCACTTCAGATGCAAAGGGATCCTCTATCCCCTACTGGGAGATAAAACAAGTAGAAAAAGGCCAAATCCTTCAAAAATGACTCTACTCTTCCCAAGAGGATGAGCAAATCTCAGACAGCTGCCCTGAAGTACAATCTTTATCCATTAAAATAAATGTTAGTACATTATCACTTAAGTGTAGTACGGGATGAGGTGCGGAATTTGCTCCAGCAGTGAGGTTTATAATCTTTGGGCTAGATTCATTCAAGTAGCTCTGGAGGTCTCAAATTATCTGTTCAACTGATCTGCAGGAATTAATATACCTATGAAGGGATTTAGTTCCAGGGACATTACCTGCAAGAAGCAAATCAGGTTTTCTGTAGTAAATATTTTGCTAGTGAAAGCCTGACAATCTGAACAGTACTTCATAAAAACTTTGTGAATTGTTGATTAAATACATTTCCTGGTCATTTTTGGGTATTATTCACTTCTAGTCACACTGCACAGTTTTGAGGTTGCATGTACAGGAGCAGAGGCTGCAGGTAAATTCTGGGACTCCTTGGATTAAATATACCTACTCATAGTTACTCACACAACGAGAATCTAGGAGAGCTGTAATGATAACACTCAACAAAGAGTGAAACAGATTTCATTTTCTTCTTCTTTCCCCTCCTGACACTACATTTCACAAGATGGCTATGCTCCTCTCCCAACAGCATTGTCAAAACACAGTTACGTGCAGCACAATGACATAATGACATATGCAAGGTTAATTTCCACTGTAACCTTAAGCCAAAGCTTTTTAAAACCCACACAGAATTTGAGGGAACCAGAATCAGTGCTTTACGTTAGCCAAAAAGCCCTCAAAAAACAGACAAGCCCCGCTATTCTTTACTTTGCATTCTGATCTGTCACTGCCTGATAACAAACAGCAGATTGTCTCCTGTACAAGCATTGTCACCCAGAGGTCAATTCAATCATTAAGACCCAGTAGCCAGGAGCTCAACATGTTGCTTAGTGAGTTTAAGATGTCTAGGACCTCCTTAGGGACACTCCTAAAAATGAAGCCAGGTAATAAACAGAACCATCATTTGCTACCTAAATTCAGTGTAGTGCTGTCAATGCTTTCTTGAAATGATGGCTGAACAAGTGGATTTATTTCAGAGTGGACGACAGCCAGTGCTCTTTCTATCAGACCTTTATATTAGAACTTGGCATTAGACCCTGCTTTAAAGTACTTAAAGAAAAAGCAAAGAGGAAAATATATATGTTCCTTTTTCCACCCTTCTTCACTTTGTTTCCCACTATAATGGAGAAGCTGCACTTGCAGCAATCAGGTGTAAAGAGAGGGCTATTCTTCAAGCTGTAAATTGGTATGTTATTTTACTCTGAAAGTAAACTAAGTCCAGGTGTTGTTTCTAAGCATGAGGGAAAAGAGCAAGCGCTGCAATGTTTACATGATAAAATTTCCCCTATGAGTTTGGTGCATTGGCATGTGATGAGCCAGTTGCCTGGTAGAAAACCAAACCAATCAATCAAAAATCTGGTTAAAACAAGTCTGTTGTGTTACAGCTTTTACTAGTTGTCTCAGCCAATATCGTACTGCTTGAAGTTGCAGTGCTTATACCTGGGACCGAAGTACCCTCTGCCTTTCTGCAAAATACTATACCTAATGTGCAACATTACTGGTACTGTAATGCTGGCTCCTTTCCTGCAGCCTCCTCTTCTGCCACCCCAAAGCCATGTCAGTGCTGTAACCCAGTATCTGGGGCTTTTGCATTTAATCAGAGCTCTGTGTGTTGCATTTGGAATGTGACCTCCTACCTTGGATTCCCTTTGCATACTTTCCATTGTACAGCATCAAAATGTAAAATAATTTGGAGGCTGAGGAAATGTACTATAAGTATTAGGAAGTGAAGGAAACTCTTGCTACCCTGCCCACACACCTGTATTTCATGTTATTGTCTATAAGCCAAGATAAGACTTAGAATCATAGAATCATAAAATGGTTTAGGTTGAAGGGGACCATTAAAGGTCATCTGGTCCAAGCCCCCTATGGTGAGCAGGGACATCTTCAACTAGATCAGGCTGGTCAGAGTCCCGTCCAATCTGGCATTCCATGGTAAATGCACCTCTCTGGGTAACCTGTTCTGATTTGTACTTTCTAAAGTCAGCCCGTAGGCACCTTACAAGTGATCCTACTAAGTAAAACAGCATAAAAGACTTAATGTATTTTTTAAATCCATCAATGCAAAAAGGAACATGACAGCTGCCTACATGGACTCGAAGAGTAAAGGTAAGAGAACTTGTAATAAGAGGTCCAAGTGAAGAGAGTAAGATGAACAAGAAATTTCATTAAAATTCTAAAATGAAATTATAAATTATGGAAGTCTTCTTAGGAAAAGGGAAGAGGTCTGTCATACGTAACAAGGAAAAATAGGTTTTCACTGACTAGTCAGAAATGGTCCTGCTCTAACAAGGGATGGAGAAGATGATTTACCAGTGACAAATTTTTCAGCTTCTGCTTCTGTAGTTCCACTGCCCAGCTACTGGATTACATTTTGAACATGAGGAATCCCACAAAGCATGTGCTGTGTTCATACTCACACACAGCCAAGTGGATTATGGATTAAAACCTTTCTTAACTCTCTATAAATCAGTTTAGTAAGATTTCTGATGTGATTTTTTAAAGATATTTCTATTATTAAAACTAAGATGATGAGAGAAACAGATGAGTTTTGATCTTTAATACTAAAAGGCTTTTTCAGAAGTGCATAAACTTTGATTCTTTATTTTTCTGCTTTCATTTTATGCTCAGCCTTCCTTTGCTTTGTAGCTCATAATTCCCACCAATGCTTTCAGGACTTTTTATTTTATGAAATGTCCATTCTTGAAATCCCTGGGAATCCTTTAAACTTTGATGTCTCTGAATACCTAAACATTCACTCTCAGCAGGGTGTAGAAGATCCTAAGCTTCCCAACTCGAACAGGAAGGACCGATGTAAAACAAGGGAACTTTAGCTGCGTGGTTCTGATGCACCAAAACAACGCTTTAAATTTTAATACAGACATTGAAACATGCACTTTGTATAAAGTTAAAACTTTTTCAAAGTAAAAAATTCACCAAACTAAGAAAAGACAAGAACAAGATTATTTTTCGTGGCAGGTGAAAAAAAACAGCTGAGAAAGGAACGTATTACAGTAAGCTAAGTGAACCCTATCAATCAACTCATTCAGCATAGGTTTTCTAGGTAATTTTTTCCTGTTCCCCAGCTAAGGTGTGAGGTTTACCCCCTGTGAAGCAGAAGTCGCCTTCTGTTACTTGAGCAGGAATAGCTCAGACAAAGCAAATCTTTGGTACCACCTACATCAACTTAGGCCAAGAAAGGTGAATATTGCTTTTGTGTATCATTATTACAAATGCTAATTATTATATTGCATGCTGGGGGTAGGAATGATGTCATAGAACCATAGAATAGTTTGAGTTGGAAGGGATCATTAAAGACCATCTAGTCCAAGCCCCCTGCACTGAGCAGGGACATCTTCAACTAGATCAGTTTGCTCAGAGCCTCGTCCAACCTAGCCTTCAATATTTCCAGGGATGTGATGCCTACAACCTCTGGGCAACATATTCCAGTGTTTCACCACCCTCATTGTGAAAAATTTCTTATTAAATCTAGTTGAAATCTACTGTCTTATATTTTATAACCATTACCCCTTGTCCTAGCATAACAAACCCTGCTAAAAATTCTGTCTCATCTTTCTTACAGGACCCCTTTAAGCACTGGAAGGCTGCAGTAAGGTCTCCCTGGAGCCTTCTCCAGGCTGAACAACCCCAGCTCTCTCAGCTTTTTTTCATAGGAGAGGGGCCCATCCTTCTGATCATTTTCGTGGCCCTCCTCTGGACGCACTCCAAGAGGTCCATGTCTTTCCTGTGCTGAGGGCTCCAGAATGTCACCTAATTTTAATTGCCTAAAAGTAAAGCCTCTGGTTTAGAGCTGATTATCTAAGCTATTTTTACAGGCAAAGAGCAAACAGGCATCTCCAATAGATAATTCAGCTCATGTTAGAGTAAAAAAGAGAATGGATGAGGCTTTGTGGGAAGAAACTGCAACAATCAGCTTACAGCAGATGTTTAACATGTTGATATCTAGCCACAGTAAGGCTGGCTGGACTGAATAGTTTTTCTGTGAGATGCTGCCTTCATTCACGTTAGTATCACTTCCAAGTCAAAAGCAGCCAATAAAGTAACAAATACCAAAGTTCTAGGTTAAGAAAAACATAAAATTAAATAGAAAATATATATTTAGTCTGGAAAGGCAGAATGGAAGTTATTTTGAACATATCTTTCACCTTTCCATATGAACAACATGATAAAAAAATCAGTCTAGCAAAGATACACATATGTGTGGCTTTTATTACTTATTTCACTTGAAAAAGAGGACATTTCTGGCCTTGATGGCTACTCCCCTATCCCCTGGGTGTCTCACATATATACAGGGAAATAAAAGAAATAACTGAAAGCAAGGAATCTGCTCAGAGCACTTGGAAACTAGCAGCCCTTACCAGCAATTCCAGAAAGGTCAAGACTTTCAGAAATGAGCTTTTTATTTGCTAATACTACTGGTTTAGTAGAGTCTGTTCATCGTACTTAGTGGGGTGAAGGCATGTGATGTGATCATTTACAACTGAAAGAGGAAATCATTCTGGTGGACCTGAGAGTGAGCCATCAGGATGCTTTGGCTATGGATCTTTCAGGAGGCAGCAATCACAGCTGAGTAATGATGCTGTCAAATGGATATTTGGCAGCTTACAGGCCATAAATTGAAGGATTCTCATTGTCATTCATAGAGCTCCAGAGAAATTTCTCATACCAATGAAGAATTGTCCATCCGCACTAGTGGGCTTTGGAGAGGCCTGATTCCAACTTTTGCACTCAATGCACACAGAAAAATCACCAATAAAATTGACTACCCTGAAGGCAGTCTCAATAGCAAATAAAGAAACTAAAAAAGACTGTAAGTAAGCAGTCTCATCTCCCTGGAAGTTTTCAGGGAGAGCGAGAATATATTGTTGCTGTTCATACAGTACCTGCCCTTTGCTAAACAAAAGGACTCCAGACTCAAGGGCTGCCAATCTGCCACAGTTCAGCAGTACTAAAATTGTCTTCAAGAAGTTAACGTGCTGATGATTTCTAGCTTCATAGCTCAATTACCTTTCTTTAACGTTGTATCATAAGTGGTGAAGATCTGACCTGCACAACTGTTACTCCTCCCCTGAGACACACCAGCATCACTTGGCTGCCCATTCATGCTGTTGTCTGTTTCCCGTCCAGAGCCATAAACTTCAGTATGACATAAAATGCCAATATCACCAGCCATGAAGCTGTGAGAGGCAGTTTGTTGAGCATGTCATGTGGGAAGAGCTTCTTTACTGTTCTTCAAGACAGCCCACAGGAACCACCCACTTGCTGTTACTGACCTTGAGTTTGATCTATATGGATATTGTCAATCTTGTTAATGTGTTTCTAATAGGAGGTGGAGAAGTTGCTTTCTCAAACTCTTCCAAGAGAGCTCTTGATTCACTCTGAGCGTGGGGACTGAGGCTCATGACTACAGCACAGTGCAAAAAAACTGGCCCAAAGCCTCTGGGAGGTGTTTTGACAAAATGTCTCATCAACAGAACATGCTGATTCGTCACAGCTGAAATCCCTGGTGGAAACACTGGGAAAAGGTTGCCAGTCAGATTTCTGAGGTTCTGGGAATTACTGGTCAGTTGTAAGAAAAGAAAAGGAGAAACCCAGACTGGTCTTCTGGGAGAAGATTCCATCCGACAATTGTCCTGATCTCCTGTACCACTGGGCTTAGGCATTCAGAAAACTCATTTCAAAATGCTAGAAGCTGTTTCAGAATTAAATTCTAGTTGGTATTCTTCCATTCTCTCCTGCCTTTCCCCCTGACCTTAGGGAAATAATTTAATTCCACCTGCATCAGTTTTCCCTAAAAATAAAAAAGTGATGACTGTTCGTCAGAACCACCTTTAAGTGACAACATAATTTTTAGCTGATCAGTGTTTTCCAAGAGAATTAAAACCTGTAAAGAAAGATGCCAACCCCTGATAAGCACACCAAGAGAGACAGAAGAAAAACGTCAGAGTCATAGTAGCTTTCCCTCAGTGGAAAGTGCCTGGTGTTACACAACCAAATATTTTCCTGTCAGCATTTATCGCTATTTGAATCATTTGCATTGTGTTTTCACAGCTAAGCTCTTTAAAAATAAGCTAAACATCTCCTGTGAACAGTGTTTTCATGGAATTTCAAAGTGCCCAAGAGCATAGTCTGGCACACTGGTTCCAGATACACACCGTTGCAGTGTGCAAAGATAGTGAAAGATAATAAAGAAATAGGGGGGGTAATAGCCGTACTTTGTGCTGAATGGCAAAAATATTTTTTCAAATTTGAGTGTTACAACTGAAAGTTTCTCCGGGGGTTGGGGGGTGGGGAGCTGCTTCTTTGTGCTATGGTCACTAGGAACATAAGAACAGCTACACTGGTTCACACCTGATGTCCATATAGTTCATCTTCTCTGCAGGGCTGTTCACGAGCAGATGCTTAAGATAGCCATGTATATTTCTCCCACATTTCTCCCTTTTTGTTGTATCTTTTTTATTGGATATTCCTCCCAGTAAAGATGAAAACCTATGCTTTTCCAAAATACTCATAAACAGGTCTTTTGCCAAACCACCAAACCAGCAGGATTTACCAAAACAACATACATGCAAAAGTGTGTTTCAGAATGAGTGAATATGAACGACTCCGTGCAAGACACTAACCTATCACCTTCGTTGTCAGTGTAAGAATTTTTGAGTACAATTCTTATGCTTTATTACCTTACCTGAAAATTTCTATTATTAGTGAGAAATGTTCAACAGCCTTTGGCAGCATTGATTTTTAATTACTATGAATAGTGTTACAGCTCCAATGAGTTGGATTAGCAAAATCCCATTCCATAAAAAGTGGAACTTCAGGTGGAAGCCCTTTCTGAAGCTATGAATATTCTCCATGTTTCCTCTTCCTCCTGTCTTGTGCTTTGGATGTGGCGTTCCCACAGCATTGTTTGGTTCCTCAGGCTGCTAATCAAAACTGAGAGTAGATCTTGATACTGGTAACACTTGTAAGGCCACTTCAGCAAAGAGGAATCAGACTGGTTTTACTTAATTGCCGGCAGATGCACAGTACAGCAGCATGGTTATATGCTGCCTGTTCCAAAGAACTAACACAAAGTGAATATCTCCTTGCTTTCAAGCATCCCTGGGCATCGTTTCTATAAGTAGATGGCAGAGATGCGAAGGACTCCTCTGCCATGTTCTCTGCCCTTTCTTTTACCCCCCAATACTGGTGTGAGGTAGCTATGTGACAGCGTGCACATATCTTACCCAACAATTGATAGATGACATGTTCAGCCTCCAGAGGAGACAAAATAACACATCACCACTTAGCAAGAATCCCTGGCATCATTCTTCCAAAGGCATTTAGATCAGAGCCAGGTTCAGAATGTGAAGATGCTGTAAGTTTTGCAACACTGCTGAAAGGCAAAAGAATACAAAGAGTTTCCCCATCCTAATTTAACCTGTCTGTAGCGCTCCTTAATGTTTTAGGAGTTTGGTGTGTGCTTTGGGACAGTCACAGAACACATTCCCTTGCAGTGGAACTGTTTTCACTTCAGGTTTTCTCTCAAACAATGATGTTCCCTTACCCAGGTTCTGAGAGACAGTTTTGCCCTATTGATTGCATGCATTTACATGAGCAACAAGCAACCTGCCAACACACATGGCAAGCTTTTTTTTTTTCTTTTTTCTCTTTAATTATTCTAGATTATTATTTTTTAAATAGTTTACAAAAGAGTTTTGGGGAAAACAAAACAAGTAAAATATCAAGGCAAAGTGCTTCACATCAGGAGAGACAGAACCAATTAGTCTGAAGTCTGTGAAAAACAATTATGTTGAATTTATCACACAAACTGCAAGATGTTCTTTATTACTGCCCAGTAAGTACACACACTGAAATTTTGACCCTATTCACTCTTTCCACATTGCCATAGCTAAAAAAAAAAATAAAATCAGATGATCAGAGCAATAGAGACTATCCAAAACAGATTAGCATTTGGTTGAGATTTAATAAACTTTTAGGCATCTTGAATTAAGATGCAGCACTTCCAGACATGTGGAAATGGGCTGCATTTTATTTTAGAAAGAAGTAAGAGGAAAAGCTAATATTCTGCTTTTCTACAGCAGTTCTCCGAGTGCACTTCATGTGGGTAAGTCCTCACACATTCCCAAGTTCTCAGTGGTTTTGGGTTTCATTGTGGAAAATACAACACAGCAGAGGACACCACCGCGCCACAAAATACGTCATGCTTTAATATGAGGTCATCATAACTCTCACGAGATTTGTGTCTCTTCTTTTCTTTGCTATTCGTCTTCCCAGTGTGTTCACTGGTTGCTCTGGACCATCCTTTCCCCTCCCAGCCCTAGTTTGCCTTCGGTAACTAGACTGAAAACTCTGCAGCATTGGCTCTCTTTCTGCATGTGAACCAGAACACAGGCAACAGACCTTCAGTTGCAATCATGAGCTCTCAGTACTGCTGATAAATAGTACAGATTCAATTCCACAGACCAGACATTTATTCTAATCTCAGCTACCCACCTGTGCAGATGCAAAATTACTCAAAAGAAACCCCCTGGTGTCAGCCTGATAAAGTACAACAAATACTCTGTCCAGCAATTACTTTGGAGAGGGTTAGTTGCCTTGCAGATGCTTCTGGGCCTAACTGTTTTCTTTCTTACACTAGTGATTTTTTCCTTGTGAAAGAAAATCCTTCTAACATTATTTTGTCTTTTTTTTTTTTTTTTTTTTTTCCCTAACAAGCTTGTTTTGAAGCATCTCAGTACCAAATCCTTGTAAGCAAACTGAATACCCAGTATAATCCAAGGTTTATGCAAAGGCAGGCAATGACAGTAGTAGCTAAACCTCACTCCATCAAAGGAAATCTATCAAGGGCACCCTCTTCTTGTGTTATTACTAAAAATTACAACGCATAGCCAAGAAAACAAGCCATGCTACAGGAGGCTGACTTACAGCACTCTGAGGGTGGAACACTTTTCTGGCTTATCCTGCTTCTGGCTTTAAACATCTGGTACCAACAGAAAGAAATTTCGTCTTTTCTCCCTGTTAATTGTGAAGTATCTGACTGATTGCTTATGACTGACATGAGTCTGACAGCAGGAAATGGTGACACAGGGGGAGTTCGATGGGTTAAGAAGAATGAGACAAGAAAATCAATGATGTGATTCTTTATTTAAATGCGTGTGCATACTGATTGAGGAATGTCAGCCTTAAAGTTGTCAGAAGGGCTTGCTACAGGAATTGCTAAGCACCGCTATTACTGTCAGCATTTGCATCACCGTAGCTGTTCTGAGCCCTAGACACAAACCAGCTTCTCACTGGATGAATGGAGCACAGGGAAGCAGCCCAATGAGCCTGTTCCTCAGCTGCCTGAAATCACCTTTTCACCACAGTAATGCAGCTGCACAGTTATTCTCAGGATGACCCACATACAGCAGAGATGTTCTTTGGGAAGCCCTGTGTCAGCTATGCTGTCTCTTAACCTCCACAACCAGGCACTACACAGGAGATGCTCTGAGGCAAGCTGATGATGAGAACACACACGTCTGGGGTGATCCCATGGGTGTGTGTTTCTGGTATCCTAAGGACAGTTAGCTCCTCTCGGAGCTGGAGGTCATAGAATCATAGAATCGTTTAGGTTGTAAAAGACTGTAAAATCATCAAGTCTAACTGTAAACCTAACTGCCAGGTCCACCACTAAACCATTTCCCCAGACACGATGCCTACACGTCTTTTACATACTTCCAGTGATGGCATGCACAATGTGCTCCCCCCTGGTCCTTACGCTGCTGGTGATGGCATCAGAGGGATAAACCAGGGGCCACAGCAGGCTTTTTAAACAGGACTCCAACAGATAAGGCCCCAAGTGAAAGGTTTGTTTGAGACAGATGTCCTATGGCTGAGGTTTATTGGGAATTAGTTCTGTTTCAAGATGAAAAGCAAAGTCATGAAGAGAAGCTGATGAAAGTAACTGCTCCGACTTTGAAACACCTATCATTGAACTGAAAAGAGGAAAGTGAGATTGATTGAGAACCCAAAGTGCAGCAGAGCAGTCCACTTCCAGACCCAGCAGACAGAAGGGCAAAAGTAAACAAGTAGCCTGAAAGGTTGCCATTATTCTGGCAAAGTGAATTAGATGTTAAAATGTCAATTCATTTTTCATAGTCCAAAATATTATTTATAGCATAGATAAAAATTTCTAATTTCCAATAAACAGTCCTGAAATGAATATTTTGTACTGAATCCTGCCTAAATTGCTCAAGCATATCATCATATCGAAGTCATTAGAACTGTACAAATGAGTAATGGCAGCAAGAGCTGGCCTTTTATTGGCATGAGTTTGAAATGGCTGCCTTACTCAAGCACGCCTATAAAACACTCTTGCCACACTATCATGTATCCCATTTACTCCCCATTTAAAAGAGAGGGGAAAAGGTTATTTTAAAAATACTTTAGAGTAATAAAATCTTTATTGCTGCGATTTTTTGTATCTCTTATGCCTGTGAAGCCAGTTGATTTAGGTATGTCCACAGTTCTGGGAGTAATAGAAAGTCAGTACTTATGCATTTTGTATACCTCTAAATATTACTTGAGCTGGAGTGCCTACAAATCATAGGGGATGGGGTGGGTGGGGGATGCAGTTTTAAGGTCATATAGCTCACAACTTCGCATGAATAAGAAAACCATGCTGGGTATACCACAGCCTCACACTCCCTCTTTCCAATGGGACACAGCAGGTGTTTCAGGCTCTGATGACTTGCAAGGCAACAAATCTAAACAGTCTGGGATTGAATTGAAGCCTGTTACTGTAAATGAAAGATAGAGAAGGAAATTCTGCCAAGAGTAAGAAAGAACATAAACACACACACATACAAGGTTTGGGATCTTTTGAAACCTACATTAGGTCCACAGATACTTTCTAAGCATTATTATATTTTTATATATTGTTAAATATACAGTATATTACTGTATGTTTAGAACAGCATCTTCTTGCATTACATTCATAACATGCACTATTGTCCAGTTTATCTATTTACTGTACAATAAGCCAAATAAATATCTCTGCCATACCAGGTGAAAACTTGCTTTTTATTCATTACAGCAATACTGTGCATCATTGGGAAAGAAGTACTGTATTCCTTCTAGCACTCCTATCTTCCACCACTGCTGGCACACAAATGAAAAAAAAAAAATAATAAAAAAAAATCAGTCTGCTCAGCTAGCTGAGCCACTATTGTTATGAGAAGTGAGCAAAATCCTGTTCTGCTTTGTTCATCAACAAACCTGTCAGCTAAATGGTGATTGTGGTACCTCCTCTGGTAGCAGCACAAGAGAAACGGAGGAATCCTGGTACAATTTTCTAGGTCTGAGGTTGCAATGCTGGCAGTTAAAAAATCATTGCATGATTATAAATGGAACAAATTTGCTCAGGAAGTCAGAGAGAGAAAAAATATAGAACCGCGAACTGCCTTTTTGACAATTGCTTTCCTTCTGTAACTGTGCTTTAAAAGAGAAGCCAAGATCATTTGGAATAAGATATCTGCTTTCTCAGCCGACACCAGTCTGCTGAATAGCAGAATGACAAATATCTCTGTGGTTATTTAATTATTTAGGGCATAATATGCTATTTTATTTGACAATCTGTTTGCTCTGTGGATAAACTGTAATGCTGAGTAATTTTTCCTTATGAAGCAACAAGATTATCTGCTCATTAAATAGCTTCATTGGCCCAGTAGCAACATCACACCACAAATAGAAATGATGCTATGAAAAGAATGGAGCAGAGATGCCTGGAACTTACAGAAAATACAATAGAGACAACTCAGTCACTGCAGTGAGAGGAAGGAAAGCTTTGGGGATTGCAGCAGCTGCTCTGTATAGGCAGAGGAAGTCGGGCTGCCAGGGAGTTATTGAGGTGAAGACCAGCTTTCCCCTTTTGCCTGGTCAGGTAAGTAGGCTTACAGTCCCCTGGGTGATGCTGGCTGAATTATGGTAGTGTTCCACAGGACCAAGATGAACAAGTTTTCCTATAATTTTGGGGGGCTGTTGTACCAATTGGTGGATTGATCCATAACCCCAAATGGATACGGAAGTTTCATTTTCCATAGCTTGTTTCCATCTGATGTGCATCTTCAGATGGTAGTGCTCTGGAGTTTGTGGAGTAAGTTATGTAAGTGAGGACAGCAGGCATTTCATGATGCTCTGAATTTGCAGGCCCTGCATTATGCATGGTGATAATAATAAGCTCTAAGCTATCAAACAGCGCTTTCCATTTTAATATGGCCAAATGGTTTCCCAGAGCTCTGTCATCATCATCATCATTTTACAGATGAAAAAGCATAGAGAAGTATTTTGCTTGGGGCTGTATTAGAAACCAGTAACACATCTGAAACTTATACCTAGCTTTCCAACCTCCTAGTCTAATGCTCTACTACTTTACCCTAGAGGTATGAACATGCATAAAAAGCTTTGTCATAACACAAGCAGCATAGTTTACATCACCTATATAAAAAAGCAAAAATGATAAGAGATTATTTTAATAACTGACTGTTCTGGGCAGTCAAAGATTTTCTCTGAACAGCCCTATGGCAAATGGAAAACTGAATACCTTTGGAACTAATGGATATACAAGACTTAGACCTTGCATACTGGCTCAGATGAGAATTCCAGATGAAAAAGCCATTTTGTTTTCTGTTTTGACAGTGGCCAAAATGAAGTGTTTAGGGAAGAGCTGAGCAAGCATATATCAACATGTCTCTAGAACATTCTCAGAAGCCCCAAAAATTTGCAGATTGAGGACTTTCTGAGATGAAAGATGTGGTTGGTATTCAATAGTCCAATGGCAAGGAGTGCCACAGTTTACCTCAAAGCTGAGGCTGGACCTCCATTAGTTTATTCTGAACACAAAACAAACAAGTGGCAGTTGATGCATTATAATACATATGAAGAAATATGAATAATTTCCCATTTACCCTCTCTGTGAAATTCATTACCTAAGCTTCTGTCACCCAAGGTTAAATGCAAAGAATAGACACCAAAAGTAAGTTTGGTTCATTCTCGCTGCTCCTACTGTTGGGAGAGGTCCACAGACAGTTCTGTGACAGGAAAATATCACATGCCTTGTACCCATATGCCTTGCTCGGGAATGTTACTGCTTGGATTGACTGTCATAAACTGTGGTTTTAAAGCAAATAAATCTTTGATATCTACAGTAGGACAGGAATAATTGTGTATCTGCCCATTTGACTTTTTCTCTTCTCTGGCTCCTCCAGCATAGCTTCCTTCTGGTGTCACTGTCAGTGTAAACAGCAGTTCATTAGAAATGTGTGATCCCATCAATTCATTGGACATAGACTGACTTGGTACCACTGACTTTCAATGAAACAAAATCTGAAGTGCTGATCTACAAATACAGTGTTCTGTGACTTGTTGACAAGACCCAAGAGAACTCTTAAAAAAATGCATGATCTCTCTGCCCCAGTAGAAACATACACAAACCATTTGTTACTTTAATCAGATTTTTTTAGTTCTTTAAATTTTCTTAAGGTGAAGGTGGGCAACTTGGTTTCGATAAGTGGCTTTCGAAAAAGGGTGTCTGTTGGCCCCACAGGGTCTTTTGAGCCCTTCTGTTATGTTAATGTCACAACTGTTACACAATAACACCATCCAGAAACAGCCAAGCTCAGGCTCAAGAGCAAAGGTAACACAATATTTTGCACAGGCTAATGCACCTGGGCTTATGAGAGTATATGGCCAAATAAAACACCGTGCTAGCCCAGCAGGACTGTTCCCAGCCTGTGGTCAAAGCTGGTCTGACCATCTCTATAGGGCATTTCTCAGTAGTGACAAGACCATTCTGAGGCCTTTGAAATATCAGTTTATGTACCACTGCCTAACTAGGCTCTCATCTAGATTAAAAGTAAAACTTGTTTTTCTGGAGCATATGGAGGTTTTCACTGTATTGAAGTGCCAAAATAATGCTATGTGGCTTGCTTTAGTATGGAAAGGATTTCTAAGAATAGAATCCCACAGGTTATAATTAGCAATATAATGCCTAATGATCGCTAGTCAAAAGAGGTCTTGAGCTACCTGAGTAATCCCCTGTAGCTGGGCCATAACACTCTACTGAAGCACTGAAGGGAAACTTGGCTTGAATGTAATCATTTGATTAGCATTCATCCAAGCAAAACATCCTCTTTTGTAGAGAGCAAGTATATTTCTACCTTTTTCTAGCTTTTGACAAGAGGCAGGTGTGTTAAGCATAGGAAATGTATACAGTACAGGGTGTTTTTTGACCAAGCACATGGAAATATACATTCTGCCTTGAAAACAGTGACACTTCCGAGTACACTGGTAAGGTATCACTGAGCTGTCATATCAGCTATGCTCTCGGACTGGAGAGAGACAATGTGTACGCAGAAACTCAGAAAAACAGAAGGAGATGAAAAAAGCTCAAAATTAAATTACAGATACATTATCTAAAATTAATCACTGGATTATTGTGCTGTGATGTTGCATTTTGTTAGTGATAAGCGAGCAACTGGCAAACTTAAATTGTGTCATTTCTTCAGGAAAACATAGACCAACATAGCAGCTATCAAAATGTTGATTTTGCTCCTGTGCCTTCTCTACTGAAACCCTGGGAACCTCTTGGAGTGCATTGCACCTACTCAGGCCTGCCTAAATTAGTCAGTAGCAGCTACTATCTGTAACTACCGATACACATAAAACCCTAGAAGATGATGCTAATTTCAGAAAAAGTTGGATCAACACACACATATACAGGGCATTGAACAGTGAAGTAATGTATGCCAAGAGCAGCTGTTTTCTGCTCCAAATCACACTGACAGCTTCCCTTTGATGGGGTTTGCTGCGGTTGTGTTGACCCCTGTACACTTTCCTGGGTTGTATCAAACAAAATGCATCTCATTTTCTGCTTCTTTCAACAGCTCTCTTTCCTGCCCAGCCTTACAGTACTTTGGTCTCTCTAGTACCTACTTTTAGCCATTCTTTGATTCCATACAGCATGATATTACTATTCCCATCTTCCAGCTGATTATCACTTTTCACTTATGACATATTAATGAATCTTTTCTCTCTGTTGGGAGTATTTGGAGAAAGTAAAAGTATAGTTGGAGGTTGCACGAAAGTTTCCACCTTCTGTCACCTATCCCAGGCTCTAACAACTTTTAGATTTATTCTTGACATCCCTTGGGCACTTCAAATAAATCTCTGAATCCACAAGGCAAGGCTAAAAATGTACTTAGCAACTCAACATGCAATGAACTACCTCTACTACAGACAGTAGCTACTTCTATGTGTATGATTCCTTTTGTTTCTTCTGTACCTTCCTATCTGATGAATTAAGAGGGAATTTCTTATTCTTAATCTTCTTGCTCAGCTGATATTCCTGAGGGAGTACAGCCCCTGAAGCTGCCCTGCTGGGAACAGATATGCTGTGCTGTCACCAGATTACAGGACAGGAGGTTTCTTGTTTGGCAGTGCTAAGTCCCTTCCGGCTACAAAAGGAGGTGACAGCAAGAACTAGGAAAAGCAGGAAGATTAATGGTTTGTGTAACACAGTAGAAATAAGAAATTATCATACTCTGCAGAAAAGAGATTTCCAGAGGAAATGGCTCAAGAAAGGCAGATGTAGGAGCCAGTAACATCGGTAACTAGTCATTTAGCCATTGATGCAACTGCATGATAAACTTCATGCAGTTCTGTGATAATAGTTATCTTCTGACTCGAATGTCACACAAAGCAGGAGGATCATGATCAATATCTGGCAGGTACAGGGTCCTTGTTACCAAGCAACGTGACTTCTTTTGCAGAGCCAGACTTCTAATTTGATTCATTTCTATTTGTTTTCTACAATTTCTACATTAGCGATGGAAAGGAACAGGTACAATAAATATCAATGAAGCATCTGTTAACTCTCCAATGTTCATTAACATTCAGATCAATGGTAACTGACACAAAATGAGAAATTAATATATAATTCACCCATAAAATTAACTCTTTCACAGATAAAGCCTTTCAGAGGAAAATTTGTTGACTAGGCTAAGAATCAGTTCACTAGCTCTTCTGGACTATGTAGATGCTTTCCAGAGTTTTGATGTGCAAAGAGCATCCTGCCCTTTGCTCACGGACATACACATGTAACATGGAGACAGGAGCATTAGAAAGGGAGGTGTGACAGCAAAGGCAATGAAGAAGCTACTATATTTAGTAAAAAAATCACTACATTAAACCCTTTGCTAATGGGAAAACAACTTTATCAATGGAATTTGCCATGATGCAGTCTACTTACAGAAGAGCTACTAATTAAGTGGACAACTGCATTATGCATTACGTATCTTTCCCGGTAACTTTCTGTGAATCAGAAAGATTGTGGGTGGTTGCCTGATTTTGAAGAGTTAAATACTGTTCTGGACACCTGTGTCCAAGCTATTCCTGTGCCAATGAGTTCTTGGGTGCTGTTCAGCAAGTTTCCTAACAAAGGTTTTCAGGAGTGTTCACAAGTGGTTTTAACATTTTCTGATCATTCAACATGGCATTTGATGATTCAGTTTCTAGAAGTGCTGACATCTTCTATCTACAACTGAAAACAATGGAACTGTGTCCTGAGACAACAAATTTATATAAATTAATAAAGTGACAAACTGAAAGCAAAACGTCCCAGAACTTAAGAGATGCCTGTAACAATTTTGATTGCCACTGCCAAAACTCAGGTCTTAAAGGGAAAAAAGAATAATGGAGGATGGCAATGTGGATTGGATTTGGGGCAAATAGTCGTGCCACCTAGGGGTACCTGGAGTGTCCAGTTCAGTCCTTTTTCACCTCCTACTCCTCTCTTTGGCAAAATCTAGAGATGTATCACATAAGAGCTCCAGAAAGCAGAGAAAAAAGCAGATAAATCCACCTTTACTGTGCTACATAGATAGCTAATGAAGATATAGCCACAAAACTTAAGAGATCATGGAACGTACTTGGAACAGCTTTTCAGCTCTCATCACAGATCTGATGTCCAGAGTGTGAAGACATACTCCTTGATAGCCATGAACCAAAAAAGAATAACAAGAGAAACATCCTGCTTTGCTCAACCACAGACTGAAAGTCACCTGCCAGGAAGAACAATTTCCCTCATGTGGCCTTGTGGTGTCAAGAGGTCATAAAATAGAAACAGCATTCTTTACTGAAGTTCACTATTGTCTATAGAAATCTTTCTACAGCTGCCTCTGATCCAGGTGTTAGCAGTCATGATGACTGTGGAAGGTTTGTTATCCAGCGAGCATTATATGCAGTTGCTGCAGTGTGTCTTCCTTAACAATTGATACATAAGGGATTTTTCATATGACCATCCCTTCTTTCAGGTGGTTTGGATTAATGTGTCTCCTCTGATAGCTGTGTCTTCCTCCCAGTTGACATTTCCACCTCCCCAGACACCAAGAAACATCTATAAATTCAATGATATGCAGCTATTTTTATAAATCAGCAAACCAATTGATCTTCTAAGTGGCCTTCTTGGATTATTTTTCTTTTCTGATCTTATGCATCTCCCAGTGGCTATTCTTTGGTTCTTGTGAGCCAGCTGGTGGTCCTCAGCACTCTGTGAAGTAGAAATGTGCCCACATATGCATATATAGGTATATACAGCACAGATTAATGATTTTGGGCCTTGTTTCCAGCAAACAGAGTTTGTGCTGATTTGCTGCACACAGTTGATCCCTGCCAAGTCCTGGAACCACTTAAAAGAAGGAATACCATGTCTCAAGAAGGGAAAAAAAAAAAAAAAGAGACAATCATGTGTCCTCAATTCCTTTTAAAACCAGCCACTCACGGAATATGTTGCCTCTATAGACATAGATAAGTTTTGGTTTTCTGCAGAAGACGTTGTCTGAAGATTTTAAGGGATGGAAATGGATCAGTCTTTTTTTCTATAGGTTTAAATACCATCACTAAGGTTTGAAATGCTCATAGCCCATTAAAATTTTACTGCTAATTTCAAAAGGCCCAGCGGTTTTCCCCTCATTCCTGACTTTGAAAGAAGGTGTTTGAAAATTTGACAAAACACACCTGAGAATGTGAAATTACTTGCTAAAAATGGCCAAACACAGTATATAACTTTGCACAAGTATTTAGAGGAAATATCGCACCTATGTCTTTTACACTTGCTTTCGGCAAACCTTCTTGAAGATGAACTCTCAGTGTAATATTTTTTCCTTTGAGTTTAGTACTTCTTATCAACTCAGCACCTCCTTCATTCATTCTTGTTTCTGATGATATCTTTGATTAAATCCCTAGGTTAATTTTTAGGAATGACACAGCAACCTGGCAGCCATAATCCTTTTAGAAGTTCAATATGTTTATGAGGGTTGAAGGATGTTAAACGTGGCGGTTTAAATGCTAAGCTGAGTAATCAGTTCATTAGGAATTTGCTCAATATGTTTGCCATCTGCAATTGAAGCATGCAAAACCGGACTCAAATAATTCAGCAGACAGTTTAATGTACGAACAAGATAAACTCCTCAAACATTGATTGACAAACCCTGGGATTTTGTTAGCAGGGATAAGTGCATATTCACATCCACATCCATGGATAACTTAACCACTTCCAGGGTAGAGGCACTGTAATACAACTGCGTTTAGCAGCCGGGGCAGGTGTGTGCAATGTCACCTCCATGATCCTGACCCAGAACAGCCTCAGCCAGCAAAGCCAGGCTTCAGGGGATTTGAGAGGGAATTGGCAGACCTCCACCACAGCCATAGACATTTTTCTGTTGGTTGCTAGGAGGATCACACCACACCTGTGTGGTGACCTGCAGACACTGAAATAGTCAACCTATGGCTCTATAGCGGTCTGTCTTTCTGTCTGGAGGAACTATATCCCCCATTGCAGCAAAAACCTGTCGCCTTCTTGAAGCTATCTCAGCCTTTTGAAACCAAACTTCATTTTATGGTGTTCCATTCTTCCCTTCCACTCTAGCCTGATGAATACCCAGCCTGAAGCCTGAATATTGTTAGCTGGTGTGGGGTTCCCCTGCCTTCACACACACACACACATAATTCCTCTCTTTGACCCTTATCTTACTCTCCACAGCAAACCTTATCTCTGCTAATGTTACCAACCAGCCTCAACTGTCAATAATTCAACAAAGCCTAGAAAAAAATGACCCACATTTCACCCAGGTCCCCATGCTAATATTTTTCTCTAATTGAGTTTATGCCTTCAGACGTTTCTAGCTCCGAAGATGCATGGAATATAGCCATTCAGGGGGAGTTCAAATCTCTGGTTACCTGTCTGATCTGATCGTCTCCAGAGGCACCGTACAGCCTGAGTATGATAAATGCCCTTGCCTAGACAGCAGAAGAAATTTGCTTAGATCCGTTACAATGTGAAGAAAATGGCCAGAAGAGGCTGAATCACCCCAGACTCCATAGTTCCCTGAGTATCTACCCCATTCTTTCAGTAAAGGAAGATGTCACTGTCACAGTAGTGAGTTAAAGTCTTCCTGTATGTGCCTGAGACACCTGCGAAGGTAAACCTGAAGCAAGACCTTCTCCTCCAGCCCTCCATTAGCATTCACTCAGCTCCTTGCTACTGTCCTATTAAACACAGGGTTCGTTTAGACTTAGAAGCAATTTATGAAGACCCAAGTATTTCACTGATCAAAAAATCTCTGGAGGCTCTGCTTCTGCAACAAAAAATTATGTAAGGAGAGAAAGGAGGGCAGAGCAGAAACAGAAAAGCAAAACCTCACATCATGGCTCAGCATGATAAACAAGCATGTGAAGGAAGGGTGTGCTATAGGGAGAGGGAGGAAAGAAGTGATTATCTGGCAGAGAATGATCTTCCTCCTCAAAATGCCTCTGGGAAGGAGGGAGCAAGAAAACATGAGAATCCCGCCAGCACACACAATGACCCTTCAAAGCACCATGGGGAACCCACTGATGAAGAGCTTTTCTCTAAAGCCTCCTGCCAACTCGATATTTGCCAAATCCCATTTGCCTCTAATCACTCACAGACAGTTGCTTGGCCTGAATCTGCTCCCTTTTTTTCTGGTGCAAAACTGGAGTTAGGCTACAGAAGCTCACTCAGTGCTAGTGTATGTGACAGCGGGTCTTTGCCTGTCTTTATGGTCCACAGAGAAAGGAAAAAAGGAAAATGTTGGCCAACCTGCCCTTTGCGACTGGCTTGGATAAGTCCTGGAGAAACAGGTGGGTAGCAAGGTGGGCTTGTGGACCTACGTGGTATTATAAGGGTTATTCTTATAGGAAGAAAGAGTACACAGCTGGGATATTCCCAGTAGGTGCTCTGGGAGGAAATGGTTAATCAGAGACACAATTACTTTCCTGACAGCTCAGGAAAGAGAAACTGCTTTCTGAAGGTCATATTGACATTCATCTCGTTACAATTTCTAGCAGTACTCTGCCTCAGAAACGGGGTTACCTTTTCTTACTCATCCAGTGACTTTTGCAGGATACTACACACAAGCTCTGGCTGCCTTTTGGAGGCAAGCCCAGTTTTCTGAAAGATCCTTCATGGCACACCAAAATCAAAGAGAAAAGGGAGTTCTTATTAGGTGCTAGTCACCCAGACAAAGCACCAAGGCAAATCTAACTTGGATCTTAGTAATATATGTGGTTCTTTATAAGACCAGCAGTTTATCATGACCACGTTCCTTCAACCCTTAAATTATGGCAATACATAAGGACCAGAAATTGCATTCTGACCCTCCTCTGCATACCTTCAGCAACAGAAGCAATCAGCTGACATCCTGAAGCACAGCATCTGATTGCATTTCACATGCATAATGGTGGCTGTTATTATTGGTAAGAACAACAGTTGTCACAGTTCAACAAATGTGTCTTAATCATTTTCTGCTTATTTAACACACGATATACAAGTACTAATGCAATCAAATGCACTCTAAACACTGACTGCACAAATACTGCCTGCAGTCTCTTTACTCAGTAAGGACTGTTACTAAAGGTCTGGACAGAAAAGCACTATGCAGAAGCTGGGTAATTTGAGGGGATTGGTCTCATGTTTAGATTTTTCATACATAATAATGATCCTTAATAATTATGGTTTTAGACCCTAGTTTAAGAAAAGTGGAACAACTTTTTTCCTATGTCTGATTTCTTTTGCTACTGGCCCATCAGGGTTACTTGCATGGATTTCTCTCTTGTTTTTCTGAATTTAGATTCTTGTATGTAAGAGCAAATGAAGCTTGTCTGCATCAATAAGCTTATCTACCCTGGAGAAAAAAAAAGAAAAGAAGAAAAAAAAAAAAGAAAAAAAAAAGGAAAAAGGAAAGAAAGGGGAGAAAGGAAAGAGAAAAGAAAAAAGAGAAAAGAGAAAAAAAAGCTCTGTGTGTCAATACAGAGCTGCTATGATTTTGCCTCTCAAGCTCATAAATTAATTATGCCAGTGCTTTCTTTAGCACCAAGGAGAACAGCTACAGACTGGTGTCCATTTGTACTGTTGAATCCCCTCATCCTTCCAACAGGGTGGTTTCATCCAGGCTGCCTGTTGAGAGAAGCTTGTGACCGCTGCTAGCTCCTGAGTGACTGTTTGGGAGAGCGCATGAGGCAAATCCCCTCCAGGAACCATTCTAGCAATGTAACAGCGTGAGCAACTAGATGCAGGTGCCCAGGCACTTTTAAAAAAATACTGACCTATGATAAGCTCAGCATTGCTGTACCAAATTTGCTTAAGCTATAGGGTTTTGGATTAGTGATTGCTAGCAAAGTGAAAATAAAGGTTGCTTTTAATAAATGTATATAGCCATACACACACATCCAGTTCCCAGCTGGAATTAGATTACTTCCCAGGGAATTGTTCTTCTACAGACTTTGAAGTACCACTACAAGCTACACTTTCTTTTATCAGTGAACAAGTCATCACCTCTTTCCTTAATGTGGTGGAGGGAGAAGAACTCACTCAGATGGGGAGACAAACAGTTCCCAAAGTGCCCCTGGAAACTAATTTCTAACTTGGAAGCATCGGGGGGGGGGGGGGGGGGGGGGGGGGGGGGCGCTTAACAGTCCTTGCTACAATGTTTCTCACATTTACACGTTACACCTTGAATTCTTCATACATACACCTTGAATTGAATATATCATTCATGCCAAAAGCAAATAACACCTTGGCTTTTTGGTACAGTACAGGGCAATTCTCACAGTCCAGACAAAGTGTACTGAAGCATTCCTATTGCCTGGTTCTCCTGACAGTCCTTGGACCAAGAGTCTTGTTTTTCTCCGTTACTCATTCTGACTCTTCTCTGCATGAAAACAGGCCATTAATTAAATAATGAGGGATTTTTCTGTGAATTCTTCAGTGATTTGGACTGAGAAAATGCCATCAATCCATAACTCAGGGGGTACTTCAAGTGGTTTGTAACCAAGGATTTAGACTGAAAAAAAAAAAACCACCAGAGTGTCTCCACTGCTAACTTGAGTATAATATATAACATTTGAATCTATGAGACTATATGAGGTTAGGCTGGCTGGTTCCCTGCCAGCAACAAGCAAGGCTTGTTCAGCCCCTCCAGATCAGTTTTGAGACAATAACTGTCTTGCCATGAGAAGCTGAGCCACACATCTCCCCAGCCCAAGCAGGTGCTGGGAGAGTCCAGAGACAGTCTTCCTCTGTGCTTTTGACAAGTTGTTTTGTTTAATGACTATAATGACAATCTCCAAGATTTTTGATTGTTTTTCCATGACAGAAAATGAACAATTTAATTTCCTTGCTGCTGGGATCAAACAGCCAAACAGCCTGTGGCATTATGATATAAATACATCTGAATAAATTAAAGGAGGATAAGGGAGACATTCAATGCAAAGAATGTCCTCTTCTCAGAGGCACTCAGCACCAGAACAACCTTTCCATGTAAAAGTATGAAAGTCAGAAGAATAACATTACATTCATGCCCTCTTAGCTTCCAATAATACTTGTACAATCTCTGCCGGGGGTCTCATGGCTTTATATAAAGGTAGGTTATTGACAGACTGCAGATACGATAAAGTCAAAGGCATCTTAAGCTGGGGGATGTGAAGGTCCAAGAAGCAGATTATGCGCAAATAGATCTTTTTTCAGCATCTTGTGGGAGTCAGGATATGTGTGACTGGCTTTATTTCCTTAAGAGGAAATAAAGGCTTGGCTTTCACAAGGTTGGGAATTATGAATCTAGAGGTTTCTACAGCAGAAAATTCAGTACAGAAAACAGCAATATCCACACAAATCCCGAGCTATCCCTCAATGTTTAACCATGCATAGCAACAACACATACCATTACGGCAGCCAATAAAGAATACAGTACCCAGATGACAATGCACGGCATATTTTAGAATTTATATGTTGAATGTATTAACAGTACAGCATGGACCAAGGCCAGGATGATAAGTCTCCCAAAAGAGGAGTTACTGTGCAGCTGATAATCGCAAGGATGAATGGCTTTGTGCGTGAGGCACCAGATCTGGTTAGTGTCCTGATCACAGCCATGCTGGATCAAAAAAATTAGCACCTGCAAAGAGGAAAGTAGCATCTTCTGAGCTGCCAGCACCTGTGTCTCCTGTTTAATAACTTCTCTTAGACCCGTTTTGGTTACAAAATTTCCAAAGGTACAACAGCCAAGTAAAGAAGAAGTATTTAAGTGACAGATTATCTGAATGAATCTGACACTTTTAACTGAACAGATGTCTGGTTTGGGAAAGCAATGGTTTACCTTGCATTGCCTTCAGCCAGCAGAAGGAAAAAAAAAGCAGATTCAAGTACAAAAGTGTGGGAAGGGAAAATTAGTGGAAGTCACAGTAATGGTGTGTAACAGTTTCAACAAAGTACTGGAGAAAGGAGTTGAAAAAAAACCTTGTTCAAAGCTGTAAGGAATAGTGGTCTTGCATTCGCACACAGGAGTGGGCAGAGCGAGGGGCCAGAGCCATTTCCTCTGCAAAATCCATCATTAAGATATGTGCTCTATTCTGGCTGGCACCTCACTATTTATTTTAGGTTGCTGATGCCAACCAAGCATGTTGGACTGTATGCAGTGCTTCAGGCTAAGAATCCCTCTGAGTGATGATCCTGATTTTTCCAGTGACTGAGTCTATGACAAACCATCTGCACATCACAGGCCTCACTTTCCCCACCTGTGAAAAATTAACAAACTCTTTCATTTGTCAAATTGACACTGTTAAAATTAGTCAGCAAGAGTCAGAGCACAAAACCTTACTCCCTGGATGAATAGTTTTTCACCTAGCTAATCTGTCCAATTTCTCTGGAATTGGGCATTTAATTATTCTTTAAGACTGTAATATTTACACAGTATTTTGCAAGAAGTTTTAATAACACCACCTTATAAGACTCGAAGTTGATTAATTTTTTCCTAAGAAGCATGAATTTTATGAGCCAGAAGAAACAGTTAACAATGGTGCTAGAGGAGATTCTGTATCTGACCTTGTGGGCTGCATTTACAAGTGCATGTGAAGATGGAAAGAGTTCTGTCATCTGATGTTTTGACTGACATGGTTTGAAGATAGAGGTCAAGTCTGCAATGACAACCTGGAATGCTATAAGTGACTTTACAACCCAAAATGGCAAAGAAGCCAAAATGTTAAAAGTATTTATGGAGTCAAAATTAAAGAAGTCCATAATAATTAGAAATATGGAAACATAAAACGATGACCTTTTCTATTTAAGCAAACTTGATCATCTGGAAATGTTGATATTTTGATATCTTTAAAGGTTAATCTGAAATACCTTTTTCCACATTACCTCAAAATTGATTTTTCCATCATTTAGAAAAAGAGACAAAACATTGTCTTTTGGGATAAATTCTACAGTTCTTTATTTGCTTGGCTGCAAATGGATACTGTACATAGCTGAGGTAGCAATTCAGTTAGGGACCCCCCCCAAAAAAATTTTATTACTTTAATTGCTCTTATTATGGCTCGATCTAAAAATCTCCTGGAAGATCAAGATACCGGAGTGTTAGGTTCCATCCAAACATCTAATACACTCCTCTAAGGAAGCTTTTTAATTAAATAGGCAAAATATTGGGAAGCAAAAAGAAATATTATCTCCCCATTTTGAATGTGAAGAGCACGTGACACCAAGAGGAAGCAACGTGCCAATGGCTAAGTAAGTCGTCAGTAGCAGAACCAGAGATTGTTCTGACTCACTAAGAGCATACTGGGTGCAAAAGCATCCTTGTCATCTAGAGAGTTATGTTATAAATAAGTCATTCAGTGTGATGAAAAAGAAAAAATGGAGGCTGTGTCTGTGCTATTCCAGATCCAGGATTAGTTTCTTACAGTAATGAGGTAGCTAGGTAATTCCACAGGATTTCATCAAGGTAATCAAGTCCAGACACTCAGTGTCTTACAGCCTTTAGACACTGACGGACCCAAAGTTGCTGCTATTATCAATGCACATAGTTAAAAAGCAACAAAGTAATCTGAAAAGTACCTTCTGCTTGGAGCTGCCACAATTCTTTCCTAAAGCATGTCCTGGCCAGAAGTGCATTTCGGACAGCAGGGGTATTAAAATCCTATTTGGTAAGAAGTTGCCAATGATGCTGGTGTGTATATGCCCTTGGAGTGCCCAGGCTGTCAGCTGCAGCAGCTGCTGCTTCATTCATTATACATGAGGAGTCACAGGCAGCGTGAAGCGCTGAAATTAATCCTGACAGAGTCATGAATAAAATGTAAATATATCTTGAGAAGGAAACATTTGCAAGGGAATTGGGGGGAAAAAAATGGAAAAAGGAGGCAAGAAAAAGGAAAACTGATCAATTGTAGGAACGTAGGAGAAGAATGAAACAGTACAGTCTGCAGAGCGAACAACTGGGTCTTCTTGCCTCATTTCATGCCACTGGGAAGCAGGCTCCAGGAGTGCTAGCACACACCACTGAGTGCTGCAGCTGCCTAGGAATATAGATACAGCAGCTGAAAAAGCCCCCCAAAACCCAACAAATTTTCCCCACATGTGTGCCTGGAGAGTTTAAAACATAATGAATTGTGGGACTAACCTTGCAAGCCACAGAATAAGGCTTTCTCTGCGCATGGGTTCGGCAGAAGCTTTTCGCTAAGCCGGTATCTACTTTCCTTTTAGCCGTGTCTTCCCCTGGACTCAGCACCTGGTTAAAAAGTGCTGGCAGCTTGGGTTGGAGCTCTAAGACAAACTATCCCCAGTCTGTTTCTGGTTGCTACCTCTTTCAACAGACAGCGATCATTTAAGTGCTCCTAGGCTCTTTGCCCAGTAACAGACCAATTAAATCACCTGTTGTAAAACCACCTAATCCAGCTGGGAGGCTGTTACCTTCCTGAGCAGCTCAGACCAGATTGCAAGCACTCATCTGACTCCATTCCACTGCCTGGTAGCCAGAGAGTCACTTCAACTCTCCCTGCCTCAGATTACCCAGTCCCACAATCCATCAAATTATATTCATCTGATTCACTGGGGGATGAGGAAGAATGATGTGATTCTGAATCGTTGATAAAAAGTTGTTCTCTAGATACAGAGACTGACTATAACACTGAATTTTCACAGCCTTTTTCATCCCCTGTGGTTTGAAAACTGCAGGTCAAATACTGCTCTCAGCTACGCCCAGGCAATTCCAACCAATTTCAGTTGCAGGCAGGACAAAAATCTGCATATGCAGGGCTCAAGCTAACATCACCGCAATTTGTGTATGTATGTACGTGGAGGGCATGGGGGTGGCACACAGCAGCCACTCTCTGACAGCAATAGTATCTACCCAGCGGGGTGCAGGAGGAAGGAATGAAGAATTGTTTTCCCAGTGGAAACTACAGGGAGAATTTTAAACAGGCAGAATGTAATTACCTGAAATGGAATCGTATATTATACCCATCACACCATTCCACATAAAAATTTAAAGCATGATTTGAAACTGAGGAAGCTGAGGTGAATTTCTGAGTTTCATTTATTTGGTTCCTCCTCTTTAGCATGGTACTTCTGCAGATTCACCTGCATGGAGAAGCAGTGCCACCTTCTCCATGCCCTGATCTGGAGGAGGAAGCTGGGAGATATGTTGTGCCTGTTTCCAGGAGGACCTCAGCTACAGATCTTCCATCATATTTTTTGTACTGCTTTCACCCAACACAGCCACATTATCTATACCTTACTGGATGCATATATGTTACTAAGCCACAGTTCGTAGCTCCCTCTATTACATGGCACCTGGATGCCTCAAAATCCTTAAGGCTCTTATCCTTCCAATTAATCCCTCTTGAGACACAGCTGATGATCTTAAAGGCAAAAACCAAGGCTCAGAAAAACTGAGAGTAGGATTCATCTCACTTAACTTTAAAAGTCTGAAATGTAGGTGCCTGCACTGATCTAGGAAAATAGACTTTTCCTTAAGAGTCGTTAGACAAAAGAGGTGCTTATAGGGCTGACCTCTCCTAAGTGTCTGGTTTAGGAGGGAATTAATCATTCCCTGGAACTGCCTGCTTTTCTTCTTTGGCTATAAAGAAAGATTAGATGATTGCCCTGTTACTTAGACCGATGCAGTTTAAACAGAAATCCATAGTGGAATAGGGAACTAAAACCACATCTAATTCAGACACAGACTTCTTAGCTAGTGAGCCATGACTCTATTCCTGAAACAATTATTAAAAAATCTTCAAAAATATAGTCCAGCTAGGAAAATCGCCTTCAGTCCTTCACAGATGTTGTGTCCCATGAGTGAATGCGTAATTCTGTGCCAGCTCCCACCACATTTTCAAAGAAACAACAGGCCCTGCAGTGCATTGATGAGGCACAGGAGCATTGACTCCAACGCTTCAGTAGAAAAAGTTTGCATATTAAAAACATAAGCCTGAATCACAGAGAATTTCCATCTGACTAAACAGGGCAATAGGACTAGACTGATGAGTGCCTGTGGACTTGTGTGTCACTCTACTAGTGCTTACCATCATATGAAAGACGGGACAGAAATTTATTTTACTTATAATGCATATGTAATTACTAAATAAACAGACACAACAACAATAACCAAAACCTCGGTGTTAGTTGACTGCTGCACCAGTGACTAAAGAAGGAAAATTGCATACACACAACTTCAGCACGGAGAAGTAAAAGCTTAGGAGGACCCAGCCTTCCAATACTTTGAAGGAAGCAATTGAGAAGGCAGCGCCAGGCTCTTTACTGAGGAGCAGGATTGGACAACAAAAAAGGATGGTTATAGGTTGAACCAGGAGAGATTCAGGCTGTATACAAGAGGAAGTTTTTTCACAATGAGGACAGTTATTGAAGTAGTCTCCATTCTTGGAATTTTTCAAGACCTGACTGGATAAAGCTCTGACCAAGCTGGTCTGATCTCACAGCTGACCCTGTTTTAAGCAAGATGTTGGTCTATAGACCTCCTGAGTTCCCTTCCAAACTATGTTATTCTATGATTGTATGATAAAGACATTGATTATGGACTGCTTCCCATCCCTTAACAAAGCAGTCAGAGAGTAGATTAATGTAGTCCTTATTGAAGCTTCATGTGAATAAACAGAGATCTACCAGAGCAGCCAGTAACCGGCCCTTGCCAGTCCTCTGTGTGATGTGTGCAGCAAAGACAGTGGAGAACAGAAGTTTAACAATATGTTTTGTAGTCTCTAGCTCCTTAAAGCAGCCTGAAAGTTTGAGCAGCCAGAGTAATGAAAACTAGCTTGAGAAATCTTTGCAGCACATGAGAGACCAAAGAGGTGTCTGGTGTGATTAGAAAGGTAATGGCTGTGACTTTTGTCCCCAGTGCCTCAAGCTGTAGACAGCACAGTTTGTATCAGAGGGATCTGGCCTTAACTTCCCACATAGAAAGCTAGCAGTGGGGATATCTGTGTTCTCCAAGACAGCTTAATCACTTTTACAAAGTGCTTTCAGGAAAAGAAGTTACTTTCACTGTATGGAACAATGCCCTACCTTTTAGTATATCCTATAAAATGAAATAAAATAAAATCAGTAGTGAATTCCTTGAACAGCCAGAATTTAAACCATTTTGGTTTTACATAGATACTGCATGCTCCAGGAATCACCCAAGGTTTCCTTTGGGTGTTTCTAAATCACAGTGGTTCCTGAAGGGAAGGAAATAATCTATTTTTCTTTTGTGTCACTTTGCTTTCACGGGAAATTACAGGAACCACTTGGCTGAAAAAGTGAAACAAGCTATGTCAGCATTTGATATGGAGCTGGAATTACCCAAACATGGTGTCCCTAAACCTGAGTCCCTGGGGTCTTTCACTCTTGCCAAGTCCAAATAAGCACAGACATACCTCTCTTGTACCTGCAAAACAGCTGCTAAAAGCACTGCATCTATAGTGCTCTAGAGATGGCTTTGCATTCCTACTCCTTCCTGGTTTGTAAAGGCTTTTTAAATTGCGGCTTAAATCACTTGGTTGGCCAGCAGGACATCTGCAGGAAATACAGAAGGCACATTTGCAGTTCATGGATTTTTTTTTACCTGGTTTAATTGGAAAAAAGATCTACATTGTACTCTTTCTCAAGTTGTTCCTCTCAGCTTGCAGGAAGAGGAAAACTCCTCTAGCAGAGAAAACCCTGCAAAACTGAAGGACAAGTCACAAAGCCATTGAAATGGAAAATTAGAAAGCGGTATAAATAGGTTCTTTGGAGGAAAATAGGTCTTCCCTGCTGTAGTGAGCATGAATAAACAATAAAAAATCATGTCAATAAGGAAAACGCTTGCTAGAGAAGGTCTTTCCTCTTCTATTGCAAAGCTTTCATTGGGAGGCAGTGATGCACAAGCAGAGCGTTAACCTTGCTAGGCTCTTTGGCTGCGTTAATCTCCTACACAATTCATCATCACCTTTTTTTTTCCCCTTAAAATAATGGATATGGTATCTTGTCTAGTGATGAATATTTGATCCTGACAAATGCAGGAGTAGGGAAGGTGATTTTACTTTTTCAAGACCACATAAAGAGACCTGGAAGAGCAGGAGCTCTGTCTTGTCATCTTCTGTTAAAGATGCAAGGTGTCAACCAAGCTTGAAAACATGTCAGCTCTTCTAAACCATGTTTCTTAGAAGCACCTTAAATCCTTAAATTATTCAAATTCAGGTAAGTGACCTGCCCATCTTAGAAGAGATTTGGAAGTTCATACTCCATAAATGCACAGCTGAAAAAGGTCAGCACAGAAAAAAGTTTAGCTTCCAGCACATTGCTTCAGATTCCCAAATAGTACAAACTACCAGAATTACTGTGAAGTTATGTTGGTTACACCTTAAATTACTGCAACCTTCAGCTTTTGGGAAGAAAAATTAAATCTAAAAAATATTTTTTCTTCCTTTTTGTTTGGTCATTAATAATGAATATTTTTTTCAGAAAAAAATTGGATGGAAAAGTAATCATTGTCCAAAAAAGATTGTATTTTCAATCTGCTTTTTCTGACAAAAAAGAAAGAAAATGGAAACATTTTATAAGACTGTGGATACTTTCAATACAATTTCCGCAATTAAAAACTTGGGTTTTCTTCCAATGATTATAGGCACTTAATTTTAATCTGGAATAAAAGAATATTGTGAACTCATATCTCCAAAATAAAAGAAAAAATAGGACAAAAATTTCACGTAAAACCAAGCTGAGTCATCAAGGATGTGACAACTGTCTCTTGTGAGGAGATACTGAGAGAAAAGAATGAAGAAAAAAGATTCAAGAAAGCCTACGAATCATGATGAGATGAGCCAGTAATATAATGTCATATTATATTAATTTTTCTTTTCTTAATTATTATTATATATATTTTTAGGATCTCTTTAACGCAGCCAAATACACAGCAGTATGCTCAGGAATGCAGGCCATACATACACAGAGAAAAGCAAAAACAAACAAACAAAAAACCCCAACAAAACCCATATCCTGGAATGAGCCATTCAGATTCAAGCTCTGAGTGCATGGTGGTAAAGACTAATGGGTAGCGCAGCTCAATCCCCTGTTATTAAAGGAAAATGATGGAATAAAGAAATTAAAAAATCAAATGTGTTTCTCCTTGTTCAGGCTCATTTCATTTCACATTTCTGGACACGTAGACATTCTAGACCTGCTTAGCTGCATATGGCATTATGTCATTAATTCAAGTTTTCAGCTACATCAGTGAGTTTCATTCTTCAAAATTCCCTTGTTTCTAGCAAAGTCTAATGCTCTACTCAGGATTGATTCTATTTTACTTTCTAAAGGAAGTATAAATACTTTTGTCACTCTTTCCCATCAACTTCTACCTCCTCAGTAAAACACTGAGAGAATTAGGTATATTGCTCTTGCCAAGTTTTAGATTTACAGGAAACAATTGTTGCTGGTGATTAATAAAAGATTGACATTTTCTTTTTATGGCACCTGCAAACTATGCTGGGGTAGACTCCTGCTTGCTTTATCTATCCATAAAGCTTTATCATCTTCTTTTTTTAAAAATGAAAGTAATCTGGGGTTCATGTATCTGACAGCCCACTTTAGCAACGATAGATACAGTTTATTCAATTTGAAACGTCATCAGCTGAGGGTGAAAAATGTTAATTGACTACAAATGCTGGGTGGGAAACACTTTCAGGTTCTTTAGAAGCCTTGTGTGGATGAACAACAACCACAGGTTAGCTCCCATAAAACAGGGTTCCTCACCATCATCATTGCTGTCATTGTCTGAATTTCTTCAATAGGAAGATTAAGTACATGGAATAGAAGATATTTCTATGGATAAAAATGAAAAATACAGCTTGTGAGACAGAAGACGAGGTCAAGCTTAAGGCTGTAATGAAAAGAGGCAATTTTCTCTGCTCATTACATCTCTTTTCATGAAAGGAGCTTTATTCTCCATTCCCATTTCTGTATTTAGTTTTTCTCTGCACTTAGAATGATTTTTAGTACTGAAAAATGTGCAAAACTTAATAATCCACAGCATTTTCTGGATCAGTGCAGTGGCCTTTGACACTGATTTTTTTCAGGACTGAAATAGTTTGACTAGTCCCCTAGCTATCAACAGCCCTCCCCACCTGCAAAGGCTGACTGGGATGTCAGATCTCCACCCATCTCTTTCCACCCTGTCCTTAGAAAGAAAACTTTCCTCTGAGAACTTACTGTGCTACTATCATGCCTCATCTGTCTTCTAACCTTTCAAGGGATTAGCCCAGTAGTCAGCAAAAATGAAGTACAATGCAATTAAATACGGTTGTAACCGCACTACAGCTGGAAGAGATATGGTTGTTCTCATGCAATCATATGAGCTGGGGTTAATTGAGCCAGACTGATTTATAGTTGCAGGAAGAACAGGAGAAAGGTGTCCAATTTTCCTTTCCACCCCATCAGCGCTGTCTGGAGTAGCTGGGATACTTGCCCAACTGGAAAAAGAAGGACATGAGCTTTTATGCAACTGTAGGTCTGACAAAGCTGATGGACACCTGGAAATCCTGGACTAAAAGTGACTGCATACTCAGGTGGATCAGCAAAGTCAGCATAAAAGATGTACAGCCATCACTATACTCTACCAGAAGTCCCACACTTGGATCGTTTCAATGGTGTAGTAGCCTCATCCTGACACATTTTGGAGACCTGAGGTGCTAATGAATTATATATTGGCATCAGCCACAAAGTGTGAGCCTCTCGCCTATGTTAGCAACCCTAGGATGCAGGCTCAGATCACCATGGATGTAAGAACAAAACTTTGGAATTTCAGCACCTTTTCTCCCACTCTGGTTGGGATCAAATGTGATAGCTTGTATACACTTAAGCACTACTAACTTCGGTAACATACCCTCATTCCTACAAACAACAGCTTGGACCATAAACGACATGGCAAAGAACTTGACAACAACAGCAAATTAATGTATTTTTTTGCTTTGCACAAGATGGTAGCAATTCAAAGGCAAAAGAATTACCTCAGTGGTAACATTTCATTCCTTAGATTCTCTAGTTAAGGGGAGATAACTGTTTGTTAAATCTGTTTGTTTATTTATTAATTGAGCAACTTATGCTAGCCTGAAATTGCTTCAGATAAGTACAACTTAACAGATACATGATTTTCTTTGATGTGATCAGAATTTTGCTGTATATAATTATCAGAGTCACTTTTCTGGTGCTGGAGTTCAATATTCTTCTCTCCCTTCCACTGCAAACCAAGTAGATATCACAACAGCCTCAGCTACACCTGAGACAGATCTAGGGCAGCATTGTTTCTGCATGAAAAAATACTCATTACTAAAAATTAGAAGAGAAGGGACTGAGATGCTGGGTTGGGAGTGTTTTGTCTAATTAAAGTGGGCTAGTTTCCCTCCGTCTCCATACAACTGCTCCCTTAGAGAGGTCAAGCAGATAAAACTGCAGTCCTTTTGTCTTTGGAAGGGCTTGGACATGGCTGCCAGGGGAAAGCTGTGCAGCGTTATGGATGCTTCTCTCTCATTGCTCCAAGGCTTCAGAGTGGGAGTGTTAAGGGAGATACAGATCTTACAGTCCTCCCCCTGCACATAATTTGGTGGGAGCGGAGCAGTGAGGGAAGGGAGTGGGGGGATGCTGGTAAAACACGGTCAGATCCTTGACCCAAACCTGGGCTGTACTTAGCAAGGCATAGCTCTCGTGGGCAGCTCTGCTCTCTTGTACAAGGCAGGTTACTGGCCTGAGGAGGTGCTGAGGGCTATAACTCCTTTCTACTAGTGCATGCAACCTGGTCGAGTCACCCACCCCAGGGGCCAGTTACGTGTTTTTGGCCATTGAAACACAGACTGTGCCCAACCACGCTGCTGGAGGGGCAGTAGGGGATCGGTCCCTCAAGACAGGAAGCCATTGGGCTCTGCTGACCAGGTTCACGTCATTCACATGGGGAGCATAAAAAGCAGAGTTCAAAAGTGCCTTAAGAATTTGGCTTCTTACATGATATGGCATTTTCATTACTACAGATGCTTTGAGAACCTCCCCTCAGGGCCTAGGATTTCTCCTGCCCGAAGTCCAGCAGCAGCTGACATGAAGGCATCCATAGCTCTGATCCTGTGATATACCTAAATACTAGGGAAAATGGAGATAAGGCAGAAAGAAATCCTGACCCATGTTGTTTCTACCTAATTGCAAGTCTTACAGAACATTTACACGTTGTTGCTTTCTCAGGAGGTGAATCCATGCACATTTATTCAGACGAAACAGAGGTTTCTGTCTGCTTTGGGTATTAAACCTTAATTTAACACTAAGGAGTTCTCTATGCAGTGAGAACACAGATCAGATGCTGCCTCCAGTTACACTGCTGTCACTTCACAAATGTACATCTCTGTAACCTAGTTCAGGATGTAGCCCATAGTCTGAATTCAAAGACAGACACACAGAGGTGTGCATGTACAAATTAGTAAGTGATCCAGGCGTTCCTTGGGGAATTTAATCTAAGTCTTATGCATCGTATAACTGAGATGGGAAGCAGATGCCTAATAATAGATCTGTATTCTAATACCATCTGCTCAGACTGAATCCCCATAGCAAACTCTGCCGGCCCGCATGTCATGCATTTCTGCAGTTTCAGCCTTTCAGAGGCTCCTTCTCCAGGTTGAAAGAATAAATCCCTGTCATGTTCACCCAAAGCAAAGCATTAGGCCATCAGCCATCTGTTGTTTGTTTGTGAGGTTATCTTATCTCTGCTGAGACTCAGCATCCTGGCACATGGTGTAACTCAACCACATACCACTTCTCTCTCATCTCATAGCAAGACATTAAAGATGTTATGTTAAATTAAATCTGCACCAATACCTAAAAGAAGGTGAATCTCAAATGTGCTTTTACAATATAGAGTCAAGAAGACATTTTATTTCACTCAGACTAGAACAAATGATCGTTTTAAAAATATCCTTACTAAGGTTTAATGACTGTGAGAGGAACTATCCCCTCAGTTTTCAAAACAACAGACAGGCTTTTTCCTTTCCTGCACACACAGTACTGCAAACTGTTTAGAAGTGTTTTCCTCTCTCCTGCTAATGAGTCTCTATTTCTGACAGAGGGCTTGATCACAGCACGTAGCCCTTGCCTGTTTTGGAGAGGGTAAGCAGCTATACAGATTAAGGAGTTACCAAGTTCTGTAAGTATTCATCATGTATGCTGGAGAGTAAATGCTATAGAGAGCTGGTTCCAAACACCACATTGTATCTGACACCCACAGGGGGCCACAACACCATCCTCTCTCTAATGACAGAGAAGTCAATGAATCCACCTTTGGAAAAGATGGCGAACCCTAGGTATTCAAGCTGTCCTTCTGTTAGCTGGACAAGGTAGGATGCTCCTTGGTTTCTATAGAGCCATTTAATGGCAAGCGTTTCAATAGCCCTAGGTTAGTTTGCTAATCAACAGCTAGGAAGCAACTGGGATTAACAAGATTCAGGTTTCTATTGATATTTCTTACATGATAGCTTCAGGGGTTCAGAATGTTTGTACTAGGAGGGATTTTTTTTCTAGTTTTTTTCCCACTGATCAAAACAAGCAAGTCCCTTGTTTCTTTCTACTTCACATGCACCTAAATAAGCAGTACCACTCTAGCCACACTTCATAAAGCACTAGAAAATTTTTAGTGACAGAAGCTCAAGGCGGATCCTAAGGCTTTCCCCTCATTGCTCCTGAGCATTTCTTTGCTGAACTGTTTGTGGAAGGGACTCATCTGTGCTTTACAGACCATGGCACCGGTCAGACCATAGAGTTCAGTGTAATAGAGCTGATTTATAACACTGCCAGATTTACATCATGTCCATTTTCTCAGTCTTTACTCCTTCTTTGCTCTCCATGGTAACAAGTTCAAAGTGTGGGGATATGGAGGGTGGAAGTATCAGAGCAGCTGCACTGGATTGACAGAGCATGGATAGTGCTGTAGCCACAGGGTAAGGAGCTAATGTGAGCAACTCCTGCTTTGAACACTTAAGCAAAATCATCAGTACCAAAACCAGTTTTTCCCATGCCAAATAGCTTCTACTGCTACAAAATGCTAACCATTCACTAGTAAAATACTCCTCCTGCTCTGACTCATCAGGCTTAGGCCTGATCTCCACTGAGCTTGCATATCTGCATTAGCTTTTCCATGCCAACATTTTGAGGGATGAATCTCTTTCTTGTGTCCACTGCAACCTCCCCCCAGACCCTTTGGATAAGGACTGGAAAACACGATTTTCAAACACTTTTGACTCCATAGTCATTCATCACGTGTCTGTCTTTGACTAGGTTAAAGTTTTTCTTGGTCATCAGCTAATTCACAGATATCTCTGTTGCTCATGGGTGTTGCTCCTACCTTGGTTGAGCCTGTTTTGCAGTGCTACCCTGATAAACTTTCCTCACACACTCTCATGTTAGCAGAAGAACGGGGCTGTCCTAGCGAGGTGACAGGCTGTATGATCAGTCTCGGCTGTTATGAAGAGCGAAGGCAGAGCAGGGAGACAAGAAAGGAGCTCACATCCATTCTTTACCTGAAAACACTGTATGAGGTTTGAAGCTAGCAGCTCCCTTAGCTTGCAGAAGTAGAGACATTGGTGGCTGAATTAAACTCTGTGGTTAACCCATGAATCACAAGACGGCAGTCATCGTAAACCCTGGGGCTCCGTGCTGGCTGCTCAGCAGCTCGCAGGGCCCGTCTGTTACACAGCTATCACATCTGGTTCACTGCAGTTTGGATCATAAGATGCTGAAAGAGTATTTGACCCTATCATCACTCATCAATAGCTATTCTAAAAAGTAAACAGTGCATCACAAATGTTAAGCCCCAGAAAAAGCACTACTTTGGTGCTCTTAACTACAAGTAGAAAACCCTCAGAGGCACAGCTAATTTTTCTAAAAAGCTTCAAGGCAGCCTCAGCCATTTGCCCCTGCCTTTTGCCGCCCTGTATTCTAATAGTGCTGGATGATGAGGACTGAAGGGGTTTGTATCTTTTGCAGCAGGGGACAAGAGAAGCTGGGAGCAGTTCTGACACCCTGCCAGGAGCAGCTGTGTGGTGTGCTCCTTGCTTGGGAGTACCGAGTTCACACCGTGTGTTATGATGCCAGTGTCATAATATTACGACACTGCAAATTGCTCTGCTCTCCTCACACGTGTTTTCATTACAGAGATGCTTTCACCTTTGCTGCCTGGTAAAAATGGATGGGAATCTCTCAGATTGCTGGGAAAAGGAAGGAATAGGAAGGAAAAAGTGCTTCCCCGAGACTGGAGAAAGACGAGAACAAGTAACTACAGCAAACACTGACATAAAATCAAATGGCCGTTCTGTAGAAGACTGCTGAGCACTGGTACATTGATGGTATAGGGAAAGTTGATTTCAGGAGGTAACTCACAGTGAACTGAAAAAAATATACCATAAGTCAAGATTATTTTAATTTTGTGTTCAAGTGACCAAAGATTTTTGGCTTGTTGTTAGATTTCATCTGAGAAAGGTTAATAACAAATCCATTAATGAAAGCAACTGGGGAGAACTGGTAAGTCAAGCAGCAATAAATAAAAGGATTTTTTATGACCTAACATTATCGTTTTGTATCCAAGAAAGACGAGAACAGAGCAGAAGCAAAACCTGTGAGAACAGGAAATCATCTCTAAACTGAATGCTTCTCATTCCCGTTCCTTGGACTGTGTGAAGCACAAAGCTTTTCTAATTCACAAAAATCACAGTAATTTGCTTTTGTAACTACACTGTTTTTCTTTAAGAAAACTGACCTCTTAAGGATTATGATACTGGATTCAAGTAACACAACAGGAATGCAACCATTTTCTTTGCAAATTTGGCTGAGTACATTACGGCTGAAATTATGCCACTTCCTGATTATTTTCTTTTAAAAAGTAAACCATGTATATTACAAGTACAAAGAAGATAATTTTGCTGCAAACTGAATAGACATATTCTAATTCTGAGTGGGTTTTAGACCTCTCAACCATATTGCCTCCTTAGTTATCCATAGGCATACCATACTTACAGCCCTTTGCTAGTTTTTCAGGAATGTAAGGGTACGTACCAATAATTATAGTAGTACTTGCTTAAATTAAAGTCCAAAGCTTTGATGTTAAAATGCTGGTTAACATGCTTGAAATTTTCATCATAATTAAATTATACTGATGTGCAATGCTAGTTGGTTTTGTAGACTTAAATTTGCTTTGAATTTCAGAAACATGTTAGTAATAATTTATATTAAATTATCAGTCTAGACCAACCTCTCAGCAGTCGGTGGAGCAATGTGAGATTTGCAGCATGTTAACTGAGGTTCTAAGACGGATTATCATTTGAGTTAAAAATTAAGGAAACTTTCCATTACTGCTCTGACCCTATTTGGAAAAGATGAGATAGACCATCAGGTAAGGAAATATTCTATGATGTAAGTGGGAACTTAAAAAAAAAACAACAAACCAACAAAAAACAGTGTCAAACTTCAGTCAAGATGCATGGTCATCTTGTGTAGAAGACTCTCATTTACTTTTAAAACATTCAAAAAGCTGTCAATCATCTGTACTACAGATATTTGTAACAGCATTTGTGAAGGCAGTTGAAACACCCTGCCACTCATAGAGGAAAACACTGCTGACCATAAACTGTCATCTGAGTTAATAATAACGCTAATAAATCTGAGCAGCTTCTTTCATTCTCAAGCCCTTTGATCTTATCAAATGCATAAACCTTGTAAACTGTCTCAGTCTCCTAGGGATAAATGAATGAAAACTCATATTCTGCTGTAAATTGTACCACAGACGCAGCCCCAGGTCTTCAGCAACAAAGCCAAAAGGCTGGAGCTAAGTGAACTACCCTGCCATCGTTCAGCTAAACCAATCTCCAGTAATTGCTATGGCAGACAGTTACTAAGAACAGATCATCTTGACACAGATTACTGTTAAATGTAAGTTTTATCTAAACAGATGTCAAGAGTATTTACAAGGCACCTGACCTCTAGGTGTGCACATCATCCTTTGGAGGGAAGTCTGAGTACATGTGCAGAAAGGGAATCCCAGTTCTTTTAGAGAAATTGCCTGCCTTGGATAGCTGTGAAGCAGGACTGAAGAAGACAAGGAAGCTTCCTCAGTGCAGGTACAGTCGTATAAGCGAAAAAGCAGAACTGTATGTTTTGGAGGCTTGATTTCCTTTCTTGCAAGGAATTAGATTTTTTTCTAAAATTCAACACACTGTCTGAAATTATATCTTCCTTGGGCTCCCTGTCATTTAGAGATGTATATAGATAAACAGAATGCATTTCCAATATGTTTATGCTGCTTAATAAGTCAAGGAAAATATATTTTCTGGACCAAAAAATCTAACCGTTATGTTGTTATGTAATAATCTTGCCAATAGTCTAACCATTCCTATAGCATAATTTCCACTGGGAATAGAGTAAAGCAGAAAGCAGCAAACAAACAAAAACCCAGGGTTATGATTCATTCAAAGATACTGCAAGTCAGCTCTGTTATTTGCAGCAACTTATTCATTGTTCACACAGTTTTTTCACTCCTAATGAAACTTTCCTCAATGTTAACAGAAGCTAAGTACCTGTTAAAGAGGAAATTAGGTGACCATTTGCACAAAAAACCCATTACAAATACCTGAAACGACTTTAGACAAAAGAGAAGCTAGAAGATTTTCATTGACATTTTTTCAAGGAACATTTCTGGGAAGCCAGCATCTTAAAAGAATGCCAGGGTTTTATGATGAACTTGACAATGATGAAGTTCAGGCTGTGAATAAGGACACAGCAAGAGGCATTGACTCTGCTGTGTTAAAACTTTATTCTGCAGTCCTTATGCCACCCACTTCATAGGGCTAAATGTCACCTAAATTAACTTGAAAAAAAGCCTAAATTTACAGCAAATATGGCTCGGAATGTGTATATTAATAAAAAGGTTGGTTATGATATTATTTGGAGGAAACCTTCCATATTTTAATAACAAATTATGAATGACCTCTAATAATCCAGTTTTGCACCTCTCTCTGCACAGTTCTGTGTTCTAGTATTAGAAGTACAGTCATACTGCTCTGCCGCAGTCTTATACAGCAGAGCAGGATGCTGTGCTCTGTATAAGCTATTTATATTAAGAGCCAATAAAGCTCCCCTTTGATTCCATACTCTGGGATCCTGACTGGGGTGCAGCCAAACCCTAGGAAAAGGAGTTTGTACTTTGTTTATCTCAGCCTACTGTAATGCAAAGAGAGCAAATGGCACATACCCTCACAGCTGGAGACCAGTCCAGACCCCTGGCTTCCCAAATAAGGCTGTGGAAGTAATGCATTAAACCCAAGGAGGCCTTACTGTGCAATACCATGTTCTGCAACAAGCAGATAGCAATTGTGCCTCTGTCATAGGGGGCATTCAGAACTTTTGTGAAATCAAAGGTTTGACTAACATGAAAGATACTACCTCAAAGCTGGGGAATGCAATTTTTGAGAACATAATAATCTTTCTACTTTGTGAGAAAATGACATAAATTTGAGAACAAGTGTACACACTCATCCTGGATTTCATCCATAAAACACAACCCACTTCACAACTTTTACAAGTCAATGGAAAAACTCCCATTGGCTTCAGCAGGCTTTAGAAAAGACTAATCAAAATATTTGACATAACAAAATACTGCTGGGACATTTGCATTTTCTGATAAGGAAACTTATAATGTCAAGTTAGTGGTCAGAGTGAAAATAGCATCCTCATCAACTTCCCTCTGCTAGTTTGGTACCACATGTCTTAATACTCAGATAGATGCCTTCGCTGATTTATTAGTATCAGAAAGCCCATTAAGTATAAACACAATATACATACTTACTTATCCACAATCATGTTCAGAAATACCTCTTTATGTGTGACAACATCACTACCAAGACAAAAATTACATGTGATTCACTTTTAAAATCCATACCTGTCTGTTTAACAGCAAGGTATCAGTCTTTCAGAGCTCAGAACAGAAAGAGTTTACTCACTTAAGAGAACACAATAAAAGGGATGAAGAACAGAGGAAGAAATTAACTGGATTCACTAATAAGGAAAAAGTGATGCTTGGCATAGTGAAAAGCATGGTAGAATCCCATCTAGCAGTCGTTGCATATGTATTTGTTGTGTTCTCCACTAAAGAATAAGAATATAACGGTTAAGGGGGCTTTGGAAAGGGGCTGTTCTTCATGATGCAAAATATTAGGAACAGAGAAAAGCCTCCCCACAGATTCCTTCTCTATGTGGTTCCTCCCCTCACCCCATCTTGCCTTCCTCAGCCTTCCTTTTAATAAAGCTCTGAGCATGTTTCCCAGCCTGTTTCTGTCAATCACTGTTGTCAGAACAGCAGCTGCACGGAAGTGTCCACAGAATTATTTTATGCTGAAAAAAACCACTAATTTAATGTATCTGAAATCTGCAGGAACATAATTGGCAAGGAAATGTCCCGTTGCCTGCCTGCCTGTTATTCCACCTCCTAGGGCAAGTTGTTTGGTGGGACACTGCAGAGCTTGCTGCCTGACTGCTGGGACAGAGAACTGGCAGACCCAGAAGTCTCCCCCTCTGCTGAAATGAAAGTCAGTTGGGTTTGATATTTTTGCCTCTGGGGGGGCATGGCATTTGACTTGCTAGTATGTCTATCGTCTAGTTTCTCTTCTGGTTAAGGATTTTATTGCAGAATGAAGTCATGGTGTGACTAGGGATAAACTGAGGCAAAAGAGCATGTTACAATGATGGGATCTGCCAACTGAACGCACTAGGTGAGCTAATGGTATTGCAGGAGATAAGTTTTCTCTGAACAATACACTTGGTTAAAGAAGTTCTCCCTCTGACTACGCACCTGTGGTCCACCTTACTGGGACACCGACTGTGAAACTGGGGTGTCCCAGAGAAGCAGTAGTAGAGGAGACGGAAACAGGCTGAGGTGTGCCCAGTTTTAGGAGCACGCTGTCCAGAGAGTTTAACTGCAATGGGAGAGTCAGGGCCTCCAATGAGGGGCAGAGCCAGTGGAGAGGAAGAGCTAGTGACTGTGTATAGCTTTAGTTTCAGGTAAAATGAAGCATAACCTTTCCTGAATTATTTCTGGATGTAAATTCCCTCCAGCAATACTTATCCTGCTGCTGCCCCTGGAACAACTCCTTATTTGTCTTTGATTTTTTAAGATGTAAATCACAAGCAATTAATTGATAAACATCTAAAACCTGGCATCTTCAGCCCTGCTATCATAGCACTCAAAAATCATGCAACAGAAAATCTAAACTGCCCCCCTCAGATCTCCCCTCACCTCTTAGCGACTCATTATTGGGTCTGTGGGTAGGGACAGAGGTTGCCTCCCTCAGTGTTATGGCATTAGAAAAATGTAAGTGTCCTGGAATGTTTTGAGTCTTCTACTCCAGACAGTTTCAAATCTTTCAAACAATAATGATGAGGTAGAACGTAAGCCCAAAGGTCTATTTCTTGCTGACACACTGAAACAGATCAACTCAACAATACAATACGTGGTTTGAGAAACTATGCTCCAGGCTGAAATTTGGCATGAAAAGGTCCAAGCCCAGGAGAAAAAATACATTATCTATTCTTTGAAAAACAACAAGGATTGGTATTTCCTATTCTGAATAAGTAGGAATCAAGTTAATCTAATTTTAATAAGTCTGAACTGCTTTGCAGGAGAGCAGGGTATTTTTAAGTTTGATATTCATAAAGATCATGAATGGATTTGGTTAAAAATATAG
Organism: Falco naumanni; assembly: GCF_017639655.2. Classification (NCBI taxonomy): domain Eukaryota; kingdom Metazoa; phylum Chordata; class Aves; order Falconiformes; family Falconidae; genus Falco; species Falco naumanni. The sequence continues at coordinate 15,544,997 of NC_054065.1, forward strand.
TTGTATGAAAAAGCATTATAAAGTGTAAATGAATTCTGAGGGAAGGTCTCCACAAAAATGACATTTAATTTCATTGTCTAGAGACTGGATGAGTCTCTCCAGTCAGCACCAAGTCACAAAAGCAAAACCTGAGAACAATTCTCATTATATTTGGTTTCAGAGATTAAGTGGGATTTATGGACTGCCTAGACCTTGCGGCTGGACTCTCTGCAGAATTCCACTGTACAGAGGAAATAGGGGAAAATAAGACAGAGGGCATAAAATATGCTGGAACAGGTTCCTAGAGAGGCCGTTGATGCCCCAAACCTGCCAGTGTTTAAGAGGCATTTGGACCATGCCCCTAACAACTTACTTGAACTTGTGGTCAGCCCTGAATTGGTCAGGCAGTTGGATCAGGTGCCTGTTGTAGGTCTCTTCCAACTGAAGTAGTTTAGTCTAGTCTAGTCTAGTCTATCTTTCCGATTATCAGAAGATAGCAACACATCAACCACAGGTTTTTTTCCCCCCACTCCTTATTTCTCAAATGAGCAATGAAAAAAGATAAAATAATTCTGAACACTCGGTTGGGAAAGAAAAGATATGATTTAACCTCACAAAATGACACCACATGTGTAACTACTAACCATAAGAGTGCTGATCACTGGCATTAGAATTCATGTTGCTGTTTTTCTAAATAGGCATTTACAGGCATTGTGCTAGCAGCTGAAGGGCGATCATTAGCAGCTCCTGCGACATGATTCACAGTCTTTTAAGTTTCCCCTTTTTGCACTTTTTTTTTTTTTTCCAGCCTGCTGATAAACACGTGAATGTTGGAGCCAGCAGACTGAAATTTGTACAAAGAGAATGCAGGTCTTGGTCCACCTTCCCTGCAGCCTGGCACAAAGGCTTGTACACAGCGCTGGGGCTCTATCACCATTCTTACTGATGTCATGTTATACAGCCCAAAAGAAAAAAGTAAACAACCTCAGATCATTCACAATTTCTCAGGTACCGCTTCATATCAAACCATGTGAGTTTTACCCCCCATCAGCAAATGCTGAATAAACAATCTAACAACATGAATATCTGGAGAATTGAAATCTAGTCACTTAAGTCTAAAAAGTAAACAAGTATAAGCCTTTCTACTGCTTACTCCTTCCTTCCTGCCTTTTGGCAGAATGCAGCACAAATTCACCAAAACCAACCAACCAAAAAAACCCTAAAAACAATCCCCAAAATACCCAAAACTGTGCCATTATATATTCTCATTCCCATCTCCTCTGCCTCTGTTTCTACAACCACACTCACAGTTCATCAGAAGTCCATAGCATGACTCACTTCATTACAGTGGTGCCAGTTAAACCCACTTAAGCACTTCTGGAAATGAGTACATATTTCTGGTATATTTGCATTAGGGTGTCATTTTCCTACTGGCAAAGTAGGTGTTCCTTATTTCAAAGAAGTGAAGAAGATGGGGGCGGGGGGTGGGGAGCAGCTTGATTTACACAGACAGGGCTGAGGGTAAGGAGTAATCTTTTCATCCCCAGATCCCCTTCGAAGGTGTATCCAGAGAGTAAGGGCCACCTTGCCAGTGCAGCAAAAGGCTGTTTCTGCTTCCTCACTGATCACTTCCCAGGGGTGTGAAACTTTTCTCCCTGCTGTCTGTTGCTTCAGCAATCTTGACTGTAAGAGCATCACAGGACAATACTGAGAAACACTTGAGATCAGGAGACAGCTGCTGCTCAGATGGACATCTTCCCCTCTGCTGGCTTTCCTGATGAATTCTCCTCAAAATGCTCAAATTCATCAGTTTCCAGGTGTTTCTGGATTTAACCAAAAACCAAATAATAAATTGGGCTCCACCAATATGCCGTCTGTTTCTCCTAACTGCTTGGTGCCATTGCTCTGAGTATCAAGGACACCTTTGACACTGTTGACAGCTGAAATAAATCTGGGTATCACAATTTTACCTGAAAGGCCTCCCTCCTTGGACTTAGCAATTCACGTGTATATAACATTGGAGTAGTGTTTTGACATTGCCATTTACCATGGCTAAAAACTAAGAAAGATGATGGGCAGAGATAAAAAAATACTCTTTTACTGAAATATCCAAGTTATAGATTAATTTCAGGGTCTACTTTTTGGGATCCTTTAGGAAGGTCAAGCCAGAAACACTTCAGACTGTGAGGCAACCAGATAACATGATACCATCACATTATAGCACCAGACTGTTTGACACAGATAAAAACGTTTCACAAGCCAATACCGATAACAACATTGTTTACTTGGTCAGGGAGATTCTTATTACTAATGTTTTGGGACCTGCCAAGACTTTGTTCTGAGTCATTGTTCAGAAACATTCATGACCCTAAAAGTGGATAAGTTTCTAGGAAAATTTAGCAAGGGTCAGCTGCAATGATGCAACTGCTAAGGTACAATTAGTACCTCATTTAAAGGTTATTACTCTGAACTATTATTTACACAGTAGCGTCCAAAAGAATTACTTAATGGGACAAAACAAAGGAGCAGTTTAGTCATGGCTACGTAGAAGGATGTGGGGAAGCAGGAGTCTCCTGGTGATGGACCAGATGGTGGAACACCTTCTTAGTGTAAGATTTGTCAAGTGAGGCATGTGGGCATAGACTGAGCAAAATTTGGGAAATGCAGTATCAAGAGCTGCATTGGCTCTTGGCTGGCACAAGACATCCCTAGATTTCAAGGTGGGGCTGAATAAGATAAAATCATTCATTTTCATGGTTTTTCATCAAGCTTTTCTTCATGGCATTGGACACAAATCTTTCATCTTTATTGGTCCTTTCATTTCATAAAGAACTTCTGCGTAGGTTGTGTTTATCTATGAAAATGGCAGTTATTACAGTTTCTGCAGTTATATGAGGAATTTAGGAAATTTCTGGCAAAGTCTAGGACTATTACATTTCCAAGTAAGTTAAGGTGTAAGGGTTAGGGTTTCTTTCCTCTCAAAGATTTACCAGCTCTCCTAACATACCAGGAAAATGTGTCACAGCTTCAAATAATTAGAGCAGGTCCAAAAAGTTGGCACCTCCTGGCCCTTCTGATCCAGTTTCCAGTATAGTTCTCTAGGTGACAAGATCTGTCAATTTGTATTCTTCAGTTAAGGGATAGGAGGAGATCATTAGAAGCATCTGACTTTTCTGATAGTTAACTAAATTGAAACCTCAAAACTCTCTGAGATTCATGAGCTGCTCATCCTAATCAATTACTCCTCCACTAAGCTGTTAACCACATGAAACAGCCTGTGACCCAGAATGACAAAGCCCACAGACACACCACAATGCTTCTATGATTTGAACAATTCCTCTTTTGTAGTTTGGCTACCGAGATCTTTTTTCCATTGCCATATATAGGAGTGGAAACTTGCTGAAATGCCTTTTGAGGAGTTGGAGTCAGGATTCTTGGTTTCTGTCCCTGGATCAAGGGCCACATGACCTACAACAAATCACAGGCATCACTTTTCCCCCAGGTTTTTGGCTAGGTTCAGATGCTGACTTTGGCTCATACTAGACTGTTTAAGTTCTCAAAGATGCTGAGGTTTTTCAGATCTTACTGAAATCAGTGACAGCTTGGGATACTTGTAACTCAAAAACATAGATCCTCTCTATCTAACATGGACTACCCAAAAATAAAGTTACTGAAATTACTTCAATGTTTCAAATATATGTATACACATACGCCTTTAAGGGATCACAGCCTCATTTGCTTCGTGAGCAAAAATCAGCAAAGTCTTCCTTCCTGTCCTCGCAACATGGTGTGGCTGTGCTGATTCATATGCCAGAATCAGTGCACATATGGCAGACACTAGAGGCCATGCAAGACTTTATCACTGGTGTGCTTGCCTTCCCGAGAGCCAAGGGTCCATGCGCAGCCCTGCTTCTGCTGGCACCATGCACTCTCTGCTCTCTGGATCCAGTAAGAAGCTGCTGAAAGCCTCTCTGCAATGTGAGAAAACTGGTTTTATACTAACACTGGATTAGTCTGAGATGAACTGCTGAGCACAGCGCAGCAGAGGATAAAGCTTTTACGTCCGCAACTGTAGATTAGGCCTGGAAGGATAGTGCAAACCAGGATAAGGAAAGGGATGTGCAACAGAAAAGGTGTGCCTAAAGCCCTCTGCCTCGTGCAGGCAACTCTGCCTCCCCCGCAGCCAAATGCCAGGGTAGGTGACACTGCAGATGCTGCCCAGGTGAGGGAACTGACTGGATGAAAATGTATCTTGTGTGCAGGTACAGCAGTAAAACTAGCAGCAATAAGACATTTTAAAAAATCACAACTTGTAACTCAGGAAGAAAAGATCTAGTGGGTGATCGCATCTAAACTTTATTGGTGGTGTAACTTTATACACGGTACGTACAGAAAGGTGCCATTGCTACATTGGCTGGCCTGACGGAATCCTTTCCCCACTCCTGAACATGAATGCAAATATGGATTTTTAGGCTGAATGGCTGCTTAAAGATTGAATTACATCTGTTGCTGGGTCACTTTTGCCATTCTCTTGAATCTTAGAGACTCAGCTTGTTTACCTGTGAGTAATGCAATCATTCCAAGCCCACACTGGCAAATCCTTACTATCCTATCTGTAGTTTAGAGAAGGCCCTGATCCACAAGGTCAACACAGAGATTTATAAGATTATGGCAATCTAGTCCGATCTTCTTTATAAATTGAGTTCCTATAAGTTCTTCTCTACGTAGAGAAAGAATCTCTACTGACTTCATGACACTGTAGGTCTGATTTTATGTATTTCCGCTCAATGATCCTTCACGTACTACACTGTTTATGCAGGTATGTCTGATGACCCAAGCACATGAAAGCACAGAGACCTGCTGTGAAGCTGTATAGTGTTGGCATGTGAAGGACCCTTGAAGAAAGGATGGAACCAGGGAGAAAGTGAATTAGAAATGACAAGGCAACACATCTGTGTTTTTATGGCACTCTAATAGCTACCTTAAGGTGAGACCTCATTACTCTGATAAGAGTTAGGGCTCTGCAATCATGTAGCATTCTACCTCCTGATGGCATTCTTCTTCTCTCAGAGCTATAACATCAGGCTGCAGTCATAAACCATTTCCCATGCTTACTTTCCCTTTTCCTTGGCTTGTTTAAAATCTTTGATTCTTTCCCCTCCTCCCCTTTCTCTTCAGTTCCTCTAACATACCTTCATAAATACAAAGAAACAAACAAACAACTGTCTGTGGGCACTGTGTGAATGTTTTCATTTTTGGCTCCCATCTGTTATGCACAGCTAGAACAGAATCAGTTGCCACATTTGCTCACAAGTGTGTGGAAAACTGATGCGTGCCTTCCAGAATATGCAGAGGTTGGAGTGAATATCATAACAGAAGGCCAGGGGATTTTAATAGCAACTGGTAGCTTAGGGCATATTCATGACTAGTATCTAAACATACACGATGAGTGATGAGATATTAAAACTTGGTCTCTCAAAACAGCATGAGGCCTCCCAAACCAAAGGCATCCAGATTCCTGATCAGGTCCAAGATTCTTATTCTACCAGCCAATCTAAATTTGGTCACAAATGACATGCCCCAGAAATTTTCATAGGGTATGGTATTTGGGTTTCTTGGGGGTTTTTTTGGGTTTTTTTGGGTTTTGTTTTGGTTTTTTTTTTTTGGTTTTTTTTTTTTTGGTTGGTTGTTTTGGGGGGGGGGAGGGGGGGAGGAGGATAAAGGGATTTGTTGGGGAATTTTTTAATTAATTTTGGTGGGGTTTTTTTTGTTGTTATTCTGGGCTTCGTTTGTTTGGTGTGGTGTTTTTTTTTTAAAAAAAAAAAAACCCACAACTATAGATGCCCTGCAAGCACCATGAGGTTGGGTTTGTACACATTGGTCTCATTCCTAGATCCGCTTAAACCAAAGAGCAGGAAGAACTGGTGTCTGCTTTTTCTTTTTCAGAGGCTGTTATGTCTCAACAGCATCCTTGACTGGTTTGCTTTCTTGCACATCCAGATGTTTCTCTCTCATCTTCTCTTATCATCTTCTCTTAAGGGATATATTAGATAAGTATTTTAAACTGTTTACCCTTTGAGAAGCTGACCTAAGTAGCAGCAACCCCTAGCTGGATCCTTCTGTCATTACAAAGAGTTGTGAAAGTTTGGAGCTGCAGTTTTTTCCAGGTATAGTATCAACTCTTATGTCTAATCCCATCAACCCACCACAATCAAACTCAGGGATGAATACTACTTGCAGTCCCTGTTCTCTGATAACAAAGAGCCACCACTGCCTAAATGCATTCAGGGTGGATTTCATTCTTGTTTCCAGCTGGAGGTCTTAGCTGCAGCAAGAGGCATGATACTAGCTTTGTTGGGAGTACTTTTTGACCCGATCTAACATATTATATTTTTTGGAAAATACCTCTGCTTCATCTTATAGTTTTTCCATTTCTCATTCCTGTTTTTATCCTAATGATAGTATTCCAAATAATGTCCTGCTTAGAGTTTAATGCCATATATGCAGCCAGCAGTCCTGTATCATTCAACTTAACAATCTGTTTTGAAGAATAAGGCCCAATTCTGAAATATTAATCTGGATACAAATCTTCATTTGTGCCTGATTTTTTACTGAACTTTTATTTCCTTTTTGTCTAACTTTATATTACAGTAGCTTCATAATTGGTACTAGTTATAATTGCTTAAAAACTTTGTGTTCCTCAGTTTTCTGATGAATTTGCAGAAAATCCACCATTCACACCAATTGTAAAAGCTGTATTAGTGTTGTCACAGGCAAATAAAAACAGAGCCTCTCAGAGAAGAATCATGTCCCGAGCTTATGTAGCAGTCTACCCGAAACACAGCTGCATTGTATAAACAGCAATCCATTCACACCCCTGGGAAAATCGGATCACAAATAAAACTGTCACAACAGACCAAAATCTACATCTGAATGACATACATCCCAGCAAAACAAACAATAACAATCATCATTATTATTAATAGGTGTTGCCTGGCAAATTCTTTGTAAACTGGGTCAATCGTTTCCCTGTTAGCCCACTCCTTCTGCAAATTGTCCTGATGAAATCCCCTCGACAATCCTCATGCGCATAAGACGTTGATGGAAGATACTGAGTTATGAGCCTCTGCATGCTGAACCAGCTGCCTGGAAAATGTATCTTGGGGACAGTAACAATTTGAAATGCACTGCAAGACCCTTTATCATAAATTGACTGCATGTAGGATCATTCCACACATCATATAAGGACATAAAAGTGAAGTACAGGAATGGGCAACAGAATGGCCAATAGTTGAACCAAAGAGGGAACAGCAAATCCTCTAGTCTGACTGCAGGGATCAGTGGTGAGAAAATGGCAAGTTATCTCCTTGTGGACCAAATGCTTTTCTGATCAAAGGTAATGAAGGTGAATGCTTTCACTTTGGTATAGTAGACTTTTTTACCCACTTACTGTAAAAGCAGGACAGACCCATATATTAAATTTGAACCAAGTACAAACCATGAACAGAGAGAAAGCAAAAGCCATAGCAAAGCACCATGTTTGGCATAAAGCATGGTTAGTGGCCAGGGTTTGGCCTGGGTCAGGAAGCAGGAGAAATCAAGGAAATTCCAGTTTGAAGATTAAGATGGAAACAGGGTAAAAAAGTAAGAAGCATAGGAATCCCTGTAAAAGAGAGGGAAAAGAAATGTAAAGGGCTGGAGCAAGGTCAGTGCATGATCTCAGAAGCACAAAGCTGTGCAGGGATTTGGAGATAAGGACCAGCAATAAAGTTGACCCAGACAGAGGGAACACCACGAACTGGCACAGGGTAGACATAAATATGAATATGCTATGAAAACAGGGCAAGGGTGAAGCACTCAGAGGAGCGAATCAAAACTAGAATGTAGTATGATCCACGTCACAGGCTGTGTAGCAAAAGACATCATGTAGGATTCCCCTCCGTACGCCTCAGATTCAGAGGCCAGCCCTGCTACTGGACTAACTGGGGGCACAGTGTCCCAGAAGACTGACTGCGGTCAAACTATTCATGAACACTTGATTGCCAAGGCAAAGCAGTATGAAAATGAAGGCAATCAAATCCTGTCTTTCCAAACTATTGAGCCTGGTAATACCATGGTGACACTCCATCATGCAAATAAAAAAACAAGGTTTGGATAATCAGCGTTCAGCCCATCTGTAATTTGATGAGATTGTGACTAGGAATGTCTCCACTTCAAAAGGCGTGGGTACTCTGTTCATGCAAACATGCAAAACTCAGATCTTCTCCCATACTCTTGGAATACAAAATGCAAATAAGAATCCTACAAAACCAGTAAAGGCTTCTTACTGTTTTTAAATCTTTCCTGCTTCTGTCTAGGCTGTGAAAGTTACAGATTATTTGTTTTCTCCTAATACTGCATCAGAATCCAGACATGCAACGAAAGGGACATAGTCTTTTAAAAAAATATGAATAAAATCACATCAAATAAACACGTCAGTAAAATGCCTAAGTCCAGATTTAAATTCTCTGGAAGGTGGGTGCTTCAGTCTGGGTCTTTGAACATTACCTTCTAACATTTAAAATATTACTGTAAACATATCTTAAGGCAGAAGAGAGGGGGCTCTGCACACTGGTTCCCAAACACTAACAACAACATTGTAAAAGAGTCTGAAAACACTGTAGTGTAGCATGACATCTGAACTTACTTGTGGCCAGAGAAATACAGCCCTCTCTCTGCTACCTCTTCTGTCAGCACCTTGCAGTGCAATTGCTTTTGTCATTGAACCATGTAAAACCTCAGAATCAAGGGAAGTACAAATCTGATGGGCCAAACAGTCATCTGGATTTATACTTTGTAGCTGTGTGTTAATTTGCAGTAATGTTTAACATGCTTTGCTTTTAAAACAAATGCTCCAGCAGCCTCTTGTAATGAATTCCTGAAGCTGAGTCTTTACAAGTTCATCTTGGTTATCGTGGTGGAAAAGTACTGTAAAGAAAATGCATAGATATTCAGCTGTAAGAAGGGAATGGTCTCAGTCACTGCTCATCACGTAAATCCTAAACGGTGATTTTCATTTTTTAATTCCACCTTTCTTGACAAAAGGAGGAAATAATGTTCATCAGTGCCTTTTATCACATAATCTTACTTCTTTTAAAGAAAGGGAAATAAGGTTTTCAACCAAGGAAGAAGTGTGTTTGGTTTGTTTGCTTTTTTCTTTCTTTTGAAGTGTCCTTTTCTTGTGAAAATTTTTGCTGAGAACAAGAACCCAATAGTTTGTAAAAAAAGTTATGAATGGCAAATATCTTTCCTCTCTTACTTTTCACATGTAAGTACCTCCGCGGATTTTCAGGCAGTGCTCCCTTACAAGTTGCAGTCACCACCTGGCTCCTTTGCCCTTTGACAAGGACATCAGAGATGAGCTATAACATGTCTGCAAGATGAAGGACTGGTAGTTGGAAGGTGAGTCTCACAGAGGGTGTTAGGAGCACAGAGCAGGCTGGCAAAGTGAACAATTTAAGCATATCCACAGAGACAGAGAGGAGGAATTCTGAATTTATATGTTTGAGTTTCAGACACAGCTTTTAGCTGGAATTTTGTGTGTTTACTTCCCGAGATTGAAAGGATTTTATATTTTCCAAGAAAAGAAAACTCCAACTTTTTTTTTCTGACAAGATCTCACAATTACCTTTTGCTTGCTCAGGGAAAACTGGAACACAGGCAAATGTGATGCTGTGCCTACTGGCACATCCTGATTCACTGTCAGGGTAGAAAGGGTGTTCGTGAGCCTGACTGCCAGCGAAGTGCTGCAGTAAAAGCCCTAGTGCAGATATAGTCTGAGTAATATACAGTGATTTATGGGGGTGTAACTTATTTCTCCTGCTGAACTGGAATAAGATATACTGACATAAGCACTTTTACATTGGTAATAGCTTTATTCATGCTACAGTTGTTTGCCAGTTTAATATCAGCACAGTTAAAAGGCAAAAATTCCTAGTATTTACAAGACCTAATCCACATATGTAAGGTAACCATTTTTTCAATAGAAACGTACGCGTGTGTGTGTCATTTATTTTGCTGAAAACCAGCAGTGATTTATACGGATATAGTCCACTCACTTTTCCTCCATTTCCCCCACTGGCCTCATGCCTAAACAATAAGTTCAAGTAAGATTGCACCAAATTTTTACTGACAATACTGAAGTTAAATCTAACATTACACCCAAATTCTAGGTGGATTTTGTATTTTCAAAGGAAGCAAATGATAATAATTAATGCCTGTTGTTGAAATGTGCTTGAAATCCCATTTGATTTGTTCTTTTGTTTCTTAACAACTGTCACTCTAAAACTGACAGTTTGGCACTGATTTGTACACACATGTAAAATTAATTTTGCAGGTAGTATCATGACAATAGAGTTGTACAGTACCACAAGACACTGGTCACCTCTACACAAGAAGAGACAAGTTGGATCATTTTCAAAGCAGAGACACAGTTTCTGTTAACAACACTCCTTTACCAAGATACAATTCCCCGTGTGCCAAGGTACTCATGTGAATCTTTTTTGTGATACCTAATACATCACAACTTGTTATTGCATTTAAGAATGAGGGGTTTCCAGGGTGTTTTGAGGACCCATGAAACTATGCTTCCATCAAGGGCAGGAGGACATGTCACAGGACAACTTGGACTCATGCATATGGGCCTGAACAGAGTGAAATCCTGTGGGTTAGCAAGACTCAAGAAGACTGCAAAGTACAATGACTGCTTTGGGTCATAACCCATCTTTGTACATTGCCCTAATTTATTCTTACCGTGATGTAAACAGATCACAAAACTTCAGTAAATTCTCACTTTGATTTAGACTGAAGGTGTTCTACAGCTTCTGACCTGTAAGATGTCACAATTGAGAAAACCACCTAGGCTTGGTTGGGGGGCAGGGTTGTGGTATTTTTACCTTCTTCAATAAATTCAATAAACTGTCTACAAGTCTAATGAGATGGAAATGTTGCCTTTTCAGTATAAAGTGTATAATAGATTTTTCCATGCTTTATCTTTAACTCTGTAGGTACTGATAGGCACAAAGATAGGTAAGTTCTGGGCAAGCTGAATTATTTCAGAGTCATTGAAAGGATCCCAAAGCAGAACAAACATAGGTTCTCCTGAGCAGTCCATGGCTCTGCAACACAGGATTGTTTACCACAATGATTTGTTCTCATGTTTACTAAGCTTTTTATAAGACAAAGTCTTTCTCTCATTTGTATCAGGATGACACAGAACCATTAGGATTGATGTCATGAAATACAGAGGAAGAACTGATTTACAGTGGAACTGCAGAGCAGCTGGCAAAGTCTGAGCACTGAATGACAACCACTGTGTGGAGGTACAGCACCATTAGCAGTATCATACTTTAGAGACAACAGTAATTCAAAATGCAGTGTCTGTTCTTGTGGAACCTAATGGTCCCATGGCACTACTGTATAACCATGGTGCCTTGGCCAACATCCCCCTTGCCAATAAAACAGCTTTTATACATCCCCAGCTGCATATGAACCACCATAGAGTACACCAGAGCACTTGCTTTTGCCTGCACAGTCCCTGCAGGATTCTGCGTTCTCCTACCCTGCTTCAAAGCAAAAGCAGTCTCAGGGAAGCTGATAGACATACATTAGAGGAAATCCTGGTGTAAGCTGCAACAAGGTGAGCCCTTATCCTGTCTTCCCCTGGGGTAGAACCTGCAGATTTGAAAAGGGCTTTGGGGAATCCTTTCTGCAAGAAGAACGTGGTGAAAAAAACTAATCTATTTCTACTCCATTGAATTCTTTGCTTTCAAATGCCAAGGACATTCTTCATGGAACACATATTCCTTTATAGCAACTTAAATATGGTAAAAATATTTTAAGACTTAAGAAAACCCTAACAGTTTAGGCTCAAAACCTCAGGTGCTGCTTGAAGGATAAACCAGCTTTTGTGGTGCTTGTTCCTCTAGATGAATAACTAGTGCTACAAGTTTCAGGCCTCTCCTTTCACCAGCATTTGTTGCCTTGAAGTAAGATTTTCAGCTAGATTTTCAATCCAGGATTCTACACAGTGCCATATTCACTTGGCACATTTACTGCAGCACTAGAAATATGACCAGGTTGGTTAAGAGCAGCACAAACCAATTGCTTGATTTACCTGGCTTAACTGCCTTTGGACATTTGGCAGGACAAGTGCAAATACAGTGGACAGCAAGGGGAAAAACAAAGCATCTGTTTAAATCAAGGAAGAGCCTTCCAGCTGAATGCTGCAGTAAAACCAAATAATTTATATTTCTAATGGCTCCCAGAGCGCTTCTCTCCTTTTGGTGGGTTGTATTTACTGGCCTCTGTATGTACTTTAGATTCAAAAACATTCCACAAAGGCTTGTATTAGCTGATAAACATCCTTGAAGGAAGCCAAATATCTTTCAGAGTAATTTAAAATATATACGATCAGGGTTATTCACTGCTAACCCAGGGCTGTGAGCTTTGTTTGGGGTTATTTTACTGCATTCTCTGCAGCAATCAGCTTTTTGTGTGGCTTGGACAGAGATTTTCCTCCATGTAATTTTCTTTAGGGAATATCAAGCATCTAGTTCATATCACCACTCACATTTTAAGAGAAGTCCACCACACTGCAGATGTGAGCCACCTGAACTGGAAAAATACTTGGGTACTGTTGTCAAAAGCCAAGTTTTTTCAGACTGGTTGTCGCATCACAGAGGTGTAAATCCTGAATAATGCTCAGAAAATCCGTTCCAGATGGAGTTATAAACAAACAAAATTCCTAAATTTGAGGCTTACCAACAGTCTTCACCCTCCTCCCCAGTAAGCATTCCTTCATTGTTATTGCAGGCAGTCTACCCATCAAGCGATCTATAATAAATATCACCACTATCATTCCTATTTCTAGCACAGTAATCAAGGTCCCACTCTGCTATACGTTGTGTAAAGGATGACAGCAGCAGTGCCCCTATTTTCAGGCAAATGTCAATCTACTCTCACAGCTAAATCCCCCTAGGAGTTACACTGCTAGCTCAGCAGCCCGCTCATCAAGCCTGTGCACTGAAGTTTGTTGCAGGCAGAGCGCCTGGAGAAATCCAGCATTAAGCCTGCCTGATTATGCAACCCTAGGCAGGCAGGACACAAGGTGATCTAAGCCAGCTCCAGCCCAATCCAAGAGAATTTTTTTATTGTTATTTTTTTAGAAATCCCAAGAAACACATTAATGAGCTGTAATAGGGATGGAAAACCCTATGGAACCTGACCTTTGGTATACTTAATGCTGAGTACACTCATTCTCTCTTTGCAGTATTGGTGCATTCAAAGCGCTTGCTGTCCGTGTCTGAGCAGAAGAGACTGGAGGAGGATTTTGCATATGTGCAAGAAAGCATTTGTTAAATCCACAGTACTTGCCCTCTTACTGTCAAAGAAATTCTCAGATGATTCAATCTGGACATTTGAAAGAAGGATGTGCACTTTTTTTTTTAAAGCTAAGTAGTTTTCTCAGTTGTATGAATGCACCTGTGGTGGGACAATCCATGTGATAAAAGGTTTAATCACAGAGGCCAGGCACTCACGGTTGGATTTCAATTAAAGTGTGTGTTATTTATACCTTTTAATTCCTCGCCTCCAGCCATATGCACTGACTACTTGATCACTGATGTAATAAAAGAAGGTGCACATGAAAAGGGTTATGGATGAGAACAAGCTAGTTACTAACTATGGGATTATTCATTGCCTAGTGTGTCACAATAGTCTCCATTAACTCAAGGTCACCCTCTCTCCTCATCCAGCCCATTCTCCTTCATTTCTGTAACTGACAACTTATTAACACCTCATTTGCAAACACTGACAACCATATGGTGTTAAGACTCCACTCTGCCTGAGAAACATGTGTCTTGTGGCTGTTATTATTTGAAGTTGGGACCTGGGGCTTGCAGCCAGCAGTGAGGCCCTGATTGGTGATGGTGGGAACGAATGTGCCTCCTCCATTTCCCCCCTCCAGGCACTGGATGAGCCACCCATGGCGAAGATTTTTGATCTAAGAGGCATCAGGCAAGGAGAAATCAGAGTTCCTCGAAATGCTGGAGAAGCAAAAAATAGTGTTCAGTTTTCACCTGATTTTAGGTTACCACATCCTGGATCCTTGCGCTTGTTCTGCTCCTGATCATCACCAATATCAGTGTTTCCTGGCCTCAAAGAGGATTTGAGTGGTTGCAGGATAAAGAAACATTGATCCTTAGAGGCCAGAAAAGAATTATACTGTGGGTCTATATTCCCTGCTCCACTCAGATCCTGATGTCCTCACTTAGGCACAGAACTGTCATCACATTTGGTTTTGGAGAAATTAAGTTCATCTCTGTGCAAAGTGGTGATACAATGCTGAGGCTACAATTCTAATGAAAGGACCCCTGCATTTTTACCCAGCCAACGACCTCCACAAGCTATTATGGAATTTTATTTCAGGAAGTCTAAATGAAGATCTTTGTAATTCAGGGATCTGGCTGTCAGCTCAAAAATACAAAAGAAAAAAAATGTTATAAACTGAGCCAACAGAAAGACAGAAAATTCAGAACTGATATGCCAAGATGCTTTATCATTGACTTTCTGGGTTTTGAGCTGTAGGGAAAGGGATCAAATCTCTAAGCTTACACTCACAACTGTAAAGTTTAAAAACTATATTATTTTTTTTTTAATGACAAATATAATTCTAGCATAGTCTATTGTCTTCTGGGGCTGGGAGAAGAGTATCAATATACATTTTTAACAATGACATACGGTCCAGAAATAGTTCAGTCTTTGAAAGAAAGCATGTCAGGAAGCAACACTAAAAACTAAGATACAGATTATGGCAGGGTTCAGCCCACCTGTTTTTAGATGTGGCTTTCAGCTGCAGGAAGCATTTATAAGGAATACAATATGTACATACAAAGCAGGTGTGTTAAAAGGATTAAACAGCATCAAGGTGACAATAATAAGATGATAATCACAGTTTTGGAAGTAGCAGCTAAGACGCTGTTCTCAAGCTCATCTTTTCCTGATGTAACACAACACGAAAAGTAGTGGATATGCTCAAGTCAAAAGGCAGTCTGGAAACACATAGCATCTTAAACAGATTCCCTAGTAAACTAAACTATTTTTCTGCTAAACCCATGTCTACATAACAAGAAATTTTTCCACTTACCTCAGCTCAGAACTCCAGGGAACATTTAGGCTTACATGTGCGAGACAAAGTACAAGGTAAAGTGTCTTTAAGGCTTTCTGCACTGAACTGCAGGTAAGCATGTACCTTGGTAAAACTTGTGGTCAAACTGATTTTGGAAAAAGGTACAAAAGCAAACACTTTTCTTCACCCCAAGTAAAAGGAAAATTTGTGCACCTTTATCCTGAAAGCTGGGTATTTTTCATAACAAAAGCCCCTCAAAGCTACCATGGTTTGAAACCCAAAAGAAAAATCTCTGTGGAAACAGAATATTGTCCCTTATCTTGAATTTTACAAGGAAAAACACTAATTTAGCTTCACAGGGTATTTGGCTTTCAAATGAGACCAATGTCTCATTTACATTGAGGTTTCTACTGGAAACCAGTATATTGTAAAAAGTCTTTAGGATTGGTCTCTTAGTTTCAATATTTTATATTGTGTTTGAAATCCCTTTCCCCAGGAGTTGCAATACAAGTTCTATACCAAGAAAAATAATATATTCTGAAACTCTTGGACAAGGATGCCATGTCACGACCCCCGAAGGTTTATCATTGTCTTTTGTCTGTTCTGCAAAGCATGATTGAGTATTCTTGAGGAATCACGGGTTTGAATCATCTCTCCCTGATGGCCCCTGACTAGCTATTTTACTATTGGTGAAATTGCTTTCATTCACACCTCAGAGAGTGAAATGATCCTTGACCTTGAAGTGGGTTTGTGCATCCCAGGAAGTAAGATAGTGACCCACAGCAAAGATAAAATGGGATTTGCAGTTCAAGTCCATCCCCACATGGGAGCAGAAGGATTTATATTCCTCTCTTACAATTTTCTGAACTGACTCGCTCTGAAGTTTCAGGTTCTGATTCTCCTTTGCTTAACATCATCAGTGCAAATTAATGCAAAAGGGCTGTTGCCAAATCAACATGATAGCATTTAAATTCTGCTTTGCAGATTGATAAATGATGGCAAGTAAAATAGTGAAGAAATAAAGCCTGATTTTCTGCAGAGAAATGGGCAAGTGTCTATCGACTTCTAACCTGAGCATGCATGTATATGCATAAATGCAATTACTATTTTTTCTTGTGATTCTGATATGCCAGGATATTTCATTGGCTCAGGCATGTTTTCTTTTCCCAGTCCACCACAAAAAAAACCAAAACAAAACAAACAAACAAACAAAAAAAAAAAAAACCAGTGAGAAACCCTTACAAACTTCTGGAGACTTCCGATAATGACAATTTAAAGAATTCATGTTTGCCTGTATTTTAATGAGATTAGTGATACCTCACAGATAATTTTCTACTTCTTAACAGTGATTGCAATATAAATCTATTTTAAAAAAAGGTCAATTTAAGCTCAGAAAATTCAGCTTTTGTTTGTCTAATAATTGAATATTCTATTCTTGATACCCATCTTCAAAATCATAAAATTAGCAATGATGTTCCTTGCCCTTTAATATAATACATATTTATTTTGGCACGAATCCTCACTGAGGTGTCTTTAGTCAATACAATAGGACGGGACCACAAGAAGCATGCAGTCTTTTTTTTTCCATTTTCTGTGCATACTTTGTCCCCAAGGAATGAAAGTAAGAATCCAAGATTCAACCTGAAGGATATCACTAAAATTCAAGGAGTAATAGGACCATCTTCATGTGAGGAAGGAGTCTGGGACTTTGAATCATATGGCAGCAAGAACCATCAGCAGGGAAGTCCCTTGCTGTATTTGCTATCCAAGGCAACATGTCACAACTGTCATGACAGAAGCAGTTCTACCAGGAGTCCCTTCAGTTGCTAGTTCTTGGGAAGACAATACAGATAATACTCATGGTGTAACTACAATGGGACTCCAACCCAGTTTTGTTCACTATGTGAACAAGTAGGTACAGTGCTTTCCCCTTATTTTTCATGATCCTAGTCCTACCTGCAGTTTCAGCCCCCAGTACGCTTGTTTTCCACAGACCACCCACCTTCTCCTCAGATTATTGCCATGGTCCTAGATGGAAAATTCTACACAGGAATTGTAGCATTTATAACCCATAGGAGAAGATCATATTTTGGCTCTTGACAAAGGACCTTCCCTTTATTTAAGATCAGCACAGTCCTTTGGGTCTCATGATTCATCCTATATTAGGACATTAACATCTACTACTGTGAAAATGTAAGTTCAAGATACTTCTACCTAGGTTCTAGACTTCTGTCTGATATGAGTCATGAACGTTCATTCCTAATACCCCTGACTGTGTTCTGATTGAGGTTTCTGTTGACCACAGGCTTTGAAAACTCAAGTCAACAGATGCTTCTCCAAATTAAAACTACAGCCTTTGGAGATTCTTCAAACTGATTTTCTGCTAACAGCATATTTTAGCAAACTAGTTACCAGAACATAAACCCCATATCTGTTTCCAGAACCAAACCAGAACAGACATTTCAAGGAGCTTCAGGATCCTTAAATTAACTTTTACAACGACATTGACAATCACAAACAAGTGTTTTGAGAAGAACAAGCAGTAGAGCAGTATTCTTGGCTCGCATATGCTTCAGTCTACACACCTGACAACCACAGTGATAAATAAAGGCAAGAAAGTGATAAAGGTTTTGGCAAAAGACTGTTCCTTGTTTTCTTTTTGCTTGTCTTCAGGAATCTGATTGCAAAAAGACTGGAATAAACACTTCCCCATCAGGAAAATGGGAAAGGATAGTATAGTTCAAGGGAACTCACACCTGCCTATGGTGCTACTATATTGTTGCAGGTATAGAATATAAAGTTATTTTCATTATGAGAAGAAAATCTAGAGTCATATCATGCTGTTTGAAAAGCATTTTGTCAGTTTACCTTTTAGTTTATAGGGGTGGCCAATGTCATTCATCATTATGAATGCAGTGCACAAGGTTCATGCTGATTTTTTCCACACTTTAAGTGGCAGCAGCATGTCACTGTTGATGGACCTCATCTTTGATAAATGTAGAATGAAACATCTCAGTGAGAGACAGAGAAAAAAGCCATTTCAAGCTTTTGCAGGCTCAGCTGGTCTACTACTTCTTTATTTCAGAGAACACATCCCTTATCAGGATACCCACCACGACCAGTACACCTGTGGGTAGGGCATCTAGAACAGTGTTTTGCATCATCTTGGCCGTACATGTCAGCAATTTCCCCAAACTGGCTATTTCTATTTAGGACAGATCAGGCAAATACAGTGACATGCTGACATGCTAACCTGCTAAAAGAGCTTTGCCTAAGAGCAGTGATGGTCTAAATGGATTTCCCTCTCTGCCTCTGGTTTTCAGGAGCACATGGGTACAAGAAATTTTGACTTCTCTGTATCAGACTCCTAGGGTTTCACTCTGAGGCAGCTTCCAAAAAGAATACATTACATGCAGAAGTGTTTCCCAAGGATAGTAGGTCTCCTCTTCTCACCCAGTAAAAGCCAGCTGATCATTGCATTTCACCTTCCTATCATGCCTATTTCAAATATATTTATGGGCTATGCTTTTGCCAGAGGGAAGGATGACCTAAACCCATTCTTTCTTAAATTCCATTTTCCTGTCATGGCATCATGTTAAACTTAACCCTTTTTTCAACAGATTCTTTTTTTCTCATAATAAAGTTCCTGAATTTTATATACTTAAAGCTGATGAGAGAGCTAGCTAAGCGTGAGGGAAAAATAACATTTCTTCACCCTGTTGTTCTTGCATGTACAGGCACCCCCACCAAAAACAAACAAACAAAACCCCCCAAAACAACAAAATGCCCATATTTCTCTTTATTCAAAAATGAGCTCATTACCAACCATGCCAGCCTCACTAAGGAAACACTCGTGGTAAGGGGATGCCACATGCACCATATGGTACACGTCTTGTTGCAGCAGTTTCCAAGCGTACAGTACAGATTGTACAATCGTCTTTATAAAGCTTAGCCAGAAAAGCGCATTTCTTTTTATTTAACAGCAAATGCAATTGCCGCCTAGAAGAAACTGCTTCCTTGGCTTTGGAAACTAAAAACATTCCTGAAATCATTATGAGGTGAGATGAAAACAGGATTAAAGGAAAATAAGTGGCACATACTGCCAGGAGCAATTTCCAACAAAATTTGTACCAAGTGCCCTGGGAGGGCAGAGATGGCTGAGGACAGAAATCATGTTCTCACTTTTTAAAGTCTGCCTTACACGTTGATTTAGAGACTTCTCTGAGCAGCAGCTGGATAAAGCTAGTCAGATCTATAAAGGTAGGACAGTCAGCTAAGTCTGAATGTCAGAAGGAAAAGTCTGTGTATTTATGGATCTTTTGAAAAACAGCTATTAGAGCACAGCCTTGTGCAAATACAGACTTTGCTGCTCACTGGCCAGCACTCAATTAATCAGCTGAGGAGGGGAGAGAAATACAATCGTCCCTAAATATTTTGTTAGGTTATTTGTGCATTGCACAATTAGAGCAGTGTGTTTGGCACCTCTCCTGAACACCTGGAGTCATCCATTGTCAACAGAGGCCAAGAGCATATGCTTCTTTATGTAGGGTTTGAGGAACGTGATAGTAGATCAGCCATCAAAAAAATTTGGAGGTTACGTTGGCCAAGACTTTCTTTCTAGATACTGAATTTCCCCACCCACCAACACCTCCTATTTCCACTGATAGCAGCTTTAATTATCCCAAAACAGGCAAAATTATGCCTTACCCCAGAAAGTAAAGCTAAAAAAAAAAAAAAAAAAAAAAAAAGTCAATCTCTCTTACGAATTGTTTAAACCACCGGGTTTTTATCAAATACTCTAACATTCATGCTAACAGACTCCTGCTAGTAATGTGCTTCATATTCTCATGAAATATGCAGTGGCTTAGAGCTGAATGCTCAAACTGAGAGGCAAACAGGTGCCCTCACCCTTTCCACTCCCTGAAGCAGCCTAGGATTTGCTTTTACTGTGTTTCTGCTGCTGATTTATATTTCACCACTTCAAAGAACAAACCATAATCTGTAGTGGAGGGCTGGATCTTAGATCACAGACATAAAAGATAGAAGAGACCATCTTTCTGACAAGTGAGAATAGAGTGCCCTAATAAGAGATTAGTCAGATATTAAGCCTCTCTCACTTGATGTCAGCCAAAATACCCTGGGTTAACACTTTACAGGAAAGCAAGAATTTCATAGTTGTTAAGAAGTCACCACATGCACTGTTTTCACATAAAATTGGGAATGATTAGAATTTTCTGAGTTCACGTCTCAGGTATATTATTTTTCTCTCATTTTTAGTATATTCCTGCTCTGACCTTCCTCCCTCCACAAACCAATTACTTTTTGTTTCTAAAGATATTTACATAATGTTTTTAACCAGATCATAGACATCTGAGCAAACAGCAAGTAGGAAGGTTATTAAATGATAAAGCTCCAATTTCTGTAACTTTCAATTACTGAAACAAGATTATGCGAATGCCACAGGGAAAACGCAATACAACGTTTGCAAAATACTGTGTAGAACATTTGAGCATCTCTGGGAAACACATCAAGTTTCTCTGGATATTCCAGAGCCCTGACAGCTGCTTTTAACTTAGAAACTTTGGTGGACACTGAGGCTCCTTCAGAGGACACTTTGCCAGGAAACAGTAGTCAGATCTCATGGGATACTTCGGGTTTAGACTAAGGGGTACTGACAAAGTTTAAAATTAGATACACAGTGAAAAGAAGACATGGAGAATCAGTTAGGGAAGAAGATTTAGTTTCAAGAATTTGTGACCTGATGGAAAGCACAAAAGCTGGTTACCAAAACAGGGAAGTTCAAAGTGTTACTGCAGTGTAGGTGAGATGCACACTACAAATACTAAGAGGAAGAGTAGAAGACAGCAGTTGGGATTGCGACTCAGAACTGGGGTACATTAGGCTTGTATTCAGGCATAATTATCATTAAGAGACCAAAAGAGGCACCTGTATTCAGACATAACTGTCATCAACAGACCAAAGGAGACACTAGAAAGATGTCAGTGAAAGAGGACAGGAGCTACTATCAGACCTTTTTGCACACCCAATACACTCACCCATTCATGTTGGGCATCTCAGTGCTTTTTCCAGCATGGAAATGGAAATATTGTGGAAAGCCCTTTGATGGGAGAAACAAAATCAAAGAAAATCCTCTTCAATCTACACATTAAGCACACCAGCCCCCCCACTGATAGTAATGACAATTTATGATGTGGGAACCTCTGAAACACTCCCTCCCAGTAGGAAACTCTGGAGGCACTTCTTGAAGGGGATCTGAAATGCTGAGTGGACCTTGGTGAAAGCTGCTTCTCTCTTTTCCTATTGGTACAAGCCAACTGCTGAACCTGTCAGAAGGGTGCTTTCGTATGACAAGACAAATAAAAGGTTTTTTGATGATAGCTTCCCCAAAAGCTTTCATACACAATTTAATTCTTGAAACTTCTCCAGCTTCTGGTCCTCAGGCTACCATGACCATCATCCCAGATGAGAGCTGCAGCTCCCACTCCAGAGGACTCTGGAGACTTTCAGTGCCTCAGAACCACATGTTGGCTATGCCCACCCCCAGCACACACTGCCCCATGCACACCTTGGCAGACTGTAAAGGAATTTATCTTGAGTGGTAAGAGCTGCTGTGAATGAAGCTAATTTGCACCAAAAATCTATTAAGAACAGGTTAAAAAAAACCCAAACAAAACCAACCACACTAAAATAAAATTAATTCTGCTCACTAACACAGACACCCTTGCCTCTGAAAGAAAATAGTCTCAGGAGCAATAGCCTGGCAGCAAAGAAAGCTGCTGCTAGTAAGGGCAGATAAATAGCACAGTAAGTGTTCAGATTAAACTCCAAGTGGCCACAGGAACATACCTGTTTCATATTTTTATTCACTACAGATTAAAAAATAATATTAAAAAATAGGGAATTACGCATTAATGCAGCTAGCTATCTATCATTAACATAAAAGCCTGCTAAAAAGGCTTTTGTGCTCACACTTCAATGTAATCTCTCTTCAGAGGAGTGGCACCTGTCACATCACTGGGCAGGATGACTGAACAAACAGAACTCCTCAGTTTAAAAAAAATATAGATAAGGCACAACCTCAATCTGTTCTATGGTACTGAGTGATCTTTCCCATAACAAGGACTTCAGTGACTCCCCCCGCCCCGGGGTCCCACAAAACAAAGGCATGACATTAGCATGAGGGAAGGAAGGAAAAAAAAGAAAAAAAAAAAACAAAGAAAAAAAGGAAAGAAAAAAGGCATCTTTCCTGGTTATGTCAAGGTGGTGAACACAGAATGCTTCTTGTTCTTTTCCACCTTCTTTTGATATTTTGTAGGGCATAAAGGAATAAATGTCCTTTCTTCAGTTTGTCTTCATTGCATGTCTGGATTGACACTCTCTGTGAAGCCCACAGGATGATGACGGTATAGGCTCCCTGGAGCACCAAGACATGACACTGCCAAATGGCCCATTCCTGGACCTGGATAAAATGTCACTTCAATGGTAAGAATTGCCAGGGAGCTTATGTGTCACAGCACTGCTCTGTACAACAGCTGTGTGTCATAAAAAGGAACAGGACTCAACATCCCAAAAGTTTCTTTCAGTCCCAGTTCCTTATGCAAGCAAATGATGTTCACACACAGAGCACTGTATGATTATTGGCATCTGTGGACTGAACTTGCTGCCTCTGTGGCCAATCCTTGGCACTATGCTGCTCTGCATTTCCAGGTTTCTTTTGTGACAACCTCTTGTGCCCTAATGTTTCAGAGGCTCTGTCATATCTCCTTATCCCATGCCAATGTTCCTAAATGTTTCCCTTACCATTCTTTGTCATTCATCTCTTCCCCTCCCATCATTTTCTCTACCCTGGAAGAAATCATTTGACATGTAAAGGTGAAGAGGGACAAAAGCCAAGATCACAGAATCACAGAGTGGATGAGGTTGAAAGGAACCTCTGAAAGTCATCTTGTCCAAACCCCTCCTGCTTAAACAGGGCCGTCGTGAGCTGGTCGCCCAAGACCATGTCCAGATAGCTTTTAAAAATCTCCAGGGATGGAGACACCACAGCTTTTCTGGACAACCTGTTCCTGTGCTTGGTTACCCTCACAGTGAATAAGTGTTTCCAGATGTTCAGATGGAGCCTCTTCTGTTCCAGTTTGTGCCTGTTACCTCTTGTCCTGTCCCTGGGCATCACTGAAGAAAGCCTAGAATTGTTGTAGAGGAAGCCAGAAGCAGGTATCATTGGCTTGCTGTTTAATTGATAAACAATTAGGAGCATGATTGATGTTGAGATCACACTAAACAGAAGTATGGGATTTTGTTCTCTGCCCCTTTCTGTTTTCATATGTTCTCAAAGTCAGAATGGTTCTAGCATTGATGCCTGGTACAGCACTTAGCAGCATGGGAGTATTCATTAATTTTCATGTTTAATGCAAGGAAAAACTGCACAATAGTAAATAGGACCCTTCTAACTAAAGTTATGGTATTCTTTGTGGGCTACTGCCTTGAACTCAGGAGTGAAATCTGAGCTAGCAAATTTATTGCTCCAGTCCACTTACAACCCCACAGGAAAACTAACTCTAATAATGTTTGTGATCACCAGTACATTGGATAAAGCAACTGTACATACATCTGTCTATGTACATACACAACAGCAGTAACTGAAAGTGAAGCATTCTATCACGCTTTTGGGGCTTGATTGTCTATAATTTACTGAGGTTTTCTTGCCAGCAGTGGAAAAAGTAATAATATCCCACCAACGCTGATCAAAAGATTAATAAATAAAAGTTGAGCACCAGAATATGTATCAAAGGAATACCCTAAAGAGACAATAAATTTGTTGGACATGGCAGGGTTAACTTCAGAGGCTGCCGAAGGAAGGCCATTTGGTCTCTGACATTTGAGCTGAATGGAGAAATGCCAGTCTGCCAGGTGAGGTGAAAGACTGCATGATGTGGACATCTGCTCGTTTGGGACTTAACACAGGCCAGTCCTTTAGCAAATGCCAATGATCATGAAGTGTACATCTTATTTCAGATATGCTAACGGCATTTGAAAGTGTAAAACTGTTTGCCCAGACACATCCACAGGGAGATATTTTGAAGGAATTCCCCACAAAAACACTGTGGCAATGCTACCAGTCAGAGGTATGCAGGATGCAACGTTAACATACCTCTCAATGAGCAGGAAAAGTACCCGCTGAAACGCAGCGCCAGCACCAGGGCTCAGCCTGGCTCTGTGTGGCAGGCAGCCAGGCTGGCCTGAGAGCCAGTTAGCTCAGCAGCTGCAGCCGTGCATTGCCCACATGCCAACGCGATGAGCTGCTGAGGATCAACACCACTTCCTCTGGCAGCAGAGGACTGACAATATGATCACGCGTGTCAATGACAGCTCTCTGCTGAGTGCCACAGCGTTAAATGCTGAAAGCTGGCCAAACTTTTCCCAAGTTTTCTGTGAGACTGGCCCTTCATCTGATCAGTCTAGTGCTGCTTGGACACTGTGAAACTGTTGCTCTGCTCCAGGCTGGAGGAGCTCCCACACTGCTCCATAACCCATCTGCGCAGTGCTCTGGGTCCTGCCTGCTGTCATCACTCCCTTCATGCTGCTCAGGCAAGTTGTAGTCACCTATGCCTATTTCTGCACTCACATTTAACACAACATTAAGTCCTCCTTCATTCTCTTTGGATGGAAAAGCTCCACTCTGTGTGCAATTGGCAATGTTCATGAAGTATGTGCAAAACCCATGTCTTCCCCATATGTTGTAGAGCTTTTTCTGTGCTGCCCATTCAGAGGGCACAGAAAGAAGAAAGGTGAAGTAGAGCAAGGTGAAGGCACCATTAGCCCCTGGATGTTGTGGGAACATAGAAATATGGATGCTTTCACAGGGGCTTGGTGCTTCATGAGGAAAAAAGAGCACTCAGTCTTCTGTGTGTGGATGTGGGAAAGCAAATTATTTGCTCCAGTGCACCCATAACTCTCAGAAACTGCATAGCTATGTAAGTAGGGTAGATGAATCCAGATGTACAGTGATGGATGAGGGCACCTCAAGGTTTTTGAGGGAATGCAGGGAGAATTTCACTTCCCCAAGGATGAAAAGTTAAGCCTCTAACAGGAATACATAACTCCAGCCATGGAAAGAAACAAGATAAAGATAGAGGACAGAAACATAGGAAAGATCTAGAGGATCAGATGTACTGTTTGCCAGGGAGAAGGATCATGGCTGTGCTTCTGCAGCAGCAACTACTGCTTCTTTTCCATAAGCCCTCTCTCAAGCTCAGCTTTCTGAGCTCCTAAACATGGGCAAAACAGCACAGAGAATCACAAGCTGCTTTGTTGCCCTCCGGTTGTCTGCTTTGCTGGCAAGCGCCTGCTTTGCCTGTGCCTAAAGCCAGCCTGGCTGACACAGCAAAACCCACAGCACAAAATATAGCAGGTGGGCATAAACAGGTGCCACAGTTCTAAGCAAAGGGACTATGTCCAGAAACCTGGGACTGATCTCAGTTCTTTACAAAAAAAAAAAAAACAACCAACCACCAAACGCTAGCGTCTCATTAAGCAGGTGGCACTGACAAGTAGGAAGGACCCATTAATGACAGGAGGCTGGCACTCAGCCGCTGTAAGGGCTCACACTGCTCGTCTGTAAGGAGGACACTAGGAGCTCCTCTCTTGCTAAGATGCTGACTGTAGAAACTAGTGAGTTCACAGGGCCCAGAAAGCAATGCCATTTGTCAAGCCATTAAAAAAATATGTTAACTCCAGCTGTAACGTTATTGTTTGTAAGCATATTCCTACCGACAGGTAGTCGGCATTGAAATGTACCAACATATTCGTTGCTTCGTTGTGCTCAGCCAGAAATGACACGGTGCAGGTAATCAAGGCGAAACAGGACCACTAAACACAAGCACATCTATCTGTCAAATAACAATAAAAGCCCTAGTCACTGGAAGTTTGTGCAGCTTTTGCTTTAGTTAATAGCAAAATGGTTTTCCAAGCCAAGAGCAGAGCAAGATATGTTCGTCGGGTTTTTTTACTATTTTGTTTGTTGGTTTTTTTACTACTTCTCCCCCCCCCCCCCCCCCCCCCCCCAGAGGCTCCAGGCAGCCAAAATAGTTTACCTGCAATATGACACCTTAATTTCCCCAAACCAACATACATCTCCAGCTAATGAGGGAAAGTTGTGTGCTTTGTAGCACTTGGGGGAAAAAAACCCACCACATTTCTAACCCACTTCCTCATCCATTTCAGTCTGCTCACCAGGCAGGAGAGGTGAGCCAAGAATTTCATAATGTCTATTATTTGGCTAAACAAACCCAGATAAGCCTGGAAAATGTTTTCAATATTAACAAACGGGACCCGAGGTTTCAAAATGAATCCTTACTGTTCATGATGAACAAGTTTATACCACAAAAATTCTTGTTTGTTCCAAGTAGTGCTGCACTGCAGCAGAAAGCCACATTGATATGGCTATGACTCCCAGTTAAACATTTTTCTGATGTAAGGACTCCAGATATTATCTACAGTGCTCTTCTGCAAGAGAACTTTAAACTTCAGATTTGTCAAATCCAGAACTTCTGATAGCATTAGTTTCATTTTTAGTTATGGAAAGATGAAAAGATTGACTCTTGCTATAGGGGTGTGGAAACAACAATCAGACCTCTACAGTGTGATTACATAGCTACAGCTGAGTAGATAATAGGCTCCGGGGTTTGATATTTTAATTTCCCTTCTGTAAGTTATTTTCTCCCCCAAAGTATTTCTGGTCTGGAATTAGATTTTTCAAGCTGAAAGAGTTTTTAGGGTAGAATGATTAAAAAAAAAAAAAAAAAGGAGGAGGTAGCCCTGAATACTTCATTCAATCTCATATGAAATTTTTTTATTCATAATTTCTGGGTTCATTTAAATCTCTTTGCAAACATGTCATTTTTTTAAAGTGACAGGTGCCATTTCAAACAAGATACTGAAACGTTCTCTAATGTCTCACATGGGACAGCTTTTAGCTACCTATGCCATTCCAGGTGAGCTAGATTTCCTCTCAATAGCCAGACGTGATGAGGGACTGGCTGGAAACGCTGTTTGTTTCTTTTGGGAGAGGCTAGTCATAAAACAGAGCAGCAGATCTCTACACTTACTCTGCTCAAAACCAGAAAGAGAACAAAACCAGAGCCCTTTGGTTACCCACTAGAGTTCAGACTATCATATACTCAAAGCAGGAGATCTAGTCTCTGCTTTTCCTGACTTGGACATGGTACCAGAAAAAAAACCTCTGGCATCTTAGATGCTCATATCATTTACTCCCACCAGCCTGCACATCTGCCCATTTTTAATGGTACACTTGCAGCAGAAGCAACCAAGGAGAAACTTCAGAGAAGCCAGGAGATTATCGCCTCTAGCCAGAAGGTGGCAAACAGGATCCCATGTTCCTGGGCTACACCAAGAGGAGTGATGTTTTGAGTGTGGGCTGTCACATCCCAACTGAACACCCAAGTCTGGTTATCCCACCTTTCCTCGTGGAAGCAACAGGAAGATGTCTGAAACCACAGACTTGCTCTGCAGGGTAAAACAGTTTCTAGCCCATTAATAGAACTGCTGCCTTTTGCCCTGGCCCTTAACTCTGAGGGCCTCCTTAAAAGTTAATATGATTTCTTCTTTCTGACAAAAGGCAATCTTTGACCAGCAGCGAAATCACACTGTAGAGATTATCTAGCAGAATTTATTTTTTTTTCCCCTGGACTCTGACTCACTTCTGTAATCAGTGTTCACCACCTCAGGGAAACCCATACATCAGCAACACCTCAGAAAACACTTATCACCTCCTTGTGTTCCGAACCGGAGATGAGGGGACAATGTATGCTTTAGCTCAAATTATCTGCTCTAGTGAGATTCAGGAATTGCTGCCAGCAAGTAGGACACCTGCTGGGACTCCACAAAAGAAAATACCTATTCAACCATTGTTGAGCCGTAATTGAAGGTTTAGGTTTACTAGAATGAAGTTTAAGAGGAGTCAGGACATTTTATCCATCCTCTGAGCCTGTACTCCTTGTGTTCCTTTGTGAAACAAAACCAACCTGTTGCATGATTTACCAATGTATGGTTAGCAAACTAAGGAAGAATTAATTAGCTTCTTCAAGACAGAAACTGGTAGAACAATTTATATTCTAGATCTCCAGTGTTTAAACCTCCCAGAACAGTGCTCTGTGCATGTTAAGCAAAGGTTTGCTGTACTTACAGTAACACCTTTTCAATACTGCCACTGTTGGGAGAGTGTAATGCATTGAGCAGGACTGTTCTGTACTAGAGAGTGTTTTGTTATTTTAAATGGTCGTGACTGTGAATTATATCTCTCTCTTCACATTTAGTTTTAGAAAAAAAATACTGATTAAAGATTTTCAATATAGACATCATTCTAACTTAAACCACCTTCACTATATTCCATTTCTTGTAAAAAGCCCCCAACAAACAAACAAACAAAAAAACACACACAAAAAAACCCACTGAAGTGCAGAACTCTCCCTTGTTGTTTTGCCACCATTCCCTAATACAAATAAAGGTCTTTACTTATAGGTATTGTAAAAGGCTGATGTATAGCACTTGTAATAAGAATAACTTTTTTGCTGGTCCTCATCACAAAATATGAATCCAGGTGAGAAAAGCAGATGCACAATTAAACTGTCTTTGTGAGAATCATTTTTGGCTACAAATAATGAAACTTCAAACACTGTATGAAATCTTTTGTGGTACATCATACAGAACTCAAATCTCATCTCAGCCACAAGAATAGAACAGTCAATGTCTCTTCTGTCTTGTGCTTGTCATGTAGTCACTTATAATGGATTTACTCTTCATTTACCTTGGTATAGGCAGGGACAGTATAAGACAATGTAAAAGAGGACATGTTACAGAAAACAAAGACACCTGCTGAAATGAAATGCAGCAAGGAAGGCTCAGCTGCCAACAAACTGAAGACCAGAAAAATAGCAAGGCACCCATTGCAAGGCAGGTCAGAAGCTAAAGGCAGCAGCATATCCCATTGGTGACCACATCTCCTCAAGCCTCTCCTTCCCTGCAAGTCAGTGGTGACAATGGCCATCTGTGTTCATGTTCCTGCTAAGGAGCAGAGTATGTGAGAAAGCCTAGCTGTTCCCACCTCACTTCCCTCCTGTGGTGGTGGAGACAGACACCTCTTGCAGTGTAAAAGCTCTTACTTTGCTGACCTTGTGCTTTGGGAGAGCCCCTGCTTCTCTGACTCTGTGGCAGGTAACAAAGATTGTGTATTCACCTACAACATTGTTTGAATCTGCATACTTTCCCCAGATTCAACGGTCCCACAAGGAATAAGCTTTTCTTTTCATTGTGATCTAACTTCTAACTGCAGGTTTCCTGTTTAACAGAAAACCAGGAATATCAAAGGTACTCATAATCTCAGGAAAAATGTGACTCTTGGTTCTTTACACTATAGTTTGCAACAATGCTGCAGATGCTTAGCCAGATCTGCTAGTCCATGTATGGGTCTCGGCTGACTTTCAAAGTCCTAGTGACTTTCTGTGCCAAGACTCTGTAAACAAACTGCACTTGCCTATTCTTCAGGCATTGCAGTATCATAACACAGCACTGAAAACACTAGACTCAGGTCACCTTGTCCCTTTTGGGAAGGGGAAAAACATAGTCAAAATACTGAGAAAGTTTCACATTCCTATCTTCTCATTCCACATAGAAACAAAACAAACAAAAACGCCAACAGTTCTGATATCTTTTATGTTCTGAGATCACCATGTATTGCTAGAGCAGAAACTCTTGTTACCCACACCAGCATCTCCTTTTCTGGTCCATACACAAACATTTCACGGAAGTGATGAGAAATTACTTTCTCACATTTCCAATAGGAACAGAAACAGATTTTGAACTCTCAAAATATCTTTCTAGTCAAGGATTCAATGCTCCAGCTGGGCTAAGGAAAACATCCATTTCACTTGGCTGGCTTACAAAGAGCCTTTACCCCTTCCCCCAAATAATATGGATGCAGGTAGATTTCCTACTCTCTTTCATCTTGCTAACTTTGTTGAACTGAGATTCACTTCTAATGGCAGTAAATATTGAGAGATACAGAGGAAGAAAACCAGCTATAGTGCGCTTATTGCTACAACAAAATAAGTTGACTAAAATACCACCAGAGTACAGGGCTTCTTTCAGAAACAATAAATCAGGACACATAAGTGAAAGCGATTACATTTGCAGTACAGTTTAGAAGATTGCCTAGCACCATAATTTGGGAATTTTTACTGCTAGTTTGGTTTACTGCTTGGCTATAAATCCTATTTAAGCAATCCTAGAAGGATTGCTGCAAACCTCAGAAGCACAAGGAGTTCCAGAACAAGCCACCTTTGAGAGCAGGAAGGCTGCAAGCTTCAGCACCAGCCACCCCGGGAAGCCTAATCCACAAGGGACATTTCAGAAGGGTTCTTTATGTGTTAACCTGTTAGTCTCCTGGAGGTTTATTAGGAAGCTGTGAGGTCAACCAGTGACTAAATATCAATCAATTACTAAGGTTGTATTTATTGTATTTCTGGAGCTCTATAGAAGGTAAGTCCTGGCATGTATCATTATTGAAATTCATTTGAGGTCTAAGTTAAAATTCAGACCAAGAAAGTTTAATGAATAAAATGATAAATCAATCAATCTCAGTTGGATAACATGCAACAGATGCTTTACACTGATCCTCTGCTATGGGTGGCATCCTCAGCATACCTTCTAAGAAAATAAGAAATAGAAGAGGTGGGGGAAAAAACCCACATAGATTTATATTGGCTTGTGATAAGTAGAGGAAAAATGTATTTCACTTAGAGTAACAGAACCAGAAAGCACTGATATGCTGGGATCTGGTTTCTTTTATCCTAGGTTCATCTGTTACAAATAAAAATCTTTTCATAAATGGAGAAAAAACCACAAGCAAACAGACAAAATACCTCCTTCTGTTCATTGTCTCTATGAATAATAGTGATACGAACAATACAAAAGCTTATAAAAAAGCTAAGCAAAGGATTTCCTAAATTAGCATCTAGAGAGTTCAAGGAACATAATCAAATAAAGAAGGGTATCATCTTACCACAGATGGATACAATATGAAATACATGATGTCTTAGAGAGCGAATCAGTTAGTCACTGCTCCATTTCTGTGTCTGCGGTACTAAAACAGTCCCAGGGACAAATTGTCTCATAATGAAAAAAAGCCAGCAATTTTAAAGGGAAATGGCTATAGCAGAGTGTATGTACAGCTACACAGCATTCAAACTGTAGATAAAGATTTCAGAAGCAATTAACATGGAGTTGTTTTTCCAAGGTTAAATCCATAGGCAAAAATAAGGCAAGGATGCAAAGTCTATATAGAGATGAAGAGGTTTTGCACACTGAATGACCACTATGTTTTCCATCCACAATGACAACCATGTCCAGCAGTGGCTTTGATCTCAGCTTTCAGGCCTGCAATATAGACATTCACATATTAGCTAGTCATCTGGTGACCTTTGTAGATGAATCAAAAACCCAGGCTTTTCTGGGCCATGATTCATCAGGCTTACTATAGATATCTACCTTAGCAAGTGCTTCATCTACTATACCTGAGCAGAACTGCACCATGAAAGTGTATTTCTCCTCACCAACCCTAAAGGATTGCCTGTAGAACACCTCCATACAGGCATCTAAATTCCAAATGCCTGCTGTAGGTTTAGGAAAATGGCACAATTAGTACATCTGCTGGCAGGCTAAGACGTAAGTCCTTTGGTACCACATGTGCCTGATCCACATACAGCACAGGAGCAAAGAGCTGGGACCTGTGCTGAGGCACAGGTTTGGTACTCAGATGAAGTTTATTCCTAAACATATACCTGTAGACAAATGGTAAAGATAGCAAGCAGGACCAAATGTCCACATCAGATAGCACTGATTTAAGCAAAAATTATTTTCACTTATTTCAAGGACAGCAGAATTTGGCCAATTAGGAGAATATCTGAAAATCCCACAACCAAGGTGCTTTCCAAAATAAGAAAAGGTTAACAAGAACCAGCTATTGCAGACCTGAGGCATTTACACAGAAGCTGAACGTTCAAAGTTACTCTGCACCCATAAGTACTACTGTAGGATCATTAAAAAGACCTTAAAATCAAAACCCTCAACCAAACCAAAAAACAACCAATAAAACTGAAGCACTTGGAACCCCATATGCATTCAGTATGCTGAGCACATTTGAAAAATATGACCTTAAATTATCATCTCTGACAGGCTCAAAATGTGTTTTTTGAAGGAAATGTGCTTGCTGTCATGTTAGTGAGAAAAGGAACTGGGGTTGGAGGGTGGCAGTGGGGGTGGGGTGGGGAAGTGTTATCACAGTCATTTGAAACTGGGTATCTAGTTTGCCAAAATACGCCTGAATATTCTTCCCAGTTATTCACTACATTATCTCAGGCTGTTGCCAAAACTTGTGCCAGATACAGGCACCAAAGCGTGATTCTTGTCTTGAAAGAACCACTGTATTAAAGGGAGAATAGATTTTCTTTCTTTTTTTTTTTTTTTTTAAATATTGTTAAAATACATGTGATTCATCATCCCTCATCCAGGGCTATGAAAAACCTTAGAGCTTGATTAAAAATTGGCAGGGGCAGTGGGGGGGAAAGGTGGGAAGAAGAAAAAAAAAGTTTTTATTTGGAAACCTGGCTTCTCTACAACCAAATTCTTCATGAGGAATCAGGAACTTATAAGAAGATAAGTGATGAGTGTTAAAACAACTAAGCATTTTAATAACTTTTAGGAGCTTTTACAGGGTTTGAACTTCTATAAAATCCAAGGTCTGTTATTGATACTAATTCTAAAAGAGAAATGATGTATAAGTTAGAAGAAGCATGCCTAAATTTCTGTGTATTTATTTTACATCTGAATTTTGTATTTGAGAAAATCTGTTCAAGTAGGTCTTTTAAATTGGGAAAAGCCCAAATTAAATAAACCTCTGTCTAAAATTTTCTCCTACCTTCCTTACACTAATCCTTTTGCACAGGCAAGTATTTTAAATTCTTTTTCTACCTGTTATCTTGCTGTCTTTTATTCCATCTTTCTTGGCTTGATCAGCAGAGTTAGACAAATCTGTTTCTCTCTCCAGAAGAATCCATTTCATTTCGTGGTTTTCCTGTACCAACAGGTACACTGATGCCCAAATTTCTGGCTCTCAGAATGCTTACCCAGTGATAAACACAAGTACATTTGAAACACTATGGAGAAGAAAAGCCAAACCAAACCGAAAAAGGAAACAAAAAAGAAACCCAACCCCTGCTCCTGTTACATTGGGTAACCTGTTTTTAGCAACAAAAAAAAAACCCAAACACAAAACAACAAACAAGAAGCCCCATAAATTCCTGCATAGCATTGTTTTAAGAAACTATCTTAGTCTAATTTGAAATACACAAAGTGAAAATTATATCAAATGGCCCTTGGTAGAGCTGCACGGGGAACATGGGCAGTAAGGACTCAGGGTTACTAACTATGCATTTGCTGCAAGATTCAAAAAGGAGTTTTAGTTTTACTTTGCCAGCTCCTAGAGTTACGTGGTTAGGGAAGACTTTTTTTCTTTTTTAAGACATAGTCAACAATAGTTCAGAAACTGGAAAAGGAAGCCTAAAAATAGACAGCCTTACAAACGGTAGATTATGCCACCATAAGCCTATCTTCTTTGATGTTCAGTGATGACTTCTGAATGCTTAGTGTCAGCAAGACTTAGTATTTCCTACTGTTTCTTCACAACCACCTTACAGCCCCCCTGGCTCTACTAAGCAGAGGTGGATTTATCTGAAATCTTTCCCCATGTGAGACTGTAAGGAGGAGCAGAGAAGCCAGACATTTCCCAGTCCTCCCACAAATAAAGAGGAAGCAGGGTACGTTTGCCACAGAGCTGTACCGATGCTCCCCCTTGGCCCCAGCACCAGCCAGGGGCTGCAGGCGATGCAGCCCTGCAGGGAGGCACTCCAGAGACCACCGGAATTTGTCAGCATTCCAAAATTCCAGGAAAAGTTGCAGTCTTTTTTTTTTTTAATCTACTAAGAAGCAAGCATCTGTTCCACATACATGTTTATAAAGAAAATGCATATATATATCTATATCTATATATATATCTTTGCTCAGAAGTATCAGCAGAAAGGTTGATGGCTCTTCTTTCACTCTCCTGGTTGTGCATAATGGACAG
Source organism: Falco naumanni (assembly GCF_017639655.2). Classification (NCBI taxonomy): domain Eukaryota; kingdom Metazoa; phylum Chordata; class Aves; order Falconiformes; family Falconidae; genus Falco; species Falco naumanni. Next base: position 15,579,361 of record NC_054065.1, read on the forward strand.
ATATGGCAAGAAACAGCCAAAAAAGAAGAATTCAGATGAATTAAACTGCCTGGACTCGGGTGTTACAAAACGAGGCTGTTAATGTCATCCCTCTGAAGGAAGCTGTCATTGCAAGGGAGGCCCTTCTTGGCCACAGGTAGCATTATCTTGACAAATGGAGTGGGATGATTATGTTTAAAAGAGAAAGGGAGGGCAGATACTTCTAAAATTACAGCAGTAATTCTAAAGCTGAATGGCAGCTTAAGCCTTTGTCTTCCCTTGCAGCACATAATTGAGGCAATATCGTTTCCTCATTACCAGAGGATACTGCTGTAAGCTTTGAAAATGGCCTCTAAAGAGCCACTGACACCGCTTGAAGAGTTTTGCAAAAACATTGTTTAGGGACAAATTTAATTATTCATCACATATTTTCTGACTTAAATGAAAAGACCTTTGCATTGTAAGCCACAGGCAGCAGAAGGCAAGAGGGACCTGAATGAGAGCACATAAAGCAAGAGCTTTGACAGCACCATGGAAAAGGCGGGCCGGTCATTTTGTAATGCAGTTGGGCAGTGCCCAGGACTGTGTCCCAGACAGACCCAAGATGCACTATCATACACCACTACCCAGCTCTTAGCTTTGAGCCTCACTTGATGATACAGATGGATATTTCCAGCATCCTTCATCCCATTTATTTGCTTTTGGTAAGCTCTTGCAATTTGCAAAAATCTTTGCCTGTCTCCAGTGACAGTGACAAAACTAGTACAAAATTGGAGAAAAAAAAAACACCTTAGTGGTCTGAAGAAAACTACACAGGTCTTCTATTGATACCAGAAGCACATGTAAGAGTTTTATATGCCTCTACCTGTATCACCCCAGAACAATCTTTTTTGCCTTATATGAATATGTTTACAACAACTTGCAATTGCCTATTGAAGAGAGAGCCTCCCCCCTTCCTCTTCTAGGTGTCTCCTGTTTCCCATGCTGTCCATCTGGAACACCTCCTCCTGGCCAGGTGCAGTCATAAAATGATGCTTCTCAGCCCACTTAATTGTCCTCAAGTGACAGATGGGATTTGACTATAGCTGGTAAGCCATAAGCACATGAAGCAGATGAGCAGTTAATTAGCAATGCTCATGTTTCTGTGCAAATATCTATAGAAACTAGACATAAAAAGATAGTCTTATCAAGCCAGTTAGTCCATCCTCTCTCTACTAACACATTTTTTCCTCATATGGTACATTTTAAAGATTTGGTGTGGGGGTTGCTCTCCCACCAGCACCAGCCCCCTGCCCCAAGCTACATTTAAAACCCCAGGTGACAAAGTTTCTATCAGCTCCCTTAGGAGACAATTCCACAGCCTAGTGAATTTTGCTGTCAGGAAATCTTTTCTTTATGTTCAGCCTAAAGCTAGCTCTTGAAAAAAATGAGCAGGCAAAAAACAAGAGGAAAAAATCATATTCGATAACTTCATAGAACAATTTCTAAGAACTATTAAAAATTTGCTCCAAAACTGAGACTTCGTGTTTCCTAGGATACATTAGCACTTCTGTAAATGGTTGTATTAGAAAAAAAATCAGTGTAATTTTCTCTCGGCGGCAAATTTTGCTTTATCCTACTGCATTACTCAAATCTAAAGATTCTCGACATTAACAAAAAATGGTAGAAATTAATGTGGTGATCCCAGGAAGAAAGGCAATGCAGTCAGTCTTTCTTATATTCCAGGTCAAAACACAATGTAAATGTCTATGCAAGCAGACAGTCTCCCAACTTAAATTCATTTATTTAGCCAGTATTAACACACAGAAGATGCTGGAGAACTTTCACTAAAGAATCCCCTCTTAGGAGCCAGTTGTTTCATAAAATAACTCAGGATTCTATATGTAAATACATATATAACTCCTTACATTTTCAGAGTAGCTCTACAACACCTGAAGAAAGTTGCTAAAGACTCAACCTAAGGAATATTACTCCATAAAATTACTGGAAATAATTTTACTTCTACCACATCTATTAGGTTTCTTTTCTATATATATGCCAATCTTCTGACTTTCTTATGTGCTGAATCTTGAAAAATCTTGTGAGTTTACAACTCACAACAGAAGAAATTTAACAAATCAAGCCCCTTCAGCCTCAAGAAAGAAGTGAACTCCAGGTCTTGACAACAGTCATCTCTTTGTGAGTCCTTTAGTTTCCCTTAAATTTTTTTCTCTTGGTTTAGAGCCTTCCCTCTATTCTTTTCTGTCTGTAAAGTCTCTCAATAGAAGGATCCTCCACCAGCAACAGTAAAAACTTCTCTGGAGATGCAAAGCAGGTGTCAGTGAATTATTTGGCCCATATAAAACTCAGGTAAGTCAAACTAGATGCATACCAGAAATCCCAAATTTAAGCAGCACAGGTTCTAGAAAAGATATCTGCTCATTGGTCAGATGTCTACTTGAAAAAATTTCCCCTATCTGCCATACCATTTGACTTGTTACAGGGATCAAGCCCTACAGGCAGGCGCTCAGACTCCTGCACTATCAGGAACCACAGCCTTCCAAGAAAACTCTCTTTTATAGATCCAAAAGTTATCATTATTAGACTTTCAGATCAGCAGTTTCTCAAGAGAGATATCAGAACACTCTTTCCCCTCTTTTCAGCTTAAAGAGACCTGTAATAAAACTTGACCTTTTCTTCCCAAGAAATAGGTGAAGGCATACCTTCTCCATCTGCAAACTGAGCTCCCACCAATGCTGCCAACCACTGCAACTGCCAAGAAGCCCAAAGTGTAGATAGAACAATTTTCACCTAACAAGGAGTGAAACACTATAAAAGCTATCTGAATTACTCAAGTAAGCCAGAGACCATGATTATATTGGCATAATTTCTGAATCAGGGGTGCTAATAACTTAGTAAATTCTGCAGTGAAGCTATGTCTTAATATCCTGGTAGAAGATCACTGTTTCTGCCCACACTTGTAAGCACTGAGTAATTAGCGCCTCTTTGCACCCTGCTGTGCAGTACAGCTGTGGGCTCAGCCAAACGCTGTGTCAGGCTGTGCCATGAGGACTGTAGGAATCTGAATATTCTGAGTCAAACCAGTCTGAACAAATCTGAATTGTGCCATGCCTATGGTATATCTAGCCCAGTAACTTCTCTTTGCTAGTAGTCAATAAGGGAAACCAGTCAAAAAACTTAAAACCAATGCAAATCTACAGTGATAATTTCCCACAAAACTCTCTGTCAGCCTCTTAGTCGCTTGTGGTCTAGCTAGCATTGTTAACTGAAGATAATGCCTTTGCACTTTAAAAAAAAAGCCCAAACTGTGCCTTTCTTTGTTTAATTCTCCAATTGGTCTATAAATTAATGCAAACACTTAGCAATCTCTGCATCCTGCAGGAAAGGGTTTCACAGCTTTTCACAATCCCAAATGAAGAAATGCTTTATTTTGTTTGTTCTGGACCCGTCGCTTGCCACTTAAATCTGTTGTCCTTTAAGATTTGTATCAGAAAAGAAACAAAATTATGTTTCATAGTCTTAGATAGATTTATCATATCAAGCCAGAGTAATTCCCTTCCAAGATGAGAAGCAAAAAGACTGTTCAATCATTCTTCGTGCAAAAACTGCTCCATACATACATCCAGGTTGCCCTTCTCTGCATTTTTTCCAGTTCCTCTTACAGGACCAGAACTGTGTAACTTCATTGATAAGAGCACTGAAGTCACTTAACAGCTCAAGCTGGACCTAAATAGGCTGTTGTAGACAAACAGGAAATTGTACTGGCTGATGCCCTTTAGTGTTGCTTACTGCTAAAGGCAATGACCAATTTACTGTCACTGGATAATCATCTGGACTACCTGCAAAGCAGTACTGCTTTGTACTGACCAGGAAAGCTCATACAGCACTTTTGAGGGATGTCCAGTAGTTTCACAGGGACTAGACCCCTAAATTTTTATTTTCTGAGCTAGGGAGCACAGGAGGATATACTGGCAAATAATATGTTTGTGTTATCAGACAAAATCTCTTGGTTCTGCCATTCTAGTTCATTATACAGAAAAGTAAATAAATTCATGAATGAATCATCACCTGAAAAATCTCAAGAATTCACAAATTACAAGTTTATTGATGACCCAGTGAGTAAACCATCTATATTTAATAACTTCTACTGTTCTTACTTCCCTTAAGGATTACATGTGCTAATCACAGTGATTGTCTTTGAAGATTTATTGTTGCTTTTCATCTCTGTTGTAGTCACATATCAGAAGCTTTTGCTGCAAGAAAAACAAGTTAACAAGCTGCTGCTGACTGCGTGATGAGTGGAGTTAGTGGCACCTTAAAAGTAAGTTCTGCACAGGCAGTGCATCTTCACGTAACTGAATGTCATGGGAGATAAAGCATGTCTGAGTAATTAAAGGAATTACCAGTGCAACTAACAGACATGCAGGACCATCACCCTATTTTGGCTAACTGAGGTTTGGACAGCTGAGACGGGATCGCAGTCTATAGAATGAGGGACTAGCTGCAATTCAGCCAAATGACACCAAATGTGAAATGGGGGTTGACAACTGCTGTGTAGAATCATCTTGGGTTTGATGGCATTTTTTTGTTTTTTTGTTAGTGAAGACTTAAAGGCAGTCCTGTAGAAGTGGTAAGGAAAAACTGTGATCAAGGGACTTACGAAATATTTTTTCTGTGTTTACACGAGTAGTGGTAAATCTTGTAAAGGATGAATTCTATGTGTTTTTCCCATATGAACCATTTATGAGTAGTCTGCATTTTTCTCAGTGAATAGTTAAGCCAGTGATTTTGGGTAAGCTGAGATTTCTGATTTTGCTAGATTCACCATTTTCACTACCAGAGGCTGAGGTTATGTTTATCTGCACACAAAGGACAAAGACATGAGAAGTCCTTGGGCTCTTCATTTAAAAACTAAGTGAGCAAGTCAGCCATGAGCTGAGATAAATTACATCGTCCAGAACTTCAGCTGAAATAAAACCCCCAACAATTAAGAAGCCAAATAAATCTTATGTGTGTGTCACATAATAAATACACAAATGTTGTATAAGTTATATGTATATAAGGTTATAGTCCATCACTGCAGTAAAATTATGTATCAGTAGAATTTCTCCTAGTATGAATTTAATCAGTAATTCAGTACAATTCACAATAAAAGTAGAAAATATGTGAAGAAGGTTGGGTTTGCCTGGACATATAGTTGGAAGATTTTTAGTGTCCCAAGCAAGACAGGAAGCTAAGAATAGTTATTTCTGTAATTCCAGATGCCAGTATATCTGTATCCCTCCAAAATGACTGTTAAATAAATCCAGCAAAAATAAACAGGAATAATATAATGATGTGATGACTATTTTCTTCAACTCCGTTAAAGCATGTAAACAATTGTACAAAACGGTTCTGTGGCTTCTACTTTAGCTAATACTTGCTCTTTGAGTACTGTTTTCATAACAGTCTTGCTGAAATGAAAAGCCTAAATGAAGCTCTCCAGTGGGCTTACTTGTGTAAGCATAGCTGACTCTGTTGCTGCTGCTGCACAACTCTGGGATTTGATTTGGTTCCCGTACCACCAGTTTAGCACTACCTCACCATTGCCTAAGCTTCATCACAATGACTAGTTCAGTGGGTGACCTGATCAGACCTCTGCTGTAGACACCGCGGGTTATCACAGACTAGTTTATGCCAAAATCCATGCCCCATTTTTCTCACTTATAGAATAGTGACAGTAATACAATTTACATGGAAAGCACCAAGGATCAATTTATTCACATTTGCTCAGAGTTCTGAGTGGAAGATGCACTAAAAGTACACGGAGTTGTTAGGGCGGTGTCAGCATACAGTCCCCAAAAGATCTGCACCCTAGCAAGATACTGACTTAAATCATTAGGAACTCTTTATTGCCCTTTCCCATGACTGAAAGACATGAATCACCTGTTAGGGATAATCCCTAACACATTTAAAACTGGAGTAGCTGCCAGTTTCATTTTTAAGCGTAAGAGAGCACAACGATGTATCAGGCAACAGCATGTCCATTACAACAAGCACTGAACTGCTGCATATGGCTGCTCTGCCATGGGAAACTTCCTCATGCTTTTTTCAGCTGCTTCTTTTACTTTTCAGCTCTCACAGAAGCATTGGTGGTAAAGCCCTTTTCAATTCCTTGATGTGTGTGTCCCTCCTCGCCCCCCATTGCTTCTGTACAGATCAAATTCAGAGGTTAATTCTCTCCAGAGATGAGGAACTGTGATGGCCTGCTTTGCCACTGCCTAAGCCTCCCACTCCAATACTGTGTGTTCATTGCCATCTTACCTCCATATTACCTGTCCTGTGAAACTTAATTCAGCATTTTTACAGCCTGTTTCATTTGGAGAAGTCATTGAACTATCTGTTCCCTTTATGCATAACCATCTACAAAGAACAGACTTACTGGGACAAGAAAACAAACCAAAAAAAGAGACAGGAGGAAAGAAAAATTCTACAGCAAGAAGTGGCACCATCTCTGCATGGCTGTCAGCAATCCTAAAAATGGTAAGAAAGCCTGATTTTCTCAGAAATTGAGATACAAGTTTGTCTTATTTAGAATAGACTAATTATAATTTGGAGAGTGTCTATTTCCTAGAAAACGCAAAAGCTTTTTTTTCTGTAAAAACAGGATGAAATGCCACTTTAAAGTTTTTCACATGATAAAAAGTTCAATTTTGTTTTAAAACAAAACCCACAAACATTCCAGCTGAAAATATATTAAAAAAAAAAAAAATTCAAAGGAAGATGTTGCTGGATAACCTCTCGCTCCTCCCTCACCCAACATACCCAGTAAAGTAATTTGAACAGGACCTGTTCTCTAGAAAAATAGTTGATTGGAAATTTTTCACCAGCTCTTATTAAGTTGTGTCTCTCCTTTTTCCGATACAGAATTACTGCCCTGAGTGTATCGTCCATCTTCACTAGTCTATAAACACTTCACAAACCTCAGCATACTTAGGCTTAAGACAGGTCCCTGACATACATTGGTATTGTCTCCTAGTGCAAAAGCAGAAGGGAAAAGCAAAGTTTATGCCTGTGGCCAAGGATGGATCTAACCACATGCACACACATATGCAGCATGTGCTTATGTTTAATGATCTGGAGAAAGGACGGAAAGGAAAGGATCTGAAAAGGCATAGAAATGAATTAAAAATATTTTTTGAGCTGACTTGTAAAGTTTTATTCAAACAGGAGGAAGATACTGAAGAACTTAAAGAAGTGGGGAGACATTTAACCTTTCCAAAAATATTTATTGATTCTGAAGTGGAAACATAATTGTGAATTATCAGAGCATTGAATTTCAAATTACCGTTTCCATTTCAGAAGTGACCTAACATATAATATATGAAAGGGGGAAACATTTCCAAAATTAAGCGAATTGTAATCATGAAAGTTGTCCTCCTTTTATCTTTACAATCAGGTATGTGGTTTTGGCAAGTTTTACTAAATCCTTCATAGACTTTTTTTTGTAGGCCTACTTTGACTTTAAGACCAAAGGCTTAGTTACAAGGTTTTCTTCCTCCCTGAGTTTTTTTCTTGTTTTCTCCTACCATAAATGAATGTATGTTTATACATATATGTATGTCACAGGGGCTGGTACTGCCATTCCTTTCCCTTGTGAGACGCCAGGATTTACTGGTTATCAATATTAAAATGCATTTACTGCTATACAGTCTACACTTTATTTTTATTAATTTTTAATGGTGGTTAGAAGTATTGATTTAAAAAAATATTTGTTATGATTTAATCCTTATTTTATTTTTTATTTAATCCCAATTGATTAATATGTATTTGGCAAACAAATGCCTCATATTCTATCCACGTGAGCATCGTCAGCTATTAACATTCATGATCTGCTTAGTCACTGTTCATGTTGTGTTCAGATTGTTGGTCATCCTAACCTCGTGTGATGCAAGTGCTGCTGCTTCTCTGAATCACTAAAACATGTCATTTGAATATCACACCAGTCAAAAAAATCTCAGAAAAATTAATGGGAATGCAAGTGACCAATATCTCTTAATCACCCAAAGCTTAGTATCTATTAACAGAATTATAAAGAAACATCTTTCTCCTAAGTATCAATTTCCTCCAAATGCCTACTGGTAAGCTCATATGTCCTTTTTTTTATTTGAGATCAATATGATTTTAATACCTGATGCCCTATAAGCATTCAGCAATACCTGTTACTCTATTACAAGATAATAAAAAAATAACCATATGTTGGCAAGGTAAATATTTTTTTCTTATTCCTGGTAAGGCTACAGAAATAAATAAATAAATAAATAAAGTAAAAATTAAAAAGAACCCAACAATAAAAGGGCAGCAAGATGTGTTTTAAAATAAATTTACAGCTTCAGGAGATTGTTTTGAAACAAAGTGGAAATTATTCTGAGAATGACAATCTGAGATCCCATATCAATACTTTCCAAACATATCTCAGGTAATGCCTTGTTTAAATGTCAGAAAGGTTCTGAAAATTCAGTCAGGAATGTAAGGAAGGGATACAAAGGTCCAAAACTGCATTCTTCTATTCTTAAATGTTTTTATTTAAAAATAAAGTAGCTACTTTAGCCACCTATGACTGAAGACTGTAAACATTCTGTAATCAACCTGGGTCACAAACATAGCATGGCTTCCCATCTTCAAATACTGTCAATCAAGAAATGGGCTTCTGAAAACAGACCTGATTTGCTGGGGTCTAAGATTTACTGCACAAATGGGATCTCAAGCTGCAATTTGCGTTTTACCTAAGCCAGCAAGAGAAGACTTATTTAGGAAGAACAGCTGGTTGCAGAGTTAATTTTTGTTCTTTATGTACTTGTCAATATAAAGAAAAAAGAGAGAATGATTGTGAGAGTATGTGAGTGCAACTACATCACACATTAAGCTTGGGATGCTTTTTGTTTAGGTTTTCCTAAAAGATGCTTGATTTCCATAATAGAAGGACTTTTATAGAAAACTGCACTTTTAATATATGCATTAAGCTCATCACAGTTCCATGACAAAACAACACAAGCTATCAAAAAATAAAAGTTGAAAACGATTCCTTAAAATAAAAATGATTAGACTAACATAAAATAAGTAAAAAAGCTCTGTAAATCATAAAAAGAGATAGCACAGCCTAACAAAGAACTCATTCTCTGGTCTTTCTACAGTGTCTGGTGAGGTGGTGGTGTAAAGGGCTGTATATCTGATGGCCTGTGTGTAAAGTCTACCTCAATTAAGTCTCAGTTTTTGTTAGGTCACTACATGATCCATCTGTGATTTAAAGCTAACTACAGCAACATGGGAGTAGCTGGATGTGTCAAATGAGAGGACGAGATCAATGAGTCATGCTGGAAAGAACTCCAGCAGCTGTTCCTTAGTCTGAGTGCATTATTTATTTTCAAATCTAAATCCTATAGTTGAGATAGGGTGTAGCATAACTTTGAATTTTCCATTCTGTGGCAGGACGCTGATGTAGGGTAGAAGTCACCAGTGCACAGAAATTTACCATGTCTTATCTCAGCCTCCTTGCAGGAGGATGGATTTCTTCCTTTTCTTGGCACAATCTCAAATACAGGGAAATTTCCTGAGCCACAAACCCACAGGGTCATTGCAGACCTTTGTTATGCTGTTCACAGAATTAGGCAGTGAAAAATTTGTCAAAGAGGAAAACGAAACACTAAGGCGGGCATGAAATGCAGCCATTTGACATCCAGCACAGAAGAGACAGATCAATCAATTCAAATCCGTGCCAAATCAAATAAATCAAATCAGTGTTCATCAATTGCACTCTCTGGAAAAAAGTCTCTTATGGAGATGGGCCTGTCATGTTTTAGAGGGTGTCTCACATTAATTTGAAAGCTTGTTGCTAGGTTCTACTAAGAATTGAGGGGAGGGCTTATAATTATTAACAAGTGACTCATCTGCTCGCTGATGATAAAGACCTCTTTGTGTCCAGTGCTAAGGAAAAATAAGTAAATAGCATCCTCGTTCCACTCACCTATTCAGGGAGGTGAAAGAAAGATGGAGAAAACAGAAACAAACGCACAAAGGGCTTGAATAAATTTTTACATGTTCACCAAAAGGATAAAAAGGGGTAGATGTGACAGACAAAGCATCTCACAGTCTCTCAACAAGGGATCAGCTGCATACACTGTGACTAAAGACACATATCATGAGACCTTCTTGAGCTTAGCCTGGCACTCCAGCTCAGTAGTGAGAAGTGGCATACAAATACATAACAAGACAGAGATATCTTCTTAGCTGTACCACTGCTGATTCTTCCTTCTCTCTTGCCCCTCATTCTATGAAAATTTCTCCAGTCTTTCTGTAAATGTGACCCTTTTTGCCATCAATGCATTTGCTCTCATAAATATTCACTGGGCCGCTCTACACCTTCTCTAATCTGACCCTCAGCCAGTAAGGCCAGATCTCTCCCATTCATGTGAAATTGCCATCACCCACCCCTGCATCTGAAAGAAAATGTCATTTATTGAAGCACCTGAAACTTCTCCCACCAGCTGGAGGACCATCAAGTCCAGTCAGGGCAGGGTGCTGGAAGACCATGGACAGGGGAAAGCTCAACCCTCTGTGAGACTCCTGGCCACACCATACACTTGTAGAGCCTCTCAACAACCTTCCCCATCACCTCAAGAAGATATCACTGTCAAACACGCATCTGGAAAGCTAAGAACAGAAGATGTAATTGCTGATAAGGAAAGGTCACGCTGTCCTTACAAAGTGGGTGTCAGTTGATGGATTCATGGCTTGGTGTGCACTTGGTCACGTGAAACAGGATTAGAAAACACTTACATACCTCACATTGGTATTTGTCGAGCAAATCGAGATTTCTCAGGGATAACTACAAAATATTTTGATTGTAGGCAGCCTGCAAAAAACTCCTTGATCCTCTCCTCCACGAGAGTTTCTGGGACCTAACACATTTTTCTACTGAACATTTCCAGGGGAGATAAGTTATCTGACCTCACTACAGGGAGGAAGTGCAGTCAATATTTTGGAAAGCAAGGAATCAATGTTGTACCCTTATTTAAAAACCAATATACAGTTAGTATCTGCCAGCAGCAGTGATAACATTCACTTACACTGGAGATAACTCATACAAAATGTCAACCAGCCATCAGTTCAGGAAACCAACAAAATGGTCTCAGTCCAGATAATTTATGTTCTATCAATACAGTTTGGCCTTTTTCTTTTTTAGTTTAGTACTCCCGGTTTACATACAAACAATGCAGAGCTTTCTGAGTATCACATGTATTTACCTAGTCACAGGAATATTCACAAAAGGAAGGAGATCAAATGACTACTGAAATGATTGGGAAGGTTTTGATTTTTATCTCTGAGGAGGTAGACATTTGTTGTTGGCTGCTTTGAAATCAGACAGGGACTGCTGAGCGAGCCATGACAGGCATTTTTTTTTCCTCTCGACTTTTCCTTTTGCCATTTGACTGCTCATTGTTTTCATTCCACACTGAAAGGGCAGAAACATTTTTTTTAAGGCTGTTAACAGAGGGATCTCATATAAATTCTGGTACAGTCAGTTTTTCCTTTCTAGCACACACACAGGTGCTGCCCTTTCACTGATATCACAACCACCCATCCTGCCACTGCAACAGAGGATGCGGCATGTTTAAGACATCCTCTTTTCCTTTTCCGTTCTTAATTTTTATCTTTAGGCTGTAACAAAAGAAGGATTACTCATTCTGACTGACACATATACTGAAGCTTTTCTGAGGAGCTTAGACATGACAAGAGAACGGCTAAGGACTCTTTGCACCTGGTGCCATTTTGAGCTCCCTTGCTCCTCAGCCCCCCAAAGCAAATTGCAACTGTAAAGGCAGGAGAGGAAAAATTCCTTACTTTCTCACCAGAATATGTATTTCCTCCAATATCACACGTCTGATCCCCCTAATCCATGTGGCTTGATCATGCTGAGGTCTTCCAACGTCTGTCCCTCTCCTAAGTTAAGTCAAACACTATATTCTTAACTGGACAGTTGCAGCAATTTGTCTCAGTCCTCCACATAAAGACTTAGGCACAGCCCTGACCTACCTTCTCTGGCTTCAGGCAAAGAGTCACACTGATAATTTTCTGCACCAGTGCCACACACGTGTTTTCCAGAGATTTTCAGTGCAACATTAGCTCTGTTAAAATAGACAAGGTGCTTTCAGCCTTCATGTACTTTCTGTTGATTTTATCCTTAATCCAGCTTTCTGTTCTGCTCAGAACCTACATTGGTATGCACTGAAATGCACCTGCTCTACCTCTCACCTTTCGACCAACCAGGGTCCAGAACCCTGGATTTACTGCTATTCCAGGGCCCTCTCCTTATCTCACCTCTTTCCATAACACTATGGTGATAGCAGATCTGCGGGAGGATTAGAGACCAGTTCCTTCCTGTGGAGTGATTAGCAGCAGCCTCCTAAATGCTCCATTGTACTGCTTGTACTATGGCTGCAGCCATTCTCTCATGTCTACTCTTAGCTGCCATACCCTCCCATCACATAAGTTTTCCATAGCTGGAAGAATGATTTAAAGAGCAGGCACTCAGAGGTCTTGATAGACTCTCACAGCACTTGTTGACAAGATGCTCCTGGAATAATTCCTTTTGTCCAAGTAAATTGACTTCCACATTGGGCTTGGCAGAGAAGTTTTCTGGTTCCATAAACTGAAATGAAAGTGCTTACAATTTCCTTGGGCCAAACTGAGATAAAAAGTATGCAAGCCTTCTAATGAGGTAGAAATGTTTTGTTCCAGTTTGACTGACAGATTTGCTTGTCATTTAACAAAGTGGAATTTGAGCATGGCCCCTTTTGCGATCAAGTTTCATATGAATTATTTTCAGTTTTCATACAAAATGCATGAACTGGAAAGTAATAATAAAATTTATCTTCCAGAAAGAAGTAAGATGGGGTGTTCTGGCAATTTTCTCCCTACAGTTTTTTCAGTCAGGAAAATTCATACAACTGACCATTTTCCAATCATGTTTCATTCTGATAAATTTATTTTCCTGAGAAAGACAAGAACATCTATCACTGAAAAAATCACACTCAGCTCTGCCTTCTATGTGGGTCAGTAGGGATTCTGCATAGGAGCAGACCCTGACAGCACATCTCTTCCTTTTGTCTCATGTTTTCAAATCTGCATTTCTTTTACTGAAAAGATGTTTTCTGACTTTTGCTGCTGCTGCTCATTTTGTATGTTGAAGTTGGCCTCCTGGATATGTCACAAATGTTTTCCGATGAAGATGAGGATGTCTTCGGAGACCCAGATCACAGGCAGGACAGAGCAAATGCGAAGAAGAAAGAAAGATTGGAAACACTGTCATGCAAATATTCTGAAGTATAGGAACAACAACTGCTTCTAGGGAAGCAGAAATACTTCTAAATGACATGCTCTTTTTCCAGTTTTCCATGCGGCATCACCGTGGGCCTTTTAATGACGTGTTTACATCTGTTAATTTCATGCCAAGGTTTGGCAGTTGCCCACACAGAATGTAATTATAGTTCCTAGAAGCAGAAGTACCACATACAAGTTTCCCACCCTGCTGTGCGTCCTGGGTGGAGGTGGGCTGGGCAAAGGGTGACAGCTGGCCCTTCACTGAAGTGATGCATCACATTGGGTGATTTGTGGGTTTTGTTATTATTTCAGTGCACTCATATGAAACCTTGTCTTTTGTCACAAGTTTCAGTTGATGACTGAAAGCTCTTCAGCACCCTGTGAGCATGTGCGGCCTCTGGCCACTGATAGAGTAAATCTCAGAATCTTGGTGAGATCCTTGGTCATAATAATTGAAGCCTATATGGTTAAGGCAAAGAGGAAACCCAAGAGATACAGCGATGGCGCATTTGGTGTTGGGCAATGGATTCCACAGTCATCAGGACTGGCTTGAAGGAACCAGGGATGTCTTCCTTCTGCCTTTTGTAAGTAGTGTTACTGCTTTTCAGTCCACACCCAGAGGGCAGTTACTCTCTCCACAAAACTAAACACATGACAGCACACTACAACAAATCCAAAGTAAGTAAGGCTGAGCACTCAGGTCAGAAAGAATACTGAGTACTTTCGTACTTTGTCTCCCACAGATCATCTTTGCAGGTCAAGGCTGAAATACATTAGCACTGTAAAAAGGGGTTTGGGGGTTGACAGGCACTGCCATCACCCTCTGTGCGGGTGGATAACAAACGCACTCTTAAGGGTTACCAGTCTGCCACTCTTTGCCAGGGAGTTAGATTCACTTGAAGTCACCTGAAGTATTCCTGCCTACTACCAGTTAAACATTGATAAATTTGAATCAGCTTTCCATTTTGGTTTTGGCTTTTTTTTCGTTGTTTTTTTTTTTTTTTTTTTTTCCCCACAAGGACAAAAAATTAACAAAAACAGGGGGATAAGATGGGTCTAAGGTCATTATATTGCAAGGTTCAGTCAGTGGCTAGAGTTCTCTGCAAAGAGAGGGAGCAGGAGAACTTTGACAGTGACTGCCAGGTTGCTGTCAGCTCCGGTCCACCCTGAGCAGCAGGCAGAGCAGAAGCCGTGGGGCAAGGCTACATGTGCCATTTATACTTCCCATTGGGGAAAATGATCAGTTATGTTCCAAATATAAATTTAAACAAGAAGCACTAATGTTGTGAAGAGCAGCGTGGGGCAGAGAGGGCAGCAGCATATGACAGCTCTGAGGCTGGGTGACATTTCTCACCCTACACGGTGCATCTGGGGCTGCCAGATTGCCTGCCTGCCAGTGCACTGCACAGCCAGATACCAGCGGACACCGGGCCCAGAGTCACCTTAAAAAAACAAAGCTGTGCTGGGGAGAGCGGGACAGACACCGCCACTGATCAGAGAGGTGATACAGATCTTTGCTGGGGTTCATAGGTTAAAATGGCTTGGTTGAGCATAATGAGTTTTTTCTTCCTGTCCCCTAGCATTGTTTTTTATTTTTTATTCACCCCCTCTTTCCCTGAGAATTAGTGGCACTTTCAGGGAAGGTCTGAAGCTCTGCTTTGCGCTGCTGCGACAAGGCAGCTATAAGCAGAGTGCACACAAAAAGCACTCTGTTGTGCTCAAGTGGTGATCCGTAGGCAATGCAAACTAACCACCAACCCAGGGCAAGCTGTAAACAAGGAAACTGTAACCGGCCTGAAACACGGCAAGATTAAAAGTAATTATCTGTCTCTCTTCCTTCTCACCACAAGCTCAAATTTGCCTTAGTACAGCCTCCATACACAGCAAGGTCCAACAGAAAATTGGTACCCTGCATGGCAATGTTTCCTCCTTCCCGAGCAACGGAAAATAACAGTGACAATCGTATGGCATCTGCTGGACTTATCCATGGTGAACATTGTACAATAAAGTTAAGAGGTGTCAATTTAATTAACTGTGACTTTATAGACTGAAGTGATGCTTAGTGTTTGCCTGTCTCTTCTCATCAGGAGAGTTATTCTGCCCTATTAATCCCAAAGATGGGGTAGATAAAATAAACACTACTCTTCTTAATATCTCCATGGTAGTGCCCCAAAAAGACTAGAACAGCCCCGGCAAAAAATGGTTCTTCCTTTAGATACTGCTATTTGTCTCCTTTGGATAGGAAGGAGTTACTCAGTTTGAAAACTCTTCCTTAAATATATTACCACGACTGACCAGTTTACGTTTCCAGTTTACTAATCCATCATACTGGGACTTGTTGACTTCATCACAGATTTCCTCTTTAGTTTCTTGTTACATTTAGTCATGCACTTGCTTTGTGATGCAAAAGTGTGCATATGTCCATGCAAGTCAGGGAAAGACTCAGTTTCCATTTTGCTACATCTTGCCCTGTGCTGCCATTTAGATGCTTCCCCCCACCCAAATTCTCAGTACACTTAGTCTGGCTGAGAGAGTATATGTCTGATGACGTCAGACAGACATGACATAGCATATACCTGCTTGTGTACCCCACCCCCAACATGCCCACCTTGCCAATTCTGGATGTCCATCATCAGTGGCATCACCTTACCAAGAACACCAACCTCTGTGGCAGTAGACACTGAAGTGGGTGCCCACTGCTCCTCCACACTCCTCACTCCCTTCCATTCTCTAGCTGTTCCTATGCCTTCTGTTTCTTCACATGACATTTGCCAAGGTCCCCACTCTTTCAGTGCATGGCTTTATATACAACAGAGTTGATCTGTCCAGCAAAGTTCTTTCTCAGCTTTGCAGGATTTACTAATACATCCAAAAAGCTGGAATCACTTACACAGCTTTACTCTATTGCCCAGTTTTTCCTATATTACAAACCAAATTATTATACTTTCTTTCAAACCTCTTTCCATCACTGTTTCAAAACTGCTGTGAAGAAAAACCCTATTGACACTTAAAAAAATAAATATTCTTTTTGAACTGCCTTTTCATGCCGAGAGAAGCAGAAACTAAACTGAGATTAATTTCTCTACATGAACAATCTTATGTAGGCTAACAAGAAAATGAAGATAAAGTTATACATTTCTCTAATGCTTTTAAAATGCACAACAACAGATATTTTTTTGGCCAAAACCTAGGTAACTGTATGAGTGTTTTGTGTACATATTTATATCTAGTTTATATTATAGCTGTATAGTTTATATATAAACATAAAAAAAAAAACCAAAACCTTGGCACTTACCTTTGAGAAGTAACATTTATCCCAGGTTCGGTAAAAAAGTCTCAGACAGGCACTTAGACCTTCTTTCTATGCCATGCATCCTTTTTTCAAAAGAAGATATAATCAGAAAAATCCTGGTTGATGTCTAGCAAACCAAAATGCAGACTAGATTGTTTGTCAGATGCAGCCTGATTCAGTGAAGTCCGAGTGTGTGAATCCCTGAGACTCCTTTTTCAGTAATATCCAAAGCACAAAAAAGGGAAAGGGGAAAAAAAAAAAAAAAAAAAAGAAAGACAGAACAAAAAAGAGTGAATAACTTGTTCTTTTCTTGTTTGGTTTAAAAAAAACAGTCGTGGAGGACTAAGCAGCCTGCCGGCTTCTCAAGCATTCGGATCCTAGTGCATCCCAAGGTAGCACATGCATTTTGGTACTGCAAGTCTTCAAGTTCATACTAGCAAGCCCAGCTTCTGTGTATGTGCGTGTGCGTTGGGGAGGGGGGTTGAGCTGTTTTGTGGGGGGAAGAGAGACAGGGAGATACACACACACACTCATGCAGAGATGGAAAAAGGAAAACCAGCAAACTGGAGTGATCTCACAAAGTGCTCTAGATGGCAGAGCCTGCACAGCTTGTAAGACAAGCAATGTGCACACACACAGACACACACACAAAGAAAAAAAAAAGAGAGAGGGGGGAAAAAAAACCCTGAGAGAACTAGCAGGCAGCTTCAGGAATTTCTTCTTACCTCTTCTGACGATGCAACATACAGCAAGTGCTTTGTGCTGCATAGGAATCCGTGCAGGCACGACTCAGTCAGACCCCTCACTTCTGAAATAAACAAATAAGTAGTATAGGAAAGGGAAGAAAATCAGAAACCAGAGGAAATAAGGCTATGAAAAGAAGCTATTAAACAAGTAAGAGTGTTACGAAGAAGGCTTGAGTGGGTGGGAGGTGAATAGTTGATATGGGGAGAGGCATCCAAACTCCTGGCCCTAATACAGATTGGCTCTGTAATTATGTGGCAAAGCACTGCCTTCTAAGCCATTGCGTAATAATAGAAGCCTAAGCTGTGTAGACACAGCCTGACATGCTAAATCCTTAGGAGCTACGCTCAACATTTGTCATTGGAAAGCGTGTCTGTTCTCTGGGGGTGGGGGAAGCTGAGGGAAAACGGGAGAGAATTTTTACTGCAAAATGCACAAGCTGCAGCTGCAAAGAGCTCTCAGGTGGTGCCAATGCCTGAAATGTTAAAGTGAAACTCATATATATATATATATGTATGTATATGGAGAGATAGATAAATACAATATGTGGTGTTTAAGGACATGGTTTAGTGGTGGACTTAGCAGTGCTGAGTTAATGGTTGGACTTGATCTTAAAGGTCTTTTCCAACCTAACTATTTCTATAATTCTATGATTCTAAATAATATTGTCAGCTCCATTCACGCTGTTCAATACTAGAAGAATTTTCCCTTGCTGTATTTTAGTAACTCAAATGACAAAGGGAAGGGCATATACAAAAGTGTTCAGTGTTAAATATTATTATTTATAATGCCGATATCAAGTAGTTCTCCCTTTGTACTGATCAGTACTGGAATGTCTAAATAAACCTGAATTAGGATAAAAGAACTTGGGAGGAGCAATCAGCCTTTTCCATTTACTGGCAGCTTCCTCTCTCCAGCCCTCCAGACACAGACACAGACATTTTCTTCTGCCTCCCTTGGTTGAAGAGGCTCCTAGACAGAGCCAGGGAAAAGATAAGCACTAGCTAAGTAAGAGTAGGTAAAACCCCAGCTCATTCAAGTTACCACAGACAAGCATCAATACACCAACAGACAGAACAATTTATAATGCACATAGAAGCAATAACAAACCAAGAAAGCAATATAATTTTGCAGTGGAAATTTACCTGGAAACTGTGGCCCTGGCTCACACCTATGGTCCATCTAGTCCAGTAACTTCCCTCTGGAAAGTGATCAGTACCTCCACCTCTGAGGAATATGAATGAGTTTGTGCAGCCAGGGCTAGACAGCCAGGGCTAACCTGTTCATGGGCAAAGCTTCTCCTTAATCGCTGTTCTTTAAAGATTAGTTAATGCACTGAAGCATGAGCTGGGGAACAGTCTGCTTCTGCACATCCAGATTAAATATGTAGTGTCTGATTCTAAGGCCCTTTGTAGTTGGCGTAAAGTACACCTCTTTTTAGGCACCCTAGATCTAAAGAGTAAAATCTTCTGACACTTTGTAAACATCCTGGTGTGAAAAAAGGGCACGAGTTCAGAAAGAGCTGTAGTATTTCAGTCTGGAGAGACAGAAGTATATTTTTATAGCCTCACCTAGCCTAGTCACTCTGCATTTACTTCTTACCCTTGGTGGAAACACCAGATATATTTCAAGAAGCCATCCAGTGCAAGTAAGAGAACCAGGTCACTCAGCTAGTACGTAGGTATCAAATTTGGGGGCTAAAAGTTCAAACCAGACTGAACTGAAGACATTGAAGATATTTTTGAGAATGGCTGCATAGAGCAACACATACTTTTCCTGGAGGGGATGATTAAAATGTTTCTGCTGCAAATTTTAGATCCCTTACTGTTACCAGTCTCACTCCTTTGGTGTATGCCTGCTGTGTTCCCAGGTGACTCTCTATACGCCTAAGGAGAAGACTGCAGATGTTGAACATAAGGGAGTTACACCACGGTAAAACAGAGGAGCAAGGACTGTGGACAGAAAAACTGCTTGTTTTGCAGCATATCCAGATTTCCTTGGCTTTGTGTGGAACAGTGCTGAAGGACTCTTCCTGGGAGAAAGGCCAAGAGTTATAATGGTCGATAACCTTACTGGGCAGTGAAATAAATGGTCTGGTCAGAGAAAGACTTAAGAAGCTGGTAACTGCTGAATTGGTCATTAGGAGTCTTAAAAATTTGCTTCATTTACTAGAAGACTAAAACATGAATTTAGGAAGCTAACTTTAAACATCGCTCCTGGGAATCCTAGGCCAAGCGTGTTGGCTAGAAAATCAGATCAAAGCTCTAATCATGTCAGTGCCTTATAAAATAAATGTCAGTGCATCACAGACAGAATAGACATCTCTTAATGACATCAGGAATTAATAATAGACTCTGGGACTAGTGTTTCGGACTGATTTAAAAAAAAAGTATTGCTTGCAATGACAGAAATCAATGGACTCCACCAACAAACTTGAAAAATCTTCCAAAAATCTTTCACCAGCTACAGTTGTGACAGTGACAATTCCCAAGGAAAAATCAAAGATGATACAACCCTGGAAAAAAGTCACCCAAAAAGTGGTGGGTTCCCACTCTGCGAGGCTAGTGTGCTTTCTAACTTTCCTTGATGCCCTTTAGACTTACGTCAGAGTTCTCTGGTGTTCACCCCATAGCTTCTCTCCACTAACCGTCCCTGATGTATATTGTTTCTCTCCCAAGTAAGGACCTTCTCAGTGAATCAACCTCTTTCTTGGTCATTCTAGCAGGAAGAGGGCTATGACTTCCCTTCCTCTCTTTCGCTCAGGCCTCCCCTCTCTCCAATCCTACCTTAATTCACAGTCAGGCAACACGGTTGCTTTACCTACGTCTGCTCTCATTTCCACCTCCAGGGAAATCCCATCACCACCCAAAGAGCCACAGAAGAAAGTGTGCTCTGCCTAGGTACTGATCACCTTGCAGGCCCACAACGCTCACCCTTGGAAAGACCTGTCAAGGTTCAACGTCCCATTCCTAGATCTAAAAAACACATGAGAGACCATGACTACACGTGACTAATTCTGTACTCACTGAACCTTTAAAACTGCTGCATTGCTGAGCAGCTGAATCTTTCAGTGATGCAGCAGTTCCTGTGTCCCAAGAGAATGCGTTATTTCTGTATGAAAAGATGTCATAAAGCTCTTACAGCCACATTCATACAAGTTCCCTTGTACAGTGGCAGCCACCTAAAAGACCTCATCACACAGAGATTTGGTAATGGGGATGCTCTCCTTTGGCATACAGTGCCAGGTACAGTACCCAAACTCAAGAAAAGTTTGAACTAGGATAGCAGAGTAAGACAAAAAGAAAACTGAGATGCTTTTGCAACCTCCAGGACAACTTTACCTGCCACAAACATCATTCTCCTTTCCGAGTCTAGCAGACAAATACTGAAGCCTTTAGCCATCTGATTGACATTACAATTTAGTATGTACATATAGACATCAGTAATTCCCATTTCCTGCTTACCCCCTTCCAAACTGAAATAGTCGGCACCGGTCCACGTGACTGTTTAATCAATGGCTGCCAATCAATTACACTGATTGAAGGACAGTTTAAAAAACATTTGTTCTGTGGCCCTACTGATGAAAACAGTTATCAGTAGCTGAACCCACCAACTCTAAAACATTGGAGATTTAGGGAAAAATTATGTATTTTTTTGGGTGCTGTTCATCTCAGCTCTTTAAAAATCATTGAATGGCTGTTTACACATATATATGCCAGTACAAAATAACCTTCTCACATCCTCCACTCACACATCCCTGTGCTTTTAAAAGCAGCTTCATCCAACAGACAGACTATGTTTTCTTTCTGATTCCTGCATCTTATCATGAGGAAATTCTAGTTTCAAATTTCTAGACCCAGAGATCCAACAGGAAGCAGGCATTGTTTCATGGTGCAGTGGAAGAAAAAGGATTCTCAAGGCTATTGATGAGGCAAAAGCAGCACAGAAGCTTCCTTTTGCAGTGAACTGTCATAAGAAGCATAGACCAACATCATGTAAAAAATATTAACATCTTCAAAATACTTAAACAACTCCACAACAATCTTTTATTGTCCATCTTGTATCTGAATGCAGAAGGGTTTTCAAATACCAGGAAACAGTTGTTTCAGGACATAGAATCAATTACAAATAATCTACTCCATTCTAAGCATTCATCTCAGCTGGAATAACCAGGAGACTTATGCTAACCTTAAGAGGATCCACTGTAACTTTGTAGGTGCTCTGAAAGAAGGTCACTATATCTCAGTTTTTATTTCAGGGTTATTATTCTTTCCAGGTTCTCCTTTTACAAGCAGGGAAATCCTTGTATTTCTGTTTTGCATAATCACATGTCCAGCTCAGTGACTGAAATTTAATGCCCTTTGATTGATAGGTTAAGACCAGAAGGGATTATTATGGCCTTCTCATTTGACCTTCTGCATAACCTCAGTTATAGAATTCCTCCCTGTGGCTCCTGCATCTATCTTCATACTATTGGCTGATACAGAAAATACATTTAATAAAGACAGTCACTTGATTTAAAGATTTCAAGTGATGGAGTGTTCATTCCCTGCTCTCTTTATAAGACTGTCCAATCTTTAATTGCTGTCATTGTTAAAAAAAAAAAAAAAAAAAAAAAAAACAAAAAAAAAAAAAAGAGTCTGCACCTCATTTTGTTAGTCAGAAGATTCTGGTATGTTATGAAAAGCCCAAAGTGATAATTATGAATTATAGCTGGGTATCTCCTGATCAGAAAACTCAAAATGAGGACTAGCAGAAGTTTCTCCCAGATAAGTGGATTTGTTCCACTGGGGGCTAAAGAGTGCTGTTTGAGAACAGTGCAATCTATTTACTCAACAAACAAACAAACAAACTTCTTGTTTAATGGCCATCTGTTTCAGCACAGCGTTCATCAGAATAAAGGGACTGCTTTGGCAACGCTTTCCCAATGTTTTTAATTTAATGGAAAAATACAAATTAGCTTCCACAGTACACCTGGAGGCAGCAGTACTCTGCTGCCTGCCCATCAGGAAGCAGGACCTCCTCCTGATGAGTTTGCAACCTCTGGCATTGATTCTTTCTGTGCACAGAACACTCCTAGCCACCACCCTAATCCAGGGGGGCTGCAGATGCAATAAAGGCATGGCACAAGAGAAGTGTGGTTTTCAGTCTTCATTTTATATTTTGAGCCTTGCCACAATAGAATAAGGGCAACTGACGTTTTTCACTACTGAAAGAGGATATATGGACTTATCATGCAGCAGGGCATCCCTGTTTGGAAAGGATGCTATCAGGCTGCCATCCTCTGTTGCAATTCCACAGGCAACAGGAGCAATGTAAAGGAGGTCAGGTTCTCCACTGCCCTGGCCAGGGCTTACTGCAGCGACTCCCCTACCAATCCCACAGTTGCACCAGCTGAATCATTTGTCTGGATGCACTGTTACATGATACAGATCTCGGTTTGCTTTCTAGTTGTTACTTCAAATACTGTTTAGAGGGAGAGAAAATTGTTTTGGGATTTTTAACCTCTAAGGAGAGAGGAACCATGAGAGACTGGGGACAGGTAACCCTTAGACAGGATTTGTCAGCCAGGGTTAATGTTGTGAAACTAGCCTTATGCTAATCATATGAGAAGACAGGTACTCTAATATATAAAGGACAAGACCCCATATCTAGGACAAGGTCGGCTGCTTAAGCTGTTTATGAAACATCCTGAGGCTTTCAAGTTTGTATGTCTCAGACATGGAAAAAAATGGTTACAATTTCATATCCAAATGAATAAAAGTGCATGGGGAAGGTGAGAATCTTTTGGCGAGACCCTTGTTTTGTATCAAAACTACAGCCATCACCATAAATAAGATCAGTATTTGCTAACAGTTGCCACATTATAGTGTAAAGGTGGCAAATGAATGAATCCATCAATAATCTCGATAACCCACATTGTAAATTGTGGAAAGAAAGGACCATTCGGCCCAGTCATAAAGTCACTTAGTTTCTATGGTCACAATTATCTGCAAGCTATTAGACTTGCCGAGGACAGGGGCAGGTACTTAACAGGAAGAATCCCAGACCTCTGGAAGGAGCTAAGATTGTATCACGGGGCCTGCAGTACAGAGAGCTAAAGAAACAATACAAGGTGATATTTTTCTTAGTGAAACTTAAGCATGGTGCAAAAAGTGCGTTTTGTCTTCCTGAAACAAATTTTATGTGACTTCAACAAACTATTTTGGGTAGAAAAGAAGAAAACCAAAATTAAACGATGTAGAAAACCCAAAAATGAAGCAGCATGAACTTGGTATCTGATTTGGAACCTGAGGGACGTGGGAGAGTTTGATGCAGAAAGGAATGGGAAACAGAGAGGGGTGTGAAAGCCTCAGAGGCAATGCCACCCCTTAGAAGGCAGTATATGACCTCTGCCTGCTATCCTGGGCCTCAGCTCGGGGTGAAGATGGGCTTCTTCCTACTCCCTCTTCCTGAGCCTCATGCCAATAAAGTGTATGCATATAGGAAGGAAGACTCAACAGTTCCTGGCTTTCACCTGAGACCTTGGAAACCTCTGTAGGGTGTGCAAGCATGAGGTTCCTGCTCCCATTTATAACCCAGGTGGGCACACCCAAAGAAAGGAGAAGGAGGGAATTTTGAGGTGCTGCAGAGAGTAGCAGCATCAGTATAACAAGGTATCTGGACCCCTCTCTCAGCCTCTGTTCCTATTTGGTTCCATCAGAGGAAAAAAATGAAGGAGAAAATGAGTCCACATCTTGTTCTTACTTATTTAATCCATATCTTCTTATGTATTTACTTCTTAATGTTAAGAGAAATCAAAGACAAAATAGCAGCTGTCCTAAAACCATCAGTGAATGCAAGACAAAAGTCAAAGTACCTAAATTTAAGCTGTCATCAGAAAGGGGGACAACAAGAAGTATTTGGCTGTGAGGAACAACAGGGGAGAGAGTAATTTATAAAGTCTGGGTTATCTCAAGCATAGTATGAAGATAGGTTAGTGTTTTAAGAATGACTTGAATACAGAATACTTTGAGATGGCTTTTACTGTCCTTTGTGCTCCCAGATTCCAAAGGGAAGTGAGATTTCTGTTTCTTCGGTGGGACCTAGGGTGTCCAGTCCATCTCAGCATGTCTTAGCTCTGCTGTTATTCTGCTCAGAGACACTGGAGAAGGCACAGGATGTAAGCATTAAGCATACATGGAGGAAAATTTCTCACGTACTAAAACTTGAGCATCTCTTGCGAGGCATGTGTGATCCAGCTCAATATTGCAGCACCCAACGTAAAAACTTTGGGAATTCAATTTTTACAGTGTTTGCTCTGTAGAGGTAGAACAATCTTTGCATGAGCTGCTGCTTCTCTTCCCCAGCCTCCTCAATCTCATGTTCACAGAGACAACACATGGAAGACAGTCTGTACTTCCTAGAGCATCAGAGTGAGAAAGGCTGATTGCATTTCTGTATTTCCTTATAAAATGTTAAATATTCATAGCTATGTCAAATTAAATTAGAATCTTGTGCTGCTATTCTTTTCAGCTCATCGGGTCCTCCTCAGATGATACCTGTCCTGTTACTATGTGATCTACCTCCAGAGACTTCACCTTCATCTAACATTGTTCAATGCAAGCTCAGTTTCAGATCAGAATAAAGGAAAAATACAGTTTTCAGAAGGACTTGCTTACTGATCAACTGCTGTGTCTTTATCACAGTTGTATTATAGGAGAGATGGAAAACGCCTTTGTGGCTACAGGCATAAGAAAGACATACAATAAGGCTTGGAAATGGGTGCACTACAGAGCAAATAAATACTCCCTGGAAGTTAAAAAGAAAATATTCTGAAAGAGCTACAGAAATCTCTAAGAAACCAGGCACATAAATGTATGAACTAGAATAAGAAATTCTTGCTTTCTTTTTGACAGCTGTCCCTTTTTTTGTATATAGGATTGAACATGAGACCACCAAAGCAGAAGCCTGAAATATTTCCACATTTCTTTTGTACCTGGAAATCATTGTCTCTGTAATTGGGCATAAAATGGAATATTTAGAACATATTGACAATTACTGTACAGCTGGGTGAAAAACTGCTGAGACAATAATTGTCTTCACAAGAATTAGGCAGCTGAAAATATTAAAGGTAGAGGATACTGGGAGAGCACGTATAGCTCAGTATTATAGAATGAAATTTAGTCAAGTGAAAAAGCCTTGATAAATGCAAGAAAAGGTGAAATTATACAGTGTGTACCTACATACACAGAGATGCACACAAAGTAAGTGGTAGCTGGAAAGCTGCCTCAGAGACTTTGTGGTCCTTCAAAGTTTACAATATGCCACAGGTGACCAACTACATTCAAAACAGAGCCTTCCACACCTACAGGGCTTATAAACTAGATGGGATGTTGGACAGATGAATTCACATGTGCTGATGAGGAGAACTAGGCCCTTTGATGATCATTGTGTTCTGAGCAGACTCCCTGGCAGCAGAGCCGCAGAGCTGTGGGACAGCTGATGACCCAAGACCCCACAGGGGGCCTACTCCAGCCCTCCCTGGACTGCCCATTAAATTAACATGTGCTGTATCAGGCCTCTGGTTAAGAGCACTTCACACAGAGCATATCTTTAGACTACATCTCTATCACTAGACTTTGTACTGCTTTAACTTAAATGGAAGTTGCTTTTTGTGCCTAGGAGCTGGCTACAGAAGCGCTTACACCTGCTGCAACAGATGCCACCAAACCAATACCATCCTGCTTTACAAAGGGAGGAAGACGAGGACTGAATGGACCCCAAACCATCCCTGTCTCTAGATCTCACATCTGCTCTCATGCTACAGCAGTGTAGGCGGAGATGGTGTTGCAGGAAGACGAGGGTACAAAAGCTCCATTCTGTTTAGTCCTTCCATGCTGCCAAACTGCTTTGCAATCTACCGTTAAGAGTATAATTCCTGGTTTGCAGTAGAGGAAAAGGGGGAAATAGAGGTACCATCCCGGTTCCTGGATAAAGATGGGGAATCTGTCTGTCATGGCAGAATGAACGTTATAAACAAAAATAAAAGAGTAGAGCCAAACTAACCAAATGTGGAAAGAGAACGGGGATGAAAGGGTGAAACAAGAAAGTGGAGCATGAACAGGAACATCACAAAGGATTTTGAGACTTACATGTGTATAAAAACAGAGAAGTTGAGTGGAAAAAGGAGAGTCTAGAGCAAAGGAGAAAATAAAGGTAAGAAAAGAAGATGTGGGAATTCAGAAAGGGAATTAGTGAGGGAGCCAAAAGGGACCGAAGGCATTTATGGTTGTCTTCTCCGTTTCCATTCTGGGCAGCAATGTAAATATGGGCTGATGGTTTTAGCATCACCAGGTAAGACAAAACATTTTGTGGGTCATCAGTGAAGTGTACAAATATTTTTGAATGCTTTCCCACCATCTTGTAGTAGTGTATTCATATGAGGGCCTTGAATCTGAGGTGGGTGCTTCGAAACAAATAAACATAACAAGAACACTCTGCTTCACAGCAGCTAACTAGAGGTAATCTCTGCAACTGTAAAAGCTGTGATACCGAAATGTTAATTTCTTTTGTGTCAAAGGTTTCAAAGCAAACAGTCTCTTTAGTTAGAAGATTACATTTTATAGAATCCAAAACAATTTTCCCTACAAAAATAAAAGTGAAAGCCTTCCCTTGGTAATAAAACCATAATGTTTCCTGAATGTCTGATGAGAATGCATTGGGGAAAGCCTGATGTGCAATCAAACACCAAATTATTTCTGTTTTTACGTGATATGTGTAAATGCTCTTCTCTTATGTATTCAGGCAGAAGAGAGGGGCATTTTTATAGATACACGTGTGTGTGTGTGTGCATACATGTGTGTTTCAGTTTTGGCAGTGCATTCCTTTTGATCAAACATGCCATTGCTTAGAGAGAGCACAGCAGAACAGAAATAGAGGCAGACATTACAGAGTGGAGAGGCAGCGCTCAGTGCTGGGATCCAGGGTGCAGCCCCCCACTCCTCACCCCAGCAATTGCATGGGGGCTTAGTGGTGGCTTCAGGACCAGTTCCCATCACTGGCTGCACAACAGTATGACACACAGGCAGACCCTGAAAAGCAGCTGTGTCACTCTCAAGTAGCCTCTCTGGTTGGGAACAAGGTCTGCTCGTTTACACAAGGACCACAGCTCAGCCACAGATGGCATCCAAAAAGAATCAGCCAAAGAACAAACAGTGAGAGCTGCACCATGACTTGGCACAAAATATAGTCACAGAACATGAAACTCACTCTCCATTTTACATGATTAACTAAGACTTCCACTCAATTCTTGGACTATCTGGTTACTCATAATTGGAAATTCAGTTGTTGGTGCAGGTGTTTACCCTTATGCATCCACATCATACTTTGAGTCTTGCTGAGACAGACCAAGAGCAAAATTATTTGACAGAAAACTGAACATCCTTATTCCTCAATAAAGGAGCTACTCATGTAAAGATGATGAGTTAGGTATCTAACTGCCACTGCTGCCAGTAACAGCTAGATGCCAAACCTGCTAAGGCCAGGCAAAAGAGCCATCTGAGCACTCATCTGCATTGTCAGGCATGCAAATGTCCATGGAAATTTGATCTAAGTTGTCAAGCCATTGACATTTCATGGGCCAAAGACCATCGAATCACACAGAGATATGCTGTACCTTCCTCAGTGGATTTTGTATCAGACCTTACTGAACACATAAAGTTGGCCATATATTTTGTTCTTTGATAAATTTCCTTCTCTTTGAGGTGTAGGTTTTCATAAGCCACTGCTAGGTGTGTTCTTCTTATGCAGCAGGACAGCACTCCTAGTGCTGGGAACCAACCAGTTCAGAGAACCAACCTATTTACTGTGAATCTCATTTATCTACCCTCATGCAGAGTATTGCTCTCCACAGGTGCAGTGCAAGGGCTGAGACAGTTAACTACAAAGCTAACTCAGCTAGAGACATAAGAAGCTTTCCAGAAAAAAAACAGCTGTACTCTCCACCTCTCCCCAAGTTATTTGTTTAAAATAAGTTCATATCTTCTTCCTTCTGGTTTCCAAAAGAGAGCTAGTCCTAACCTAAAATTTAAGCCTAAGCCTTAACTCAGTCACCTCTTTTTAACCACAATGTGAAATCAGGGGGGATGTCAGATTAGGCTTTTAAAACTGTGCAAGACCAAGATCTGAGGCAAGTAAGAATAAACTTAACATGCAGATTCCCTCAGAAAATATTTTTCTTTACATCCATCCAGAGAGGTGAAACCAATGAGGGGTAAAAATACTTCAGAGACTTGGGCTCTTCTCAAGTGTACTTAGGTTGTCTGAACCTGAAATTTCACTGAAAATTCAAAATAGCCTTATTTTTCTCTCTTAGAGAGAGTTTAGTGTTAAAAACAGACTACCTTTAAAAATATTGCTGCTACTGATTTTCATATGAAAGTTACCAGTTTGGTATATGTTTCCAACCATACTACTGTTTTCTCAAGATGGATTAAGATACAAGGTGTATAAAAGCAAAACTGTGAAAATTAAATTGACCAAACTAAATTTCATTGACCTGTGCAATTGCCAGTTCTAGTTCACTGCAATATCTAAAAGGTTAAATCAAGCCTCAATGTAGCACTGCAAAGTCAAGATCCCAAGTGTACTGAAGTTCATCTCAAATACATGGCAGCTGTGCCAGGTTTCCTATCGAGTACTTCTCTTTGCACACACACAAACTGCTATCCCTGATGGCAGCAGAGAAAACTAATTGTGCAAATTATTTAAGAAAACCTGAAGTGCATATGTTTATTAACCAGGTTCAGAGCATGAATGAAGGAAGTTCCTTTGGTGGGAAGTAATTAAACTGAAATTGAGGTCAAAGACAACTTGTAGAAACAGCATTTTTTTTAGGCATTGTCAAGTAAATGGGGTGAAAAAAACTTCAAAAAGGCCAATAACCACATAATGATTAAGATTCAAACCCATCCCTTCTGCTATTAACTCCAGCTACAGCCTGAGCTCCTGATCAGGATCAACACCAATGTGAGGCTATGAATGCATGTAAATCTTGGCACCTTTTTTATGCTCTCTAGAGTCTGAGGTTTCATTGAAGATTTGTGACAGGAATAGATTTAAGAAGGCTTCATATTTATAGAAAAAAGGTATAATATACATGCAACCTTTAAAACCTTCAGCGAGTTCTCCCTCTTGTTATTCTTGACCAGCTCTATACATGTCAGAACTTCTGCACTAATAGTGCTATTTCATAAAACCATTGTCAAAGGCATCTTATTGAAAAGCAGGCAATTTAGAGGCATGTAAGACTGAGTCTGAATTTACTGTTTATATTAGAGAAGACGACTCCAAAAGGAAGTTATATTCAGCTGAAGGTTGGATGTCCAGATTGCAGAGTCAAGTTGCCAGATTCAGGAGGCTTCTGCAAGTCAAAATTTCCTAAAGAACCTGACATCAGGTCTTTATATAAGACAGGAGAAGTGACATTGTTCAGCTTATGCTCCCCATTTGAAAGCTGTTGTTGCTCATTACTTCAGTTGTCTAGCAGCTGCACGTCAATGCAGTAGATGTGTAAAACCTGACAGGGTAAATGCATGCAGGGTATGCATGCAGCCTGTGTGCCATGCCCTCTATGCAGTCTCCTGAAGGGAAGCAATTTCAGCTTTATCACTGCACTCATTTGGAGCTCCCCTGGATGATGCCCTGATAAATACCTCACAGAGAAGTCTTGCATCAAATATTATGAGCAGACAGTCTCTCTCTACCTCCAGCTTCTAGATACAGTCAAATAAAAAGATTAAGTTCAAAATGGCTAAAGTCTGGACCCTTAAACTGTGGTAAAGCACTAGACACAGCAGAAGTATTCAAGCAGGGACTAGCCTAGGGAGCATGAATCAACCTGAAAGCTCCTACATAAATGTCTCAAACAGCCCTAAAAAAGATGCAAAAAGTGGTAGCAAAGCTTTCATAGTCTCCAGCATATGGTTTCTTGCCTTTATCAAGAAGTGAGCTACAGACCATAGTGAAGTCACTGTGGTAAGTGAAGGTTCTGTGAAACACCTTTGTGGGTGTTTATCACGTGGTGAGTAACGTCCCCTTGCTCCTGTTCTTTTTGTGAAATAAACCGCGCACATACTTGGGTGGGGAAGGATAGGGAGGCCAGGTCAAATGTATATTTCTGCCTGTAGAGGTGACTATAAGGAGGCTAATAAATCTGAATTTTGCTCACAAGTCTGCCCACCTGTATCTGCAGAGAGCTGCAGCTGTATCTGGGGTCAGGGTTATAAAAAGAATAACCATCCATTCCCTAAAGATCCAATTCACCTCTGTGCACAGAGTCAGCACACTGAATCTGTCTTACTTATGCCTGTTCTTGATGGCTTAGTGAATCAGTGACCACATGCTAGCTGTTTTCAAAGGGGTGCACATCACACTTGAAAGGCACGTCTCACAGGGAATTTACCAACATGCAATTGTCTCTTAAACAGCTCTGACTAATTTCTTAAAGTGAATTACAATTATTTTTACATGTTCTATATGTGGAGAGTCTAGAATTTATTTGAAAAATATTTTCCCTCAGAAAAAAATCCCAACCCCAAACCATGTTACTGCTCCTCTTCTTGTTTAAGAAGGAAAGAATGCCATAGTTAAAGCCTGTTTTCATGACAGTTTCTGAGCCTGTGGCATTTAGTAGGATCTAGGGAATATATTTTGTTAGATCTCATATTCAATTTTTGTTGTCATTCCCAATATACCTCTATTACATTGATAGAAAAATATGTCTTCTCTTCCTCTATTGCCAAACACTGTGCAGTAGATGAAGTGCCTGTTCTATATGTAGAAGTAACTGAGAATGCTAAAAAGAAAGGTTGCTGTTACAGTCAGCCTAACTTCAGGTCAGAGCAAGGAAAAGAAATTAACAGCAAGACTTCAATCCACCTTTTTCTTCCTTTGAAGAACCTATGTGCTGTAATAAACCAATTCAATTAATTAATTGAATGTTGCCTGCATCCCAGAGGAAGGGCACAGGCACACTTTGTAACTTCTGCTGGGGTGTGTTCTGGGGTGTTGGCAGCAGCTTTTCTCACTTTGCTTTGCCTTCATGGCTGGAAAAGTAGGGTGCCTCTGGTGGGCAGTGCCACACTGCATAGTGCTGCACACCCAGAAACGTGGCTGGGGCACAGAGCCCAGGATGGGCTGCAGAGGGGTCAGGACTTCCCACTCCACATTGAAAAGTCGCTAATAACCCTTTCTTCTAGCAATGCAAGTTTAATGATAAAGAATATATCCAAACCTCTCTCCAGACTTCCCAAAGGGAGATGTGCTGGTGGGGCTCAGCAACCCCTGTTACACCATGCGTGCTGGCATTAGCCACACAGGACCTTATAGTGCCAGCCAGGATGGAGCTGGGAGCCTTCTGCAAAGGGGTGTCCATACCTCGGGAACAAGGCACCAGCGTGCCCACAAAAGTATGCTTCCATGAGTGGGCCTGTCTAAGCTGCATCCGGGCAAAAATCAGTGGTGAGAACAAATGTGACATCCACACCTTCCCCTTCCTTCCCTGAGCCTCGCTTCACCTGGAACTGGGAAGATTCATGGTGGATTAAACCCCACACTGTGAGAGACATGATTCAGGACTTGGCTTTCCATGGGAGGGGAAGCAGGAGACAACATGTTTTTCCAAAATGCACTGATATCATGCAAACAATGAAGTGCATGATAGTCCACCTAAAGAATCAGCCCAACTGCCTGACCATTCCAGTTTTAATTCATTTTAACAGTGACAAGGCTGGCCAGGATGAGAGATCAAAAGCTTTGTAAAATTAGGTTGTGCGAGTGCTTAGCTCAAGGCATCTGGATAGCTTTAAATAGCTGTTTAGGACTGTGACTGCCACTGAAAGAGTCCTGAGCTGAATTAAGATCAAGTTCAAGCTTGCTTCCAAGAGCAGGCAAACCCCTGCCTCCAGAAATTGACTTTCTACTATAAAGTGACAAGCAGTGCCAGCTCTGCCCTGCATTATATTCCTTCTAGCTTGAAAAGGCTGGGGTATGCAGTATGCAGCTCGATGTTTCAAAAAGCAGGGGAAAATAAAAAACAACTACCCAATCCCTTACAGAGAAAGCTGGCAATACAGCACAGTGACCTCATGTGGCTTTGCTGATATTTCTTCTAATTATAAAATTCCTATACTAGTAAAGCAGAAAATCAAAAGAGAAACATGCAATCTGAATTACAAAAAGAAAAAAAAATATCTAAAGAATAAGGAAAAAATATCTTAAGGATAAGGGAAAAGAAATATCTTAGGGAAAGGGAGCTTTACAGATAACACTTTTTCATCGTTCCATCCTACCTTTTCCCTCTCCCTATTCTCCCCCAGATAACTTAACTGACTGGTCAATTAAATCCAATAGGCAGCTGGAAGCCTTAGAAGTACAAAGAAATTACAAATGACACCAAAAACAGCAGCTGGGAGGAGAGCCATTATTTTTGTCCTTGATGACAGCAAGTTCTGCAGGGCTACCTCACAAAGTGCAAACTTTGTAAATGCTCCACCACAGGAAAGATGTTAACTGGAAGTTACTCTTCTCCAGGCACTCAGGTCAAGCAATTCCTACACACAGCACTGCCATATACAAGGATCTGGTGTACACACTACTCAGGGAGCAAGCTTTTTTCCCCCTGCTTTCTGGAATATCCCTGTGTATTATGAAAAGCTTCTCAGCAGGAAAAATAAATCTATGTATTGCAAAGATGAATGGATAAGCAGATGAAAACCATCTGTTCAAGATGCAGGACCCTAGCCAGAATTAGATATTTGACCTGAATCACCAAGTGTTTTGGTTTGTGTGATAGCAAATCAGGTGTGCTGAAACTTCTTGTACATGAGTCATGGGACTGCAGAGAGATTAAAGCGAATAGTATATAAAATAAGATTTGATAACCCTAGCAAGGAACTGCTGCAGAAATTAAACAATCATGAATTTGTAATGCATTTTTAACCAGCAGATCCATGTTTTCGTTAAACATTTAACTAGAACAAGCACTAGGTGAAAGTTCTGAGAAAAACAGTGTATGCCATGAGGACTGATATTCTGAAAATAAGTATTTCTCTGTTTCTTCTCAAAAGTCATGATGTTTGCCTAAATACTGTCCTTCACTTTTGTCATCTGAGCAGCCACTCTCACCTCAAAAGCATTTCAGTACTCTGAGAGAGAAAGATGAAGGAAGGTGTCTGTGACCTATCTGTAGAAGTGGGATTTTCCGTGGAGGAGCAGAGCTGATACCAATTCACAGAATTCACTGCAGAGACCAGTGTGATACTGAATCATGGTGTGTTCCTCTTCTTGCTTTCCTGTTATATATGAAGCATACATGAGAACTGTTGACCTGTTCAGATTTCAGCACTGAAAGTAGACTTCAAATGCAAGCCTTTAAGAAGAATTTAAGCCTTAGAAGTTGAACATTATGTTAATGGTGTTTAATATTCAAAAGGTCATCGTAGAAGTTGAGCTCTGCCATCTTCCATCCCTCTCTTCTGCAGGGCACTTAGATGAGTGAATGCACTTTAGAGCAGCCTGCAGCCTGCATACTACAGAAGAAAACAACCCATCAGCAATGGACCCTACACTTCAAAGTCTGTCCAGGACAAACAAATATATAAAGCCATTTCCTCCATCAAAGAAAATTATAGGTATGGCACAAGACATGAATTAATATATGTTGACATCTATTTTCTTTGTGAATCGGGACAATTTGTAGGCTTTTCTGGTTTTGGATGTGGCAACACTCTTCTCCCCACAAGCCCCAAATTTACTAAAGCTCTTCAGCCACAGGGGGATCTGATGATACTTCATGGAATGAAAGTCTAACAGAGAATCAAGTTCCACAGACATAGGGCAAGACCACGAACTGTCTAGTATTACCATGTTCACAGGGCACTTCAACAGCACACTATTGCTCAGTTCTGCAGCAAACTGTCATAAGCAGCAAATTACACAAGTCATAAGGCTTGAACAACAAGATAATTAAGAAAAATGATTGATGCAGACAGGAAAAGAGCAACACCTTGTTTTGATTACTTGTCTTCACACATACGTGTATCGGAGGATCCATCTGTGGGTAGGGGAGCTATTTACAGAGGCTGGTAAGGGCCCTATTTCCAGCCCTTTCTTACTGCCATGTGCAAAGGAACTTTAATTTGTACACTTCATTTTGTGCCACAGAGCCTGATATATAAATATTCTTATTTTTGGCAAGTAACCTGCGCTCTGTTACACAAATGTGTTTGTTCAGCCTACAATTGAGAAAATTTCTGTGTAAAACCTGTTTTCTCCTTAGCTTTTATGCAGTAGCTTTAATTGCAATGTATGTCTTCGTCAGGAAACAGTCATTAATTTCTTGGAGTTACAATCAATATCTGATGTCATCCTGCCCCCTTTACGTTGATGTCTGACCTCCCCTTTTTCATGTTGCCTGTGCAGCAGTCAATTTAGAGGAATATTAAATCAAGCAAAATATTGAAACATAAAATAACAAGACTTTAAAACATAGACATGAAAATAAAAGTGAGACAGAACTCTTAGGGGAAAAATGAGGAAGTGGCTGAAAATGAAGTGGTCTCTGTGAGGGTCTTGAAGCTGCCCAGCTGGTAGGTAGTGGGTCAGCTGGAAACATGAATAAATACACTTCCTCTGAATTCACTGGAGTTTCATTGACTTAGGATAATGGAAAGTTAAGTCATTGGCATATGATTAAGCCCCTTATTTTAGATTTCTACCATCCTTACAGGTCCTTTCCTATGTGGATCTTCACATGGGAGCATTACCTATTGAAGGAAATATGTAGCTACTTCCGTTTTTCTGAGTCATTCATTTAGGGGGAGGACAGGCATTTTTCTCACACTGATGTTGCAAAAACCACAAAACACTGGAATAAAAGTTTCCCTGCTCTTCAGATCAATGACCAGTCCAATAAGTTCACTAAACAGGGAGGAATCTTTCAAAGGATTCATTTACAGAGAATAATCAAGATAATTAATATGAAATGTGATTTATTTTTTTTTTAAAAAAAGTTGTCATTTGGTTCCAGCCATTCTCCAAACAATAACTTCCCCAAACACAAAATCTCATAACGGATATTCAAAACCTTTAGAGTGGTCTGTAGTAAGAAAGCTGAACTTTTAAAAAGTTTTGAAATAATCTTCTGCAGTAAAGGAGATGGTGGTGGGTAAGGAAAGGTTTGGTGTAATTAACCAGTGTGAGTTACATACTACAGAGCTATTTTGAGGGAAGCTCATATGAAAGTAAGGTAAACCCGGAGAAAACAGAATGCTGAAAATAACATGAGGTGGCAAAAACTTCAACACCTGAGAAGTATATGGAAAGGGACTCAGGAAGCTTGGGGTGGGAAAATCAGACATAAAAGTCCACTGAGAAGGAAAACAATATGCCAAGAGATGAAACTGGAAAGAAAATCAATCCATTGGCAGAACACTTTGGATTTCAAAATGAACTGACTATGGTGGGATTTATAAAGGAAAAGAAGGTTTTTACATTCAGGGCATACCGTTAAATATGCAGCTACTGTTCAAAACTCAAACCACTTTCAGCTTGTTACTTTTACATGTTGATCTTTGTTACAAAGCTGTACAGCCTTGGCTTAGATTCTGTGGCATAAGTCATTGCTTGGCTAAGGCACCCATTAAATAAATATAGAATTATCACAAATAATAAGTTAGTGTTGTCTGTGTTCTCAGTTCTAACAAGCTTATTTGGCAGTAGCTTTTAAGCATGAATTGAACAGAGAATAGCTATAGAGTTTCCTAAATAATTTTTTTGTTTGTTTGTTTGTTTTCCTAGGTAAAACATTTCTAAGTAAAAGTAAAATTAATAATTGTTTTCAATTCCTTTGATGTTGGACAATTTCAGTTCTCTAGAAGTTCCTGCTAGAATATAATTCACAATAGAATTACTTGGAAGGCTAATCAGCATAATAAGAACTGGTACTGTCATCCAAAATCATCTCTATAAAGTTTCTCCTCTTTCAGTAGAATAATTTCTATATTTCACCACCACTATCAGACAGCCAAGTCTGCACTGAGGAGCAAAACTGTTCAACACTGCACAGATCTGCTTCAATAAGCAAAATATTCGGTAAGGATACACATGGATTTAGTTGAGAAAGCACTAGGTATCATCTATCAGCTCAAGCTAGAATTAAGGCAATTGAAAAAATAGTGTTTAGCTCTTCTGGTTCCTTGCTACACCTGCATCTATTCCATTTAGCCAGTCTTTATTAAAAGAAGCTTACATGTTTACTTCAGTACTGGTTTTAATGCAAACCTCTTCAGCATTGATACTGTTTGAAATTTATTTATTCTTCCTAGTTTAACCCTATCTTTATGTGAAAGTGACTGTACCATAGCTGAATAGAGATGAACAAGATGCAAGACAAACTGAGCTTGGATATATTTGAATGCCAGCATGTTTAATATTCAGCTAAAATTTCCATTCTCCACTCCCTTTCCTGGTTTCTTTCATGAGTGTCTGCCATCATCTCCTATTCCACCCAGGATCATGTGGGAGGTTGATAGCAATGAACAATGAACATGCCCAAGGATCCAGGAAATCACTCAACAAAGAGGACGGATGGTTGCAGGGGGGCATGTAGGAGGGAGAAAAAGAGTCCTCCAAAGAGTGAAATGAGCTGCTGTGAAGATCTGGACAGCCAGCCATTAGAGGTATAGATGTGCTGGGAAGAACAGGAAACAGATGGAAGAAGATGCTCAAATACTGTAGGACACTCAGAATGCTGTGGGAAGAGAACGAAAAAGCTTCTCTCTGCTCATGGGCAGACACCTCATGGTTAGACAGTGTGACATCAGCTGTCCAATGGCATTTCATGAAACTTGTAACACTTTCCAAATAACCAACATTTCATACTAAACTACTGAAAAATATTTAAATATTTTCCTAATGAGATAGAGTTTTGAACCATTTTTTCCCTGATTATTCCATTTAAGGAACAAGTAAAGTTTGCAGAGAACTGGGGTGATGGAGTGGTTGTATCATCTTACTACAAGTCCTGTTACAGTAGGTTTAGACAGTTTCCAGACTTGTGCTGATGATCTCTGACACAGCAGAGAAACATGACCTGGTCCTTCAGGCTGGATGGAGAACAGTACGAATAGCTTTGCCTCAGATGGTAAGTCATTTAGCAGCTTACAGACAAGACATGTCCTTGGCTATTGGATTATGTGCACCTTGCAGAAACAGGGTGAAATCTGAATGTCTCAATTATGTTTATAAATGAACTCAGTAAGACTGTTTATACTTTTCCATATTGTTCTTCACAGAACTAAAAAAGAAAAAGAAATTACTTGTAAATTTGACTTTTTGCCCCCAGTCCAGGGGAAAACAAGTGTAGATAACCAGAATTTCTCCAGGGATCAAAAGTACAGACCTCCCAACAGTTCCTCCACTAACCTCTCTATGTGCTATTTGTTACCATCAAATATGGCCATGGCAATATCTTCTGCAACAGAAGAAGTCCCTAGCCGTACTGTGCCAGGACTGCTTATAAGTGATATTCAGGAAAGTGGGAAGGACAGTTGGTAGAGTCACTAGAAAGAGCACACAGGGAAAGAGCAGAAGCTGCTGCTTCTCTCCAGCATGGCACTCACCTCCTTTATGATGGAGTGAGCAGCACAAAGCAGGTGAACAAAAGGTTGGTAAATGGCAACAAAAGATTCACAAAGGATGAAAGGTAAGGAGATTAATAAGCAATGAAATTTTAGAGGAGTCACAAGGTCAGCTGGTGAGACTTCATGTGCACAATAAATAGCAAGAGAAAGCATAAATATTTCTCAGTCTTATTTTCTCTCTTCTCCTCCCTTTCTGTTACTTTGGCCCTGCTACCAATTTGGGTTTCATCCAACATCCAGAGTAACAGCCCAAATTTACTCACATATTGCAAAAGAAATGATAAAGCAGGATTAAATTATACATATGATGGATAAGACAAATCTATTTATTTATGCCTACTAAGCCTTTAAAACCAGGACTGGCTAATACAGCTATAACCCTGTGTTCACTGTGTATGAACTTTTTCCAACTATACAGCAGAGGGTATATCCACAGGGGTAATTACATGTCCTTATAATGACTGACTCCTGCATGTCTTTTTTTCTTTCAATTCACCTGGAAAATTATAGTCTCAAATCCTAAATTAGGATCCACAGAAAGGGATTTACAAGAGCCAGTACACCAGTGGAAACCTTGTGAGTGAGGCTTTGGTGAAATACAGAAGTTAGTTACCTAATTGCTAAGCAGGGGAAGATTTCTAGATCCAATGAGAAACCGCAACTTTGAAGCCTTACTAAGACAGGTTCTCAAGTCATCTCTTTCAGAAACAGAGCATGGGTCCCCACACTTTTTAAAATACTGTTGTTTTAAAGCATCTTCTCAAGGGAAGGGAGCATTATTACTCCTTATTGAATACTCTTGTTAGACTATGCTGTGTATATTAGAAATTTCTCCAGAGCAATAAGGAGATGACAATGTCCTAATCATTCAATGATGTCCTAATCTGGTAGGGACATTAAGCCCTTCCTATAAAATGATCCTATTTTGCAGCAGAAAATTGGGTGCACCGAAATAAAGAGTGGCAGAATAGAACTACCACTTACCCCAGTTCCCAGGGGAGTTCTGGGATCATATCTGTGCTGTAGAGACTGTATGTATATGTTATCTACTAAATGTCTTGAATAAAAACACAAAAGAAAACCTTAGAGCTGGAGACAGTATTGAAATAATCTTTCTTAGCTTACCATTATGTACAGAAAGAAGGGCAACTGTCCTTTGCATGAGGTCTGGTCCTGCACGTGTGCAGGAGGCCAGCTTGGCAAACTGAACATATGCAGGATCAGCTGGAGAAGAAAAGCCACAGTAGGTTTTGGTCTGTGTGACATCTATCAAGTTATTCAGGGCAGGCAAGAATAAAGACACTTAACCTGACACAAGAACGTTAGGGGAATATGGGAAAGATGCATCCTTTTACAAATACCAGGTATCTGTGAAATTATATTTAGGCAAACACCCAACTTAAAATCATTGACATTTAAGGCTGAATTCTCAGGAATACTATCTATTAAGGAGGAACTGTGCTGTTGCAGCTGTGAATATGGTGGCATGAACCAGACTGCTTTATCTCCCAGAACAAGGTGAACAGAGGGTCCAGCAGATGCTTGCAAGGTTAAAGAGGCAGGGAAGATCCCAGTTCTCTGCTGGTGGAAAGGTCATGGAAGACTTTGTCTCAAAAGCAACTAACAGTTGCTTCAAGTATATTAGGACTAAACCATGTCAAGAGTTGAGGCCATGGCTTGCTCCCCATTGGTACCATGCTTCCTCCCAGCCTTGCAGCAAGCAGAACTATGTCACCAGGAACAGAATGACACTAACTCCTACAGGGGTAGGACAAATTGAGAGGTTTATATCCAGACATCAGCAACAGCCAACAGCTCTTACATGTATGCCTCACCAGAATGAGCAATTGAGACTTGGAAAGTGGTCGGTGGGGACACCCTCAAAAAGGAAAAAAACCAAGAGCACTGCTTTTATAAAGCAACCGCAGAAGTTTCAACAAATGGTACACAGAGTGGCACTGAAGTGATAGATGCCAGGTCTGTGGTGGATAGCAGAAAACAAAAAACACACTGGGAGAGACTGAGGGGTTGGATAAAGCAAGATTTCTTGTTAAAACCTGTAAGATCTTTCAGTGACAGAAGGAAAAGACAAAATTGAAGGCAAAAGAAATTTAGTCACTCTCTACTTTGTTTGGAGGGTAATATCAGGCATTAAAATTACTGAATATGTGGGGAGGATCTTTAGTTGTGCAGAAAGAAGAAATGGGATTATAAAATGTTCAGGATGTAGATGGGTAAAGACATGACCCATCATTTTCCCTATCTTGATTTCCACCTAAAAATTGTCCAGCATTTATTTTACTCATCTCTTTTATTCCTAAAGTAAAAAACAAGCAGTTGTAAGGATAAATGGGAGAAAACAAGCAATTCAGTTTTTTAAGCCTATTAGAGCTCTGAGAAGAAAAAAAAAAAAGCTGACGGAAAACACACAGAAGGACATTAAAAGTTATAAGACCATGCTTGTTCTCGAAGAAGAAATGAATAGAAGCTAGCATGGGTTTACTTCAAAAGAAATTTAGAAGTTTTGTAACCAATGGAGTTGTGATGATTTGAGACAGTCTCCCAGTAAAAATAATACGAGTGAAAATCTCTAAAGGAGTTAAAATGTGATTGCTGCAGGAAAATTGTTTAGATTGCTCAGGAAGTCAGGCGTTTCCCCTCCAACATTTTTACTGCCAAACCTGCACACAGTGTTAAACTAAGAGGTGTCAGACTCTTCAAGAGCTGCAGAAGGAAGACAGGGGCACACATTTAGGTTGGAAAGGATCTTCAAGACCATCTGGTCCAACCGTTAATCCAGGACTGCCAAGTCATAACTAAACTGTGTCCCTGAGCACCACATCTATGCATATTTTAAAACACATCCAGGGATGATGATTCCACCACCTCCCTGGGCAGCCTGTTCCAATGCCTCATCACCCTTCCAGTGACGAAATTTTTCCTAATATCCCATCTAAACCTCCCCTGCTGTAACTTGAGGCCGTTTTCTCTTGTCCTATCACTTGTTATCTGGGATAAAG
The DNA here is from genome assembly GCF_017639655.2 of Falco naumanni. Lineage (NCBI taxonomy): Eukaryota > Metazoa > Chordata > Aves > Falconiformes > Falconidae > Falco > Falco naumanni. The sequence goes on from NC_054065.1 coordinate 15,620,439, forward strand.
ACTGATGCTCCTGCCTGCCCGCAGCCTCCTTTCAGATATTTGTAGAGAGCAATAAGGTACCCCCCTTGAGTCTCCTCCTCTCCAGGCTAAACAACCCCCATTCTCTCAGCCACTTCTCATAACTCTTGTGCTTAACCTGTCACCACCTTCATTGCCCTTCTCTGGACATGCTCCAGCACCTTTACATCCCCCTTGCAGTGAGATGCCCAAAATTGAACACAGGATTTGAGGTGCAGCTTCACCAGTGCCAAGTACAGGAGCCACATCTCTTCTACATTTCACTATATCACACATCTTGTGCCTCTGACACCCTAAGTCATCCCCCCGCCTGTCGTTTAAGGGAAGTGTTGGTACAGAGTTGCTTAGCACATTGAACCATCCCCTTTTGAAGCAGGGAAGGGGCAGGCACATAGGATGTCTCACTCAAGCTCATCTCACTTAGAATTTGAGGAAAGAAGAATAAGAAAAAAACCCAAACCAACAACGAAACAAAAGCCACGGTCCCCATCTCCCTTCCATTTTGTGATTTCTTCTTCCTGTTTTTCCTGTCTGACTGTAAAGCAACAACAGAAAAAGGGTCTTTTTTCCCCACAAAATATTTAATTTCTAATTATGTTTTTCAGTTTAAAATTAGGAAACAGTGGTTTATATTTCTGGGAATTTATATTCTGGGAAAGCAGAATGGCTGGCATTTATGGGCCTGTCTTTTGCACTCTTGTAGCTCAGCAGTAATTGTAAAGAAGCCACACATACTGTGACAAACTGAAATTATCTCTGGGGTGTTCATCTGTCAAACAAGTTGATTCACATCTCATCTGTTTTCTGAATGAGATATGAAAATGAGTCTGCTACATTACTTCTGCTGTCAAAGGAGAGGATGGATTCAATCCCCCTTAAAGTGACAGTGAACTTTTTACTGTCTGTGTCTGAAGACTAGATAGGATTTGACTTTATCTGCAGGGAATTAACCTTATCCCATGTGTAGGGAACAAAGAGCTATGTCCAAAAGACTTTCAGATTTGGTCCTTTGAGCCTAAAGCAAAAATTCATTCAACTTTCAGCTCATGTCTGCCTTCTTGAAGTTTTCTGATTCAATTGATTGTGAAAGGTGTCTGATAGACAGCACTGTTTGGGAAAAGGAAAGGTCCCAGCACTCCTTGAGCACTTGTTTTAACCAGGAAATTAAAATTCAGCTGCTTGCACAAGGAAGGAGGGCAGAGACACCAATGTCCTTGGGGAGGAGGAAGAGTTAGGGACCAGCTGCAAGAAAGACCTGCCCTTTTCATTTACAGACATGACTACAAAGCCATCACTATCCAGCATGAGACTGAACTGATGAACTGAAAATGAGGTAAAATCCATTTCCTTAACCTCTATCAAACCTTCAAGCAGTCTTAATATTTACAAATTTTCTTTAATTATTTAGCTATCAATGCTCGTGAGCTCATCCTTCTCCCCCCAAAAATCTCTAATGCCATCCTGAAGCAATGAAGCATCCAGATCAGTTTAACACAAATATGCACCGACCACCATCTCCCATTTCCATTGGCCTGTGTCTGACATGCCACCTTCCCTGTCCCTTCAGTCTTTCTACCTCTTAAATTTTTTGTATTCAGCACCTTGTTCTGCAAACTGGGACCTGTGGGACCTGCTCAAGGCAGGGATCTACCTGTCTTCCTAAGACGCCACATTCATATATATTGCAGACCAAGTACACAGAAAGTAGTTCTCACAGCAGTAAATTCACAGTGATAACTTTGTGAGGGTGCCTTGTTGCATAGAGATTTAAACTCTGATGATATTGGAGGTAAAGACAATTCTGTTCTGTCTGAACATTCATAAAACTTTGTGGTGAGGCAGCAGTCAGAAACACAGACCAGCCAGCGACAATGAGGTTCCTGAGTTAAAAGAGCTAGAAAACGCCAAACAAACAGTTCAGTATTGATCAAGCAGCTTGAATGAGAATCTGTTCATTAAATGCATTTTCTTGCTAATGAACCCTATGGCAACATTTTCTCCATCCCTCCACTTGGAGCTGTGTGATTAGAAGAAAGCAACAGAGAGCCTGAGTGCTGTGCTCAGTGAGGACGGTATTCATTTGGGAGACAGTTGTCTGGGTAACAGCTTTGTTCCCTGAACTATTTTTGCATTTTTAGCTATTGTTCAGTACTATATGGGGATGTGGACTACAGTTCAGGACACCACTCCTGCAGGAGATCATCTTTTATATCCAGTGTCCACATCCACATTCCCATTTTTGAGATAAATCCTATATTCTTCATCAGCTCAGACCTCACTCGATTGAAAGAAATTGTGACTACTGTGATTTGTGCAGTGTTCAGTGTGGTGAAGGTGCTTTAGGTATGGCAGACCGGGCCCTTCAGGGACACGGTCAAAGGAAAATTGAAGTTTCAAGACCTCAGATGGCTTCAGCAGAAGACACATGCTGAAATATTCAGCTCTGTCAAAATGGATGCAGAACTGAACCTGTGAAAGAACAGAGCGCTTTGCATCTTACCAGCCTTAGTCCTGCAGACAGCTAGACATTAAACAGGAGTTTTCTGGGTCACACTACTGATTTTAGATGCCTAAGTCTTTTTTTTTTTTTTTTTTTTAAATAATAACTATCTGAGCCAATGCTGTTTTCAGAGGTATTTAGGCACTTGTGTTGTGGAGCACATTAGGATGGGTGTTCTGAAGTCATGAAAAGAATTTTGAAAAAATGTTATTTTGAAAAATATACTACAAATGCAACTATTACTGTGACCTCTCACCCTCCTCTCTGTTCCCCAGCTTTTCAAATGCCTAGGCAAACACACAGTCTTTGTAATGCACCTGAAGGACATGTCTTCTTTTCAAGTATGCTACAGTAATCTAATATTAATGTGATACACAGAGGCCGCAAGAACAAAGTTGGGATCCATAGCAATGTTCACATTTAAAAAAAAAAAAAAAAAAAAAAAAGAAGAAAGATGGAGCAAGACTTTCCTTGGACCAGTTGCTGCATGATTTCTTGGTAAATAATAATGTACCACAATATACCAGCGGAGAACAGACATCCTCAGTTAGGATGGTTACAATTGTCAGCACCCATTTGCTTCTTCAAAAAGAAAGCCAGCAGTAGCACTTCCCCTGGTACCCATGGGGTCAAGATGGAATCTGTTGCCATCATGATAGCTCTTATATTATTTCTTTCTTTTCATTTTTGCTCCAGATGTAAAGAAAGATGGCTCAGGTCTCCCAAATCAATACCACATTTCCAGCATTTTCATGTTTGCCAGGACATCTGGTCTGCACAGTGGTCCTTCTGTTGGAACATCTGCTGTAGATCCATGGCCTGGATCAATCTGTCAGACTGCACATTCCCAGCCTCAATGATTGCAGTCAGGTAAACTCCACCCAAGCAAAATTGTTCGTGGGTAGTACACAGCATCATAGGAATCTGCCTCTCATCATATCATGACATTGATATGAGCCTGAAAGATTTCCTGAAGTCAGTGAAATTACAACAGTAGCACTCAGCAGGGTGAAAGATTAGCAACTGATGTAAACTTTCATGATCCCTGATGCTGTCATCTACTGTTTCCAGGTTAAAAGATTTAATTCACAGAAGACCTGTCCTTAGGAAGTGTCATTTCAGAAACCTACATTAGCCAGCTTTACAGCTTTAATTTCCTCATCTTTTTTTTAAAACTGAGAAAGTTCCTGTTGTAGACTGGACAAAAAATGGAAACAAAGCACACAACCATGTCATCAAAGGGAAAAACCCTTAGTCACCAGGCCAAAATTCTTACTATTGCCAAAGTGTTAGCTTTGCCTGAGAAAGGAGCTCTGGTTTGTCCCACACGCGCACACAAGGATCAGCTCACTCGCTCCGTAGGAAAAGATTTCAGTTGCATGATTTTACCTTCTGAAACAGACAATAAGGCACTGGAAATTGCAGGGAGAATGTGAGGTGAAATTTTCAAAAACTCCTGGTAATGATTTGAGTTTGCTTTCATTGAAAGTATGATTTTATAACTGATTTTAATGGGAGGGGAACTGTACCCCGGTCAAGCCATTTTAAAAGTTCTTCCCTATGCAAATGCTTAGTTTTGAATATTTATTTACAGAAATGCTTCACTGGTTGTCAGCATCACAAGGTTGCAGAGGCTGGTGTAATATTTCCCCAGAAACAGATTTTCCTAAGCATGAGACACAAGAGTTTTGCTGCAGCAATGCTCCCCTGTGGACAGGAGCAGAGGCACGGGCTCATCCACCAACATACTCCAACACATACCCAGAAATCATTGGATTGAGGTCCTTACTTCAAATACAGACTTCAAGTAACATTTTATTTTGTGCTTATGTAATACATTACGGACCACTGACAAGCCTTTGCCTAGAGGAACCCATAGTTTCAAAGACCTAACCAACTGCTAATTAAACTGCAACGCACCACTTACTTGCCCCTACAAGTCTTCTCTGCAGCAGATCTTTGCATGTGCCCATTATAGCTATACAAGAGACACAGAAACACCCCGGTGTTCAGAGCACTCATCAATTAAAAAGCAGAAATTAAAACATCAACGTTCTTACAGAAAATGAAGGAACCACAGACATTTTAGGTCCTTGGGCTCCAAGATGTTTAATTTAAAAAACCAAGATGACTGTTTCTGCAATAATGTTATATTATTATGTTTATTACCTTCTCTGTCTTTCCAGTAACAATTTTTTCCTATAACCATAGTTCTCAAACTACTCACAGTACTATGATGATATAATTTGTAATGTTTAGCCATAGGGTAAGCACAATTTCTTTTATGAATTGCATACTTAATGTTCATACAATAAATTCTTTCTTTGAAAGCCTTGTTTAGGTTTTACCAATATACCTGCAGTTCATGGACATTCTGAAAAGATATGCCAAATTGTCTGTCTTAATTAAACCTCTTATTTAAAATATTCTCTGTAAGTGGAAATAATGATACTTAATAATTATGTAATAATGGCTGTGCTGGCTTTAGGTGGGAAAAAAAAATTACAGACTTGGAAGTCTGAGCATGCATCCCGGAAGCACTGTATTCATCGAGGAATCCCCCTGCTTATCGTGCTTTGATAATTTAAGATTTTATTAGAAAGCATTTACTATTCAATTAACATGTTGCTTATTTGTTTAAAATACAAGAATCCTAAAACCACAAACTCATTATAATTAGCCTACTACCATCAACATGATCAAACACGTGACCGAGAATAACAAAATAGCTCAGTTCCTTAGGAGCTATTTGTTACAATGGGATTCTGTCAGCAAAATATATAGAAAACATTTAACTGTCCCCACTGCTCCAAATCTAATATATTATAATTATAATTATAATATAATACTTAAACATCAAGAGATACAATCTTATCCTATAATCTCAAAATTCCAAGCTCCACCCCAGTGTCCTATCCTCTGTATTCAACCCTAGATATCGGAAATCTGCATTTTCTTCACATAACTACAGTGTATAAGGTATAACTGATACATACAGTGAGAAATGAATATGGAAACTGTGGGCACAGTTTCAATCCAGCATGAAACTAAACACAGGATTTAGAATACTGAACATATAGTTCATTTTTGTAATGTTCATGTGTACAAAAACCAGTAACCCACAAAAAACTAGTCTGCTGTAGCAAGATATCAAAAAGTTTCAGGCACAGAATTAAAATGCCATGTGATGTGGAAAACAGGGACTGCAGCAAATGGATCTGATATACAGATTGCCATAGGGGCTTGTCTGTGCTTTATAAAGCTTCTTCAAGTCCAGTGTTAAAATAGGAAGAGCAGGATTTGTTTCCTCCCCAGAGGATGAGCTCAAGGATGGAGCTCGGAGCAAAACCTGAACTTGCCCAAAGTGGCTCCCATCCAAGTGCTTCTGTCCTCTCCTGCTGAGCTCCTAAATTGCCAGATAGTGACCCTGAGGCTGATGGAGGGTACATACAGCAGAGGTGATGACAGAAGAGCTCTTCTTGCATTTAGTTCCTAGCTGACAGCACTGCACTTAAGGAACACTGCAGATTCTTTCCTAAGGTAGCAAATTGTTATACAGTTCAATACCAAGCTAAAATAATATATAAATTGCTAAGACATTTCTCTGTTTAATGTAAAACCCAAGTGATCTGTTAACTGCTTTTTATGTAATGACATGTTAAGCACAGCAACATATGGATCTGGATGAGGACATCTCTAATTCAGACCACTGACAGCAAAGTAGTTTAAAAGTTCTACCAAAAATAACATTTGGCAAGGCACACTACATGACTTAGAAAGCAAATACTGTCACCAGGGCTATGACTTGACTTTTCCATGTGCAATACATATTAATGAGGAACAATGGGCTGGAGGTTTTGTTAGAAGAACAGTTCAAAGAATAGAAAATTTTTGTTTCAAAGTAGTGACAAGTTCAGGTTCTTACACATGTCAACATGGAGAAGGTTTACCTCTTACAATTAAGGTCAAATGCACATGCAGCTTTACTCATGCTACCTGAATTCTGAGGAGAAATACATGTGTTCAAAAGGGAAATCCAATCACCGAGCCATTAGCTATATTTTGGTTGGAACCAGAACTTGCAAAATATGGCTCCTACCCTACATATCTTTTAACTTCTGTGTAACAAAATACATAGAAATATTTTAAATATATCTTATATATAACTGAGTACAAAGATATTTAATTCCATGAATAATTAAAGGATGTAGTTATGCTGACCACACTATTCCAGGCAATGAAATTCATATGATAGTGTTGCTGTTTCAAGAGGGTGCAATCTAAACAGCTACATGAAGCAATAAAACTAGAACATACAAACACAAAATTAAGAATTAAGATAGAGAGAGATTTCAGTAATATCCAAGGTCTTCAATGTAAACTGGAAGTAAAACTGTTACTTTTGAACTCCTATCTGCAAGAGTTGAGGGCAACAAAATTATAGTCTACGTACCAGATAGAAAAACAGATAAGTTATGCAAGCCTGTGGTCATGTAACAGGTTGTAATCAATGGTCACAAGAAGGGCAGATGATGCTTTACTTCTCTTTGCTCTCCCAAGGAGAGCTCATTTTCATACTGATGTTTTTATTTTTAGATACTTAAAATTTCAGGTATGTAACAATCCCTCTTTCTGCTCAGGCTTTGGATAAGATATCTGAAGAAATTTGTGGAAAGAAAATCAGATTCTGACAAGATTAACATAACTTAGCAACCTTTGAGCAGATAACATCCTCACCTCACCCAATGATTAGTACTCTTCCAGCAAATGTAACTGAAAAATCCCTTCATGTGACCACTAGCACACTTCCATGGGGTCAACAAACACCTCCAAATCACACTTCACCTACCATGGGACAGACGTGCACAGCTTCCAGACAAGTAACACACAGTAGATGATAAATATTTTCCATCATGTCAGCACTTGCAACTGTGAAACTCAGTGATATAGCTGTTCAGTATTTTGCATATGGCTTCTTAAGATTACATACTACAAGTTAAATCTGCATTTGTTTCCTGTGTACAGCACTACTGCTTCTGTTTTTTGGTGAAGGGGTCTAGTGATTTACAGGAACATAGAAGAAGTTTTAGAGGGGTTAATCCAACTTGTAAAAATAACTAGAAGTAATTTTACTTGGCTGTGGAAGTACCACTTCGGAAACTGTTCTTCACTGTGATTCAGCTGTTCTTTCTTTCCCTCTGGATCCCCAAAAGCAAAAAAGGTTAATGACAGCAACTTTGGTAGATGATCATTTACCTTCTCTTAAAGTAGTATCTGTGAGAAAGAGGCAACTGCAATTACTATCTCTGTTCTGAGCCCTGTGTACAGAACAGTTTCCAGATTTTCTCTCACAAAAAGTCAGCACAAAATAACTAAGCGGTTATGGGAGCAGGGACTGGACCTGAACTTAAACTTTCCCTGCTGCTCACTAGTCTACCGTTCTTAGATTTCATGCACTGTCACAGTCAGTGAAGCCAGGAGGAGTGGAGTGAGTCTCTGAAAAATAAGGGTAGTGGCTAGAAGACACAGGGGCCGTACGAAATGCATGTTAGAGCTATCTCAAGCCAAACAAAAATAGGAGCCAGATTCTCCTGCTTCCTAGGCAAAAAGCCTCACCAGTGAGCGATAGTACGTAAGAAAGGTAGACACTAGCCCCAAAATGTGGTGTTTGTGTTTTTAAGAAAGATAGGGACAATTTAATGCTCTGAAATAACTTTTCCAGGCTTTTCATAGTGGGGACATCCAAACAGACAGAAGTGCCTTACCGCCAGAGCAGCAAGAGGGCCAGAGGGTCTCTCCCCTCAGCTCGCTGACTAGGCCCCAGCCAGGGCCGTCTCCCATGCAGTGGCGCTTCCAGATCTCCCCAGCCCCTCTCCTCCCACAGCAACTGGGTCTCCTACAGGACACCTGTCATCACTTAGCGCAGAGTTCAGCTTTTACATGCTGAAGCTCGTCACTAGTTCCACACTGGCAAAACTCAGCTCGCAGGCTGCAGCACCTCAATGACAATGAGAGTCCGATTGCCTTCACAGTACAAAGACCCTCAAAGAAAACCTGTTCACGTTCACCTGGGAAAGCGTGGACACTGTTCGCTCCAGTATCGCCCCAGACTGGATGTTACAGAGAGACAACGATAGCTACATAAAAGGTGAAAGAGTTTCTTAGCATTAAGGTCCACATGGCAGAACAGTTGAGCTGAGTCATCTTTCGACTTGTGTTATTCTAGTAATGCTTTATGACCTAACAGATTTTTCTATTTATGCCAGTTTATATTGTGGTCTTACAATGTATTTTGTGCTTAGACTGGTCAGGGTGGTTTCTTTGCTTTGGGCCTTCTGTGTACTTGCAGCAAAAAGCAAGAAATAGGACAGGGAACAAAGGAAAAATAAAGCCACAGATCTTCTCATTTATAAGGTCTGAAAATGTACTTATGACCCAGGTGCCAAACAAGATCATAAGTGAGCTACCATACATTCATCTGTTTTGTCCTGCTGGTTGAAACCTTTCTTCAGGTAAATCCAGTGTAGGTGAAAGGTACCAAAAGAAGCAGGGATTTTTAATTATCTGCAGGAGCTACCATGTGAAAAGCTGCAGCGTGCATCTCTCCCATGCTGCCTGTTCTTACCTGATGACCAGTTATGCATACAAAGGGGGGGAATATCTAGGGAGAGATAAGACACACAGGAACAGAATCTCAGTAGGTGCAGATCTGTACTGCTCCTTTCAAACTAAAGAAAGTTTTAAGTCATTTTGATGAAAAGTACTAATGAACTACAAAATTATGTTGAACTTCTCAGGGTTTGGAACATGCTTTTAAAAACTCAGCCATTGTTCTGTTGTTCTGCCTGAATAGATTTTCCCTTTGGCCTCAGACTCAGAGACAAGGAAGAGACCAAATTACCTTTCCATCTAACAGCTCCTTAAAGAGGTATTGAAACAGGAAACTACATAAATAAGGAAATGAGCTGCAGCTTTTCTCTGCCTCTATTATGCACAAGATTTGGATGAATTCAGGCTTGACAGGTAGTATAAGTCTATTGCACCTCAGATAAAGTCTGGTCTCTTTATCTAAAAACTGAAGAATCTTCAGATGAGGTCATCTCCCTGACAGTATAAGTAGTATTTGCCATCTTTGAAAAAAAAAAAACAACCAACCACCAAACAACAGAAGAGACAAAGAACACACAGGGGATTGCTATGAGATACCTTCCTCAAGGCATTTTTCTGTAAACATGTTATAACTAGAAGGAAAAAAAATAGAGGCTGGACAGTGAAATAATTGCCATGAGACTTGGTTCCAGGACATGCCGAGTGCCTGCACATCAATTCCCAGTGCATACCTTCATCAGTTGTGTAGTAATCACACTATTTCTTTGCCCTATGGTATCCTCCAAAAGGCTCAAATGAAAATCTGTTATTACAGAGTGTCTAGTTCCAAAGGAAGAGTCTGCCCTAATCAGTGCCCAAATTCTGTACAAAAGAAATGCAGAACTGTCTTAAGTACAACTGCAGTACAAAGAGATGTATGTTTCCATTTCTTAAAATTTACTGACCTTCCAGGTCAGTGCTCACAGAATAGCATAGCAAATTCTTCTTTTAAATCTTCTACTTGATCATTTTGTCAGGTTTCCCCTGATTCAGCTGTGAGTATGGAACTTTTACTCATTACTTCTCATACTTTCCCTGTCAGTTATGACATGTATGTAGGCCTATATCCCAGTCATTTCTTTTGCAACTTAAGCATCCTTTTCCAACGTGAATAACGCTATGCAGCATTCAAAACGTGGGAAGAGAGCTACAGAATAATAGAATAATTGAGTGTAACATGGAATAATGATGTATTCTGTTTTGTTCTGTTACCTTCCCAATCATTCCCACACTTTCTAGTTGCCTTTTCAACTGGTGTTGAGTATTCAAATTTTTTGTATCAAACTTTTTGCAAAAGTCCTAGATTTCTTTCTTAATTTTATATATCTGCATAGATGGAGTTACCTTCCACCTTCAGTCTCCTCACATCAGAACTGAACTTAGCCTGATGACTTTTTCACCTGCTTATTCAGTATCAGTCTGTTCTTCTGTAGCTCTTCTAATCAATTTTTAATTTTTTGTCTTAAAAATTTTTTGAAAACTGTATTATCAAGCAAAAGTTTTCATATCACTGTTCACTTCTTTGTGGAGACAGCTTACAAATTTGTTGAGTAGTGCTAGTCCCAGCACAGATCCTAATGGAAGGCGCTGGAAACTTCTTTGAGCTGTAAAACCATTATTCAGCCCACATAAGTTATAGTTGACCAGATCACCCATGTCTTTGACTCCTTCTGAGAACTCAAATATATGACTGTAAGACATGGCCTCCATATACAAAATATATGGCAATTCTTTCCCAATATGTCATGTTAATTTATATATGTGCTGCTAGAATAGCAGTTATGACCTGTACATAAGGCAAATAACCATCGATTTAGGTCAGACCCACAGCACTTTTTAAAAAATGATTTCATTATTTGTCCCATCCTCAGATAATAGAACAAATTTAAATGATAAACTATGTATAAGCACTAATAGTTCACATTCCTGAATAAGGCATTACTAAAAAGAAAGCTCAGAACAGAAAATAATCTTACATGGACTTATCTACAGTTCCTTTTTTTTCTTACTTGTCATGATAGTCTTACAATGACCATACCTGCCATTTACTTCCATTAAATTACTCACGGAATAAAGCGCTCTTTATCCTGAATAAAGAATCACAACCTTGTCTTTAATAGTGTTCATGTCTACCCAATAACAGGAGCACTTATGCTCTTGACTCTTTAATAGCAGGAACCCCAAGTACTTTTCTGTGATTTTCTAAGCTTTTTTTTTTTGACCCTATTTATTACCTGGACTTTATTTTTAGAAAAAGGTAAAAGCTGGAGATTTCTGTCTGATATTCAAAGTCAACAGTACTTGCTTGCTCATAGCATCAAGAAGAGAGAATCAAAGAACCTGACAAGACCCAAAATGAAAATTGGAAATTTAACAGAGGGTTGGAGCTGTCAGCTTGTTTTTAATCAGACCTCAACCTTATTGCAGGCCTAATCAGCTGTGGCAGATTGATTAGGGTAGTAAGTTGCATCTTTGTTATATGAGACAGGTTTAGTATTTCCTTAGTTAACATTTGTGCCTTGCAAATTTCTTCCTATGGAAAATAAAACCCATTCACTGCAGCAACTGGAGATTGAGCACGAGTTTGGGTGCTGTTACGGCAAGGGCAAGCACGGGGGTCTGATTGCAGTGCATGAGCAAAAGGAAGATCACAACATAACCGCCTCAATTCCCTATTCCTGTCAATCAATACCTCTTCCATGAAAGGTGGCGAACAGCATCATGAGTGAGGACACTAGAGTCTATTACTGCCTGATGAGGTGTAAGACTAATTTATTCAGTAATGTGAATTGGCTGTGACCGTTAGCAAATAGAGCTGCTGAAGAAGAGTATCTTTAACTGAAGCTCATGCAGGGTCCAGTGCATTTACACATGGAACAAAAATAAATTGATTGTACTGTTTATCACTGAAACTCTTCTTGGGTAGAAAGAAATACCACAAAGGTAAATTTACAGTAGCCAACAATTAAGAGATAAGATTGTGAAGCTTTCTTATTCCTGCCTCCACAATTTCTCACAGCACTTGCTTTGCTTTGGAAACATCACATCATAGGCACCGAGCACCACCAAACCTTTTCCATACTCAAAGATATACTTTAATGGTATAAATGATGATCAGGCAACTGTTTCCCATAGAAAGTGGATGGGATTTGGTTCTCTGTTTCCCTGTGCACTTTTAAAATATCACATTGAATTTCTGTCCATGAAAATAGATGTCACCTAAGACCTTGATTTACCTCTTTCATAAGGCTGAAATCCAAAGAAAGAAAATGTATTTGTGCAAAAGATTCACATTAAAACTCAAATCTCATCAGGTTTATGAAAATCAATGCTTTGGAGCACATACTCTATATATTGTATTGTATGCTTGCTTGTATTACGTGACTCAGCCACAATTCTTTCCAACTTTCTAAATAACAATAAGGAAGTATCTTTCCTTGAATTGTCCAAGTCATTAATTCAGGATAAAGAGTAGTTTTATTGCACTGGAAATGAGAGGTCTCTATGTGCAGTCAAAAAAAAACTGATAAGGCTTGTCACCAAGTTCTTTTTCCATACACTCACCAGTTTTCCAATCTCTATATTCATTGACCATTTTAATTATGTTAGTGATCTAATCCTCATGTTCTCCAACTACAAGCACCAGACTCACAAGCAGTTCTTTGACAAAGCTAATTTCTTGGAAGTCAAAAAAATCCCATTTAACACAAGGCAGTATTTGCTATTTTATACTGAACAGCACAAACAGCCTGCAGAACAAAACAAGCACATTTTTCAAGCTCTGGTTTGCAAAGCAGGTAGCAGAGCCTGAAATGGTGATTAGTTCTTTACTGTAACATTAGCTTATATAGAAACTTGTCGTTTAAAACATAAAACAAAACACTCTGTTCTCTATATAGCTTCTCAGTAACCATGGAGCCATGTGGCGAAAAAAAAAACAACACCCAAACTCAACAGGGACAAGAAAAGCTGTGGGTTTTTTGTGGTCTCTTGTATGACAAGAATTAGTTTTATGACTTCACTAACACATCTTAATGGTCAGTATTATCTTTACATGTCAAACAATAGCTCCTTTTCATTGCCATGGTATGTTCATCCCCCTTTTTCACTGCGTTACATTTTTCTTACTCCCTACAGGTTTGCCTTTCCAGAATCAAGCCATTTCTACCATAAGCTGCACAGAAGCAATATCAAAGAAGTTCACAATTTACCATCTCACAAAATGATTTTAGCCAGCAGGATTTTCTAGTGATATTTAGTCCAGTCTAAATATCTTCGTTATCTTTACAATATTTAGTTAGGAGGTTTTAATTACCTGCTTGACAAGGACATTTCCTTCCATGATTTATTAGGTGAATAATTAACTTTTAAAGTACATATTATAAGTGCAATTGACTGTATCAGTCGATAGTCTACCATCAATACAAGTATAGGCCATATGATAAAAATCACTGAGCGATTCCTTGGTCTAATAACCTGTGTTCCAAGATTTGAAATAACTCAAACCTTCCCAGGGAATAAGGAAAGGAGCAAAGCAGAAAACATCTTCCTCTGTTAAGATTCTATTCATCCAGTTGTGTTAACATTTCATATGCTTAATATTCTGAAATTTTAAAGGACATTCAGAATCCCTTCCACAGTGTTTCCTAAACCATTTTAATCTTCATTGGAGTGAAATTTGACCACATCAAAATTCTCATGCATCATAATGCTAGTAATTCACACAGTGCAGAGGGGGTTTACACAAGGAGAAGAATGACTTGGATATCAGTCAATTACTTTTTACAATAATCTGTCTCCTGCATCAAGCATTGCTGTTTAGCTGCTATTGGCCTTCCAGAGATGGTAACAGTTGTAATTACTGCTGATCTGTTTGTCAAGTTCTGCATCTGTGTGTGTTTAGCTGCAACTTATGAACCAAGCTAAGAGAAGTGTGTAGAAGCAGGCGCGTGGTGAAGGGTAGATAAGAGTAAAGTATGAGAAATGAGTGAAAGTAATCAATAACTGTCATCTGAATATTGATGCCTTTCTACAGTCACAGACATTTGCCCACTGTGACACAGGTGTGTGCAGTATGTAAGAGGCATGGAAACTGTCTAGTACAAATAAGTCCTTAGCAGCCAATCATGTGGCCATGCAGAAAGATAATTTTGTTGCACACTCAACCTCATCTCACACAATAGACTTTGAGAGGTATATGCATGAAACTACATTTGACTAAATCCCCAGGAAAACTAGGATTTTGCTAAAAGGAGAATGGCTGTATTTATCTTATACTCCTTCATTTATCAGCTTACAGGCATACAACTCCTGCCAGTAAAAACTACATCTTAGGCTAACAGTAGAAATTTGTGTGTAATCAAAGTCCTTCTTTTCAGAAGAACCTCCTGGGCCTCTTGAATTTTTCTTTGCCATTGACAATATTAACACCTTGAATAGAAATACTGCATGTTCCCATGACAGTCATTAATTATTGTCTGACCTCTAATTCCTTGAGTACAGACCTTTAAAAGTAGTATCTTGATTCCACTCTCAGTTACATTAATTTCATGATACAGTAGCAAGTTATGGCATTATTCCTGTGCAATGAAGTCAGGATTTTTTTTTTTTTTTAAAAGGACCCAATGCTTCTGAGAAAGGCAGACAATTTCAAAATGTGTCTGTGACATTACAAGATCAAAAGTTTTTCAAAAACAGCTGGGGCCCACTTCATATTTCTGAAACTCAAAATTGGCTGACCTGTTTGGGGTTTGGTTTTGGTTTTTTGTAGCATTCAAAATCAGCCTTTTCCGCTATGAAATCTATATATAAGCAAACATCTTAAGCGTGAATCTGTCGCTGTGGAAACAGAATAAGGAACTATTGGTGATGGGGCAGACAAACATATTCTCTTTTGTGATCTCCATGTTGGCTTGTAAAAATTTGTTTGAGCATCATCTTCTCTATCTTAACCACCACACTGGGATCATTTTTCTGTCTTTTACTGAAATGAAGCTGATATCTGATAGAGAACAGAACAAAAGGAATTTGCCTTTTGCCAAGGAGACAAGGTAATACATGAGTTTGCCCGAACATGTCCATGCTATGTATCATATACCCATGAAGTCATGTTAGACAAGCAGCCATCCTACAGATAATATCCTTACTGTAAGGTCAGGATTTCTTGTTTTATTGCCATTTGTGCTAGGATATAGTAAAAATAAAAACAAAATCTCCACAGTCTTGTAGGCCACTCAGGACAGTTGAGGAAGGGACACCCTGTTTTGCTTTGCCAGGAAAAAGCTTCAATGTCCACAAAAATTGCATGTCCCAAGATTTGAACATGGGATGTTTTAAAAAAAACTAGTTCTAGGTGTGGTAAAAACAACTAGATACTTCAGAGATCCATTGGGAATTGTGATTTTAGCAGCTGAGGTTGAAAATCCAAAGGGGATTCCATATGAGACCCAACTGGTTCACTGGTGGTAGTGAAATGAAAAATATTTTCTTTTTTTTTTTTAATAGTTTGAGATTTATCTATGACATCTTTATGGTGACAGGAGAGCTATCAAGTCAGGGCTGACCTGCTAGAGCTGGGGGACAGCTGGGGAAGACAGCAAGAGCTGAGGGGATTTTGCAGGTTGCATCAGCAGATCAGTTGGGGACCAAGGATCGCCATCGCAAAGGCTGACATGGGCTCACAGCACTGTGAGGACAATTCACAGTGGATACAAAAGGGCCTTCTGCTCACATCTGGAGAGCTGTGGCAAAACAGCATATGTTGATGGGCTAGTCTTAGCTACATCCTAGGACTGAGGTTAATTAATGAAACCTCTCTGACCCCTGTCCACAGGATACCTGGCTCTAATGCTGCTATTAACCACTCAGAGGCAGAAGCAATACATTTCCTGAACAGAAGAGACAGAAATCCAGTGTGAAATGCTGACTTCTGCCTTTAGCAACTGTTGTGAGGTTGCAACTCTTTTCAAGCAAAGCCTAGCACAGTGGATCCTTTCCATTTCGAGAGAAACATCACTGCAGTAGAAGCAACTTTCTCTGGCCTCAATGCAAGAGTCTTTCTGTTCAATCCCAAAGTTATGTGGCACTCAAACGTAAAGTGGCAAGTTATCTTCTGTAGTGAAGCAGATACTAAAAGATGAGGATAAAACATGAAAGAAAAAATCATGTGTTGATAATGAGAAGCAATCAAAATGATCTATATATGTACCTGTCCCATCTTTGAAGAGACACTTCAAGCCTATACTGTTGATGCTTATCAGTAAGCACAACGATGTTTTGTACTGACACATTGTACTGAAAGTAACCTTAGGTTTATGCTCACCATCTCGAGTTCCCCCTGTAGTTTAATCTAGAGAAGTTATTTTTACTTACTTATCTGAAAGAGTATACAGCTTTTTCTTTTGAGCTACAATACAGAAGCTGGAGTGGCAGAAGGTCCAGCTGATAGATGGCTACTGAGGGACTAATTGTATATCATCCATAAAATAGTACAGATAGGAGAAAGGAAAAAAATAATCAGATTAGGAACAATCAGCTCATATGATCAACTCAATTCCCATCACTTATTGCAAAACTCAGACATAACTTGTAAATGGTGACACATGTACTGAGGCAAAGTACAGACAAATATAAGCAGTTGATGAGGTGTATATAACCATAACACAACTTAAAGAAGTATAATGATACTTTAAATCATCTCCAACATGGGCATTACTTAATTTTAAAACATAGTTTGGAGGTGCTAAAGCCAGAAAACAGGAAAGAAATCTGTTTAAACAACCGGGACTAGAATACGGGATTTCTTGACTAGCTCCAAATTCAAGATCCTTTAACAGTACAGACTTTACATTTCAAGAACAGCTGAGGATATCTTGTAGTTTCTGTTCCAGGTTGCCTCAGCCAGAGGAAGGAAGTTGTATGGAGTGGACAAAATCTCCAAGGTCTCCGCATTAGGGTTTTTTTCCCCCTGTTGAGAATAGCTACTAAGCTTATTTCAAACATGCTTACGAAGGCAAGTTATGAACACTGGAGAAGCAAGAGCAAGCATGCAGGTACTTGTTTCCCCAGTTGCTACACTGGGTCCAAGTGAGGATCATGAAGGGATTAGCAGCCACAGACCTGCCTGGCAGACGTAGCTTTGCACCCAAATGTAGAAGCTCAAGAACTGTTTTACTGTATTGTGGTTTTCTATTTCACTTAGTTCCTTCTTTTCATGTCCTCTCCAGAATGGGAATTATCAAGTTACTAGAAGAAAAGGCAATTTGACTTACTTCCAGCCTGGTGAGACTATAATCTGCCAACTCTTGAGCTAATCCACTGGCAACCTGTACAATTTATTACCATGGTGCTACATGAAGAAGGATTACAGAATGCCAACTGTCATGACTCATTACGCAGCATCAAACTCAGCACAAAAGACTTCCTGCAATGTTCTGAAAGCTAGAAGAGCTAACAGTAACTTAATAAAGCACAGCTCTGTGAGATGTTGCTGTTTACTTAATACACAGTTGTCAGTCACATATGTGCCACTCCAGGCATCCAGTCCCTAAGGAATTGCAGCAGTTTTTCAGAAAGCATTGGCAAGAAGGTCTCATTTTCCCTGTGGGCTCATAATCAGTTGGCAGTCAAGATACCTAATGTCTCTGATCAGCACAAGAATTTCCAGAAAGGCTCATCCAATCCAGTGCTTAGGACTTCTAAAATTAAGAAATGGCCAGAATAGTGTCTCAAAAGAACCTGTCAAATTTCCTTCTTTAGGATCTAAAACAATTGAATTTTAATGCAAATCCCTGGAAACCTGGTATGATCCTCTTGAAAAATCAGGTAACAGATCTACTAGCACAGAAGATAAATTGCTGGATAAAGCATCAGATCAGTTTCATGGCATATCTCAAAATAAAGCAATCAGACAAACAAATGTTTTAATAAGTGACCAGTGAGAGTCAAGTGCCCCTGTTGGGTGCTGGGTATGAACTTACCTGGAACACTGTATGTAGGAACTTCCCTTTTTTACAGAAAGCACTTCTCTGGACAGACATCCCTTGAAAACATAGCTGTTACACTTTCAGATTTCTCATCTCTGAAACTATATCCATCACAGGTACTTTCTTCAACTGGCATTAAAGTAAACCACCAAAACCTGACATTGAAGATCGTGACTACTTATCTCTAGAGGCTGAGAACTTGTTTGTTATGATCTTGGAACCCAAGCATGGGTTTATTTTGTTCCAGCAGAATATTATGTGGCTCATCGGGATACCTCTTCACAACAGATATAGTGCCTAGCATCTTGCTTACTGACCATACAAAGATAGCCACGCACCATCACAGCAGAAACCGAACCTGGATTTAGGTATGTATTACATCTATGGGTGAGGAACAGATTGTGCACATTTGCTTCAGCTTGAGCACACATTTTTGACATTTCCCCAACTGAAATAATTCAGATTAATAAAGACAATATATCTGGGAACAGAATTGGTTTTGGAGCTACTGGAATGTACATTTATTTCCTCTTGAGAAGACAGTTCTCTGAAGCTACTCTGCACTTTGACAGCATGAACTAAGATCATTCAAGCAGTTATCACTGAAAGAAGTGTAAATATACAACAGATGTACCCGCCAACCGTCACTGCACTGCTCATGTAGCAGTGTTTTCCAGGGTTTGTCTGCAGACAGAAACGGGCACTTAACAGTAGTTTTTGTAGTTGATTGTATAAGAGGCAAAGTTTGTAGTCAAGTTGTTTTGTTTTGATTTTTTTCTTGCTAGCGCTTCTGGTTTAATAAAAATAAACCACCTTTCAGAAATAAAAGCCATTCTTTAGGCAGAACACCTTTTAAGCAGACCATCCATATATGCCTATTTGCACCCAAACTCTTGGAAGAGTGGGTCAGATATTCACCATCACACTTCAGCTGTTACCACTCGCTCTGTGCACTGTTTATTACCTTTATCGTTACTGTTTTCCTCTTGAGGCAGACCCTGATCTTGCCAGACTACTTCACATTGCTTCCTTCCTGCTACACTATCCCTATGGCAAATTGTTCTGTTGACTTTAGTGTGACTGGTGGCCCTGAGTAATCCTTACTTGCCCGTCTTTCCAGACACTCCAGTTTCCCTGTACCCTCCCATTTTAATTTTTTTTTTTTTTTTTTTTTTTTTTGCATTAATTTTAACTGAATTCAGCCAAGCAGCAAGTGATGTACGCTACTGGAGACCAAAGCCATCTAGTTACCTGCCTGACAAGTGCGGTGCACCTGGGGCAGTGGCAGAGCGCTGCAGTCCCTCCTGGCAGAGGGGACTCACCTCCAGTCAGACTGGGTTCTTGTGTGGCTCATTCAGCCCCTGTTTCTCTCCGCAGCTTGTCAGAACAGGGCCACTAGAAGCCCTGGACCAGTTACAGTAAGCTCCAGCTAGCCATCATTCAAAGAGAAGGTCACTCGCCCCTGACTGTCAGCATTTCTCCATGCTCTGCTACACAGCAGTAAGGCACAGAAGCAAGTACCGTTAGGGCAATGGAGTCAGTCAAAATTCCTCTGGTATTTCTACCACTTTAAGACTTAGATTTATTTCTAGAAAAATGACTCCTCATCTTAAATCATTTATGTATATTTTTAATTGTTATTTTTGGCAAGAAGTAACTTTTTCTATGAAACCTTTTTTTCCCAAAGAATTATTTAGCATGAAATCATTGAATAATTAAGATCTTTATAGGAACTATTATTGGAAACTTTTAAATAAACATTTTTGTGCAGTAACCCTATCATATTCTGCACGCTTCTACCAGAAAGCCACAAATACACGTGAAGAAAAGAAAAAGGATTACTTTCATAACAATTTAAATTATTCTCCATTTTTCTTTTTCCTTGTCTTTCAAGTCTTTCAAGACTTGACAAGGCAGTCTTGAAAGATAACTTAAGTAAATCACTTTATAACAAGGCTGCCCTATTCTACCATCACCACCAGTTTCAGCCCATTCCCTTTTCTTGCCTATGCACATACACATTATTTTAAAGCTTGATCACCCTGAGAAGATACTGAAAATAGAAAAAGCAGTTTCCTCCAGCCCAGCTGAAAGTAACTGCAAAAAGAAACAAAGATGGAAACATGAGCTTTTAACTTTTGTCATGGCTGTTTATCACACAGTATACCCCCTGCTGATGCATCTCTAAAACATACCATACTTCCTGGTGAAACACTGCTAGCACTGATCGCCTTATTCCTCATGTCTTTCAGACAGCATACTGTTTATCCCTTATATTTGCTTTATCACAATAGCATGACAAAGCCCAGTTGTGTTTGGCTCAAGATCTACTGCAGAGCCCAGATCCTGTCTTTCCACTGAGCTACTCCCTCACCTGTGTCCCCTCCCCACCTTGCTCATTTAACAAAAAAAAAATAATAATAAAAAAAATTATTTTGAAGTTTCATGGTTTGGGTTGTTTTTTTTTTTTTTTGTCCAAAGTCCGTTCACACACACACACCCCACCACTACTTCTCTTGTAAAATCTGCTTTCCCAAGGACTTTAGCCCCATTTTTTATTAATTCCTTCTCAGCAGAATTAGAGTTTTCTAATTCTATCCATCTTGACAGGACGTCACTGGTCTCGGTCTGTCTCTAGCATTCCTCAGCCTCCCTTCCTTTCTCTTAAAGAGCTACTTGTCCTGTGCTTTTGCCACTAACATCAAATCCTTTAGCTTCCTCCATCACCCAGCTTTCTCAAACATAACCGCATTCCCATGAGGACTACGGGAAGGAGCGAGGCTCACACTGTGTTACTTCTCTGGGTGCTAGCAGCTCTGAAAGGGCTTGCTAATTGCAGCCAGGTGCACATATCTTGCCTTACTCTCCTACCTGTGACAGCGCTGTCACATCTTTTCTCACACACTGCTTGATCCACTGACAAAGCAGTGGCACAGAGCACCTGACAGTCTCACCATCTCCCTGCCCACACAGGGTTTAGCACTGGCTGGTGGACGCTCAGCCGCCAGGCACTGTCTTTAGCCGTGTGAAACCCTGCAAGGCTCCCAGACCTTCTGCCTCCTTACAGGGCTTCCAGTAGCTTCACTTAGTCTGCTTAACAAACATTGTCTGTGAAGTGCTTTTGGGAACTGAGAGCTACCTGAGAGTAGAAGTATTTTAAAAGGGCCATCAAGATAAAGCCATTGGTTTGCAAAGGATAAGCCCTGTGCTATTGCTCAGCTCCATCTTGCTATCTTCCTTGACTGCTCTGCATGAAAGCTATTTAAACTCCACTTAGAAGGTAATACAGTCACACTTACTTTTCAGTGAACACAGACCAAAGTCTGTAGTATTAAACTTAATCCAAGCCATCACCTCCTAAAGTGAACATCGTAGGAGAGATTTGGAGATCTCCTCAGACTGAATTCATCATTCCTACTGAAAAGAACTATCTGCCTTTAGCCAGTAAACTGTTTGTGCCCTCCTCTCTCACTAGTTCCTAATTCAGCACCTAAGCCCACAGAAAAGATGTTCTTGTCAAGTCATGTATTGGCCAAGATAATCTAAACTTTTTTTTCCTGCCTGCAATAGAAGTGGCTCTGAGATCTGTCCCATGGCAGAGCAATTCTTTGGTTAAGCACCACACCATTGAAGGGAACTGCTTTGTTAATGGTCTGATGGACATCTGATGTGCAGAATAAAGATGCTCAACTAATAAAACTGGAAGGCCAGGCAGGAGGGGATGAAAACAAGTGCTGTGGTCTTTGATTGCCCCTAGCAGATAATTCTGCTGTCTAGAGACAAGGGTGTAATTGTGACCCCAGGACCAAATAGACTGATACACTTTACCCAGAAGAACATGCATTAAAGTCAATGGGACATCAGTTCAAGAGGCATAGGAGAAGGTAGAAGAGAATCCGGTCAGGTAGATGATTTTGTTCTGGCTGAGAAAATGAGAGACTTGGATAAGCTGCTGCAGGGGAGGTGAAAAAAGAAACTTGTGTAAAGTCAACACAGCAGGAAAACTGGATAACACCCAGTTACAGTACAGGAGGAAAAAGGCACTGAATCATACCAGCAAGTAGAATACTCAGACCTAAAGCAATGCTTTTTGCCACACTACGTATTTAGAAGATGAATTTCTCTACCTCAAGATATCATGAAGGCCTTGTACTTGGCAAGTTTGTGGGAAGGAGTAGAGCCCTATGTACAAGGAACTCCTACAGAGTTCCATTCAGATACAGAGTTCCACATCTATATAGACTTACAATATCAGTATGTATAGATTCATAATATCCATAAACATTTTTACATACATATATTTGTTAACATGAATTCTGGAAGGATTTAAGGCTTCATCCCTCAAGAAATCAACTAACCACTCATTTAGAAGAAAGGATATTTTCTAACTGCCTCAGCTATTTTATCCTATTTTCCCTTCCAATAAAATGCATTAAGGAGTATTTTTAACATGTTGAGTTTTCACTTAATAACTGGAAGAACTCCAGAAGTAAAAGGTACCTAAATTTTATATATATGAGGGCAGGGGAGTGGGGAAGTCTGAATTTCTCTTTTAAAGAAATTCTACACAAGTTCTTCACTTATAAAGCTGCTTCCCATTGAGTAAAAAGGTAAGGTTTTCATCAGAGCTATTCACAGTCCTCAAGGTCTAACTAAACTTCCTGACATAGAAATGTGAAATTTCACCATTATCTCAGAAGAATAAGAACTTAACATTCAAATAAAAAAAAAAAAAAAAAACAATGTAAAACAAATCAACTGTAACAGTGAAGAACAACCTGTATACTTACCTGACCCCTCATTTATCATCATATTGGTAAGGTAAAATTGCATGGACAGTGAAGATACAAACCCCCCAGCAGCTCAATTAAGTGAGGATATTTCAAATAATTGAGAATCTGTTCTGAACATGATCTGTGGAAAAACCCTAAAGAATAAAACAAAGCTGCTAATGTTTTTATAATCTTTCTGATCCATTTTATCATGTCTAGTAGAAACAAGTTTTTGCTTTACACTGCCACTAAGAGGAAAAAAAATATGATACAGAGAACATAGAGTGGCAGACCCTCACAAGATTTATAAGTGTTTCCTCTAAGAGATGTTGGAACTAGCCACAGATATTTTTAACCGAGTTCATTTAAATCATCTTTGGTCCCATTTAAGTTACAAAACCACACAGTATAGGCATTAAACCCATACATGGAGAAATTTTCGGGTCCTAGGGACAAGTATTTAAACAGGCAGAGGTGTTTACTCAGAACCAAATGCCAAACATCAAGTAGTCCATCTCTAACTGGTATGTGTCCACAGAAGAAATGTTAAAAATCTCTGTTGGATATTGCATGAGAGAAAATATTATGTTCATTTTGCATATTATCTCCTACACAGAACAATAAAGCAGCGTCAGCTGGTTTTGCCTGTGCCCTACCAGTTCTGCATAGAAATTATGGATTTTTTTTACCCTGTCACATCACCAGCCTCCCTTACCACCAAAACCACACCACAGTTTTTGTCAGTAGTCAGAATTTCAAGTTCCTTCCCCCTTCTTAGTCCCCAAGATAATGTAAGTAGAATTTTTCCAAATCTCTTTTCAAATGAGCTACTTTGTTCATTTGAAAAGGAACAATCTTGTAATAGAATAATCAGGGACTGTATTTTGCATAACAATGGCCTCTCTCAATATGCAAAACATGCACAAAAGATTAGTTGCTAGAGGCACCAGTACCTGCTATACTACTGTGTACACACAACTACTTTTTCCCTCCAGCTGCCAATGCAGCCCTCATCCTGATACACTTAGTCAAACCCTAAACCAGTAAATTACATAGTATTCATAATACCTGGCAGAGACTGATGTGTCAGTGGCAACTGACAAAATGCATAAGACACCAGTAATGTGTAATTTGTCATTAATGGACCCAGCTTGATAGCATTCATGGCCAGTTTAAGAAACTTAACTCAGAACAAATTCATTCATACGAAGGTGGCAATCAAGGAAGTCAATCTCTCTAGTGCTAAGTGAAGAATAAAAAAGATGATTTAAATATGAATTCCTACGAGAATATAGGTTTGGCATGGAACACTCAGCTCTGGAGAACAAAAACCTATTTATCCACTGAAAAGTATTATACTGGGAGAGGCAGTTTCTTCAAAACTGCATTTATTTGATGTGTCCCTGCAATGAACTGGAGAAAATATTTTCAGAACAGAGGTAAACTCATTGTTTTTACCCTGACAACACTGTTTAAAAAAATGCAGTTACTAACTCCTGTCATGATAATTGGTACCTTAGGTGCCCCACCCTTAAGAAAAATAGCATAATAATACATACCATGCAGGATTATAAACAGAAATATCTCAGGTCTGAGATATGCTTAGATATTACCCCAATGAGGTACCTGGAACAGAAATGCTTGTTTCTGTGTTTCACACTTAAGGACACATTTATAACCCTGACGAGACTGTAGATCACCAACACTGTTGGACCTATTCCCACAGAGAAAAGGAGTATTTTACCAAAAGGTATTTCAGATTAAGATCATATGGTACCAGCAAGCCACGCAGCACTGCTAAATTCCTTCCTTTAAAAGTATTAATATGTTTTAACTGATATACATGTATTTCCCTCCAAACACCACTATGCATTTTTGGGATGATTCAGAGACAGAGAACTAGATTATTTCTGATGTATTCTGTCACTTTTATACATCAATAGATTACAAAAAGGCTGTCTCTGACTAGTGAAAAGAGGCATCCAGCTACATAAACATCCTATTCCTGGGTCTTCTTCCTGGTAGCAAATCATACCTTATTGGTTGTGTAGAATAGTGGTAATATTGAAAATGAAACACATTTGCAGAGTCTAAGATGAATGGCTAAGCAGCCATTCATTTTACACAGGGGAATAGCAAAAAAGAGGTGCAGTAGGGCTCAGGAAGTTTGCCCAGAGGTGAAGAAATACCCCCACATCTGAATTACTGTCAAAAACTGTGCATCTGTTCTGCAGGCACAAGTTGCCTGTCTGCTTTAGGTCAAAGACATGAGGCAGAAACATGACAATAGCTCATCTGCAAAGAGCAGTTCCTAATTATTAAGTTACGTTGTTGCAGGCTGATGTTGAGTGTAATTAAAACAAACCTCTTAATTCACACTTCATGGCTAGCAGATGCATATGCTGGCTACATGGATGCCTAAATCTGGAAAACAGTGTTGAATTTATTCACAAGGAACCCACTGGTGTAATGCTTCTTGAAGAAGCACTAGTAAAGAGCAGAAGGGAGGAAATGGGAAACAATCTTCAGTTTAAACAGTAAGCAATACAAGGCTTCAGATAGTGAGATTATTTTTTCAATAGCTGACATAATTAATGCTAAGCACAATAAAAATGAGGATACAGTTAATACACAATTTTGTATTGCTTGAGATGTTATAAATAAGGTACTGATCTATAACTATTCCACAATCTATGAAAAAGTTTGTTCACTCCCTTGCCTCATGAATTCTCAACTCATCTCTTGGTTCATCTGCAAATACCTACCTGCAATTCACAGTTTACTTTCCACTTCAATGTCTTGTTAATCACTCAGGCAACAGAGCTACCAAATATCCAGCAAGTGAAGTGAAATATCTAGCAGGCAAAAAGAGTCCAAAAATATTCATCAAAAGATTCTGTAGATAAACATCTATATGTAAGCCCTCTGTCAATGTAGTGACAGAACCAGTGGCAGATTGGGAGATTTGGCTAAGTAAAAACAGGAATTCACCTGCAGGAAATAGCATTTAAAAGTAGTAGTTCAACGAATTGTGCTCCGTAGGGCAATGGTGGATGTACTAAATGACTAATCCTTTCTCCTGGCTTAATCCTCCTAAACCATTTTCCTCTATTTCCTCTGGTCATCCATCCCAAAGATGACAGTGAACATGCTTTCCCATATTGAAAACTGAATAGTTTATGCCTGTGACCTACTTGAAAAAGTTTATATTTAACATGTATGAAATGCTACTCTTTAAGGATTACATTTGAATTCTAGTGTCTAGTTGTATAAAATTGAAATCACACAAAATTTCTCTTGACTGTTAGTTACCCTCAGGATTACATTTCAAGGTCTTACTGTGAAGGCTGTAAGGGACTGGGAAGCAGGATTTCCCAGTCCTATTCCTGACTATCAGCATTTTAGTCCATAACCTTGTGCAATTTCCCTAACTTTTGTAAACCTTACATCTCCTCCTGAAAATGAGTAAAATAATTGGGGAAAAAAAGGAAGAAAAAAGAAAAGATAAGTTTAGTGATACTTAGAAGCCACTTTCAGATCCTCCAGTGGAAAGGTTCTACTGTACATTTGTACAACAACAACAAAAAAAAATATGCAGTGCAACTAGACCAAAAGGTTCCGAGTCATGCAGTGATTCAGTAGAAATTAAGAGAAAAATCTCTTAGCCTGAAGGAATAAGGTATTGCCGAGTATGGAGCAGGGGGTGTTGAGGGAACAGTGGGCACGTTTAGACCATGCCCCTCACCACAGCTTCCTGTTCTGTAGTCCAGCTTCAGCCCAGAGCTGCCAGAGCCAGCTGACATCTTACTGACAAGGACATAGACTTGCCAGGTGCTACCCCTTCTCCAAGCTATCTTTAGCCATGTCTTAAAAGGTATCTTCAGCTGAATCGATACTACTGGTTTTGTAATTACACAGGCAACCTCAGCTTCCACTTAAGAACAAAACCATGGAAGAAGTATTTCCCTTGCAACAAAAAGATTAGGTATTCAACCCCTTGGAAACAAGAACAACAAAAGAAAGTAAATCCAGTTAAACTGTTTATTTGGGAGGGATAGCTGGAAAGGAATTCAATCTTCTGAGCCCAAATCATTTTGATGCTAATTATGTAAACTTGTAGAAACTGCTCAGAAGATCGGGGTGAAGGACAGGAGTTCAGGGCACATCCTGATGCAAAAAAAGAGCTAAAGGTGGTGTTTCTGTGGAATGCAAAAATGGATCTGTAGCAAGGAATAAGTTGGAGCGGAGAGTTTGGCACTAAGAACAGGAAACTTTAAGGAGGGTGATAAATTCTGTTCTTTTACTTTGTCCTTGATTAAGTCTGAGGTTTAATGCATAAAAATGGAAGCAGCAGTTTCCCTCTTAATCTATTTTCTTCCTTGATCCTTCCATGTTCCATCTGACTAAATACTATATGAAAAAAATTAATTAGTACAGTAGCTTCATCTGAAGAAATAATTCAAGTTTTCAGAAAGATTTAGGAAAAATATTGTCACCAGAAACATTGTAAGCTGTTTTGGTAGCAGCAGCCATTAAGAATCCAGTAGAAAATATGGCATGAGACCGCTTTCCCTCTCAAAAGTTTGTGTAACCTAAAAGGTGGAAAAAACCCCAACCCAACACTGTTCTACTACAACAGCTAACAGAAATGCAGCTACCTTTTGCCAGTGGAGCAGTATGAAACCCATGTGTAAGCACTGCATACGTAGTGCCTTTACAAAGTTTTGCCTTCTAATGTCTTTTTTGTCTTCCTTACATTATTATAACATCCAAGCTTTTAATCCTTTGGAATGATAGTTCTACATTTTCTCAGAATGAGAAAATTAGCATTACCTTTCTAAATATTCCCGTGCTTAAGATCATGTACATTTTCTTGCAATGCTGAAAATTCCAGTTTCAATGACCAGCAGTCCGTGCCTGTTTACCATGCCTTTCCATGCATACTGCAGTTTTCTGACTGAAATTGCAGGGGGGAAGACTATACCATAAATTAGTCTTTCAGCTATAAGGCAAATGTTTTGTTCTTGCTTCTAGGAAAAGCAACAACAATAAGAATATGGACTTCCTGCAGGTAACCCCAACTCCTCAGCAGGGAAAACATGGTTTTCAAAGAAGACAAGAGAAAGTGGGAGGGCAGGAAAAGCAAAAATAAATAAATAAATAAATTCCTGTCAATACTTCAGAGCCAGAGCTGAAAAGTAGGTGTTCTGTTATTTCTAGATCCTAGCAGGGTCAGCTCACCACCTCCTTTCATCCCTGATTTGTAGGGCTTTAATTGAATTATTTAGCAAAGAATAAAAATACTTTTCAGTAATGTTTGAGCTTCCATCTCTGACATCTTGTATTTCACATCAGTCTAACCTTACCATTTCCTTTACAATATCCTATTCCTGGAGGTTTAGTAGTTCCTGTTGGGAGATTCTTCACGTTCCTTCTAGATAATTTTATTCACGAAGAAAACAAAGCAACTCCAACCTGGATATTAGTTTCCCTTGACCATTTCGCTTACACACACATGGTGACACAAAGGTTCAGAAAGAGGGTATTTCTTCACAGGAGGCTAGGCACAGGTACTCAAGAGGTCTCTAACCCTCCAGCACCACTTGGAAATCAAGGGGACCAGCAGAACACAGGAACTGTAGGCAGTGCAAGAAAAGCAAACGGAGGGTTCTTCTAGTGCAGCAAGTTATCATCCCTGCGAGAGCTAAGGGGACAGAGGTGGCTTTAGGTCACCTTTTCAATTCCTCAGTCTTTGACTAGCACAGGAATAGGCAGTTTTCCAAAGCAGATTAAAGGAGCTATACATAACTGTCTGCTAAATTTTTGCTTGGGTTCAGCAGTCGTGGAAGTAATTGCTGACTACACTCCAAATATGAGCCAAAAACCCTCTGATCTGGATCCAAGTTTCCGTGAAGCTTAAAGGTGCTTAGATCCAGCTTTCTGGGTAACATCCAATTCTAAACTCCTTTGTTTATCTTCTATAGGCTATTAAGTCTCTGTTAGATAAGGAATTTAGAACAGCATGTAACAGCACAGCCTTCCCTAGAGTACTGTGTGTGATGGCCATGCCATCCAAATAAGACATCCCTTAACTAGAAGAGACTCAGAATAGTGATAAAAATGAGTAACTGCTTAGGAAAAAGTCTATCATCCAATAAAAAATAGAAAAGACCTGGACTGGGAAACAAACTAGTGAAAAAAAGGAAAGAATTTATAAAACAGTGCATAGCCCGAAGGAAAAGGGCTGGGAGCATCCAGTCTCCCTGTCTCACAGAGCAAGAACAAAGGAAGCTGAAAGGTGTAAAAAGAGAAAGGAGCATCACTCATGCAGTGTGAAATCAGGCTGGGGAGCTCATTGCTAGCATGCCAAGATTCAGACTTGATTCAAAGGGGGAAATTATGCATAGGAAAAATATCCAGACTTATAACAGCTGCTTTTTAAAGGAGGTATGTGGAAGGAAGAAGGAAAAGACAACTACGAAGGACAAAATCTGTTGCTTTCAGGCTTAAGTTGGCTTCTGAAAGTTCAGGAAACTATAGGAAGTGCAAGTTTATCTCACATCTTTGTGGTTTCCAGAAACTCTCAAAATTCCCAGTGCTGCCCAACATCTGAGAGGATACACTGGAACACCTGGATGCCACACTTGACTTAACTGAAATGCTGCAACTGAACAGAAAGACCAAGGAAAACAATAAATGTCTTTCAACTTGGGCTTGCAGAGTGTTGCAGTATAAGCAATATTTTATTATACTACAGGGTCTGTCCTCACTTGCTTGCACCTCTATGTTATTTTCTTTTACACTGATAGCTGCCTGTGTGGAACAGTTTACACAGCCATGGAAAATTTTTGGCAGCTTTATGTGCCTGGAAAGCCCTGCACACAGCTGTTCGTGACTGAACAGTCACATCACGGGCACTAATTAGAAACTGTGAGTGAAATGGAAGCAGAGCCTTTCCAGCCAGTGCTCCCCAGCCAAAAGCACAGACACTGCCAAATCCCCCTGAAAGGGGAAGCCCTTTACAACTGGAGACATCATCTCAGAAGCATGCAGGAGCCAGACCCCAGCTAACATCTACAACCTGTTATGAACTGTTCTTTGAGACACATGCAGCTTGCAATAAACATGGACTTTAGTTTCAAAGCAATCCTCAAAGTCCTCAGGTTCCCAGATTTTACAGATACCACCTGCACTGGGTCTAGGACCTTGTGGGCTAAACAATTACTGAGACACCAGCTCCTACTATGTCTGCTTTGAAGTATGAAGAATTTTACATTTCTTTAGGCATTGTTTTCCAGTCAACTCTGCTCTGCTTCCTCTGCCCCATAGCTAACTCTCTCCCTGTCCCGCTCACCCTTCCTGGCTGTCTATACAAAGGGAAAGGCAGTGCAGGGAGAGAGACTGGGGAGCAGCCAAAGGGGAAAAAATAGCTGTGAGGTCTTGCATACAGGAGAGCGTGGCTCAGCAAGATTTAACTCCAGAGCTATGGACAAAACACCCAGTAGAAGACTGTTGGGCTCAGATGTTGAGTAAGGTCTGGTGAATTCACCAGCGCTCCCCATCACTCTACTTGCTCTAATATTTTCTCCAAAATTAGGAACAGGATTTAGTTTGTGGCGACAGATGCTCATGAAGGCTCATGTCCTTACAGAAGCAGCTGCTTGAGACTAAGCATAATACGGACAAATATCAGGGAAAGACTACTCTGCTAGTGTCCTTTACATATGATGTATGTCACCTCTTGCAATACAGTTGCTCACAGCATGTGGATGCTTCTCAGTCCCAACATACAAAATACTCCCAGCGTTGGTCCCAAAGCTTTGCATAAGCACTCCAGAGGCAAGGGGCACTTCGAGCTCCAGCTGTAAGACCCCACATTGTCCAAGCAACGAGATCCAGCATGACACAAACTAGCCCTCACTGCCTCAAATCTAAGTATGATTAAAGTGAAAGTGATGGCTATACTATGATGTTCCTATCACGTACTGGGGTTCAGAACAGTGCCTCTAAACTTAGTATTTACCTGACACATTCAGACACAAATTTACAACCACTTGAAAGGCTTTGGCCCCATACAGAAACCTCTGAGCAGCTCATGCAGAATCTGCATTTTCCTTGCCATCTTTAAATCTCTTCCACTCACCTCTCTGTTCTACGAGTCCTCTCTCAGCTATAGAATTCCTTAACCTTTACTACATGGTTATTGAGATCCCAAACTGAACAAGACAGGCATTTAAGAACTAAGTTAGCAGGTCAAGACTATTTTATAATTTGTTTCCCAGCAGAACATCTTATGTTTTACGTGTTGGAATGGTGTTTTTACAGATTTGCATTGAAGTGTTTGCAAAATAATTAGCATTTTTTTTATTTTTCAATTTAAAATACTTATATAAAAATTTATCTAATTCTAAAGGCAGCCCTCAGTAACAGTGTTTTTCTCATCTCAAAATACTTCCATTTTCTTTTCAAGTTAATGTGTTTGATTTTTTCCAGATAAGAGATGCTAACACATGGCAGATACTAGCAAAAGATTTGCATACTGGCAGGCTGGACAATTGCAGATGAGGGCAAGGTAACAACAGAAAGCAGTGAGTGCAGAACATCTGTTTCACTCAGCACCTGTGGCAGAGAGGAGATGATCCATATTTATTCAGCTAGAGATAAAGACAAAAAGAGCCACAAGGCTCTAAGATCTTTAATAAAGGTATTTTTTTCTTTTCCCGCACCCCCCCCCCCCCCCCCCCCCCGAAGGCAATTCTCCTGCAAAAGTGTCCCTGGTCTTCCTGCATCCTTCAATAAGTGTGAGAGATTGTTTCTGTCCCCTTTTCATTCTGTGGTGACAGCTTTTGCTCCAGCCAAACATCTTCCCCTCCTAGCTACAGTGTCTGCTCCAGCACTGTGCCTTCCAGATAAATGAGCTCTTCCTTCACATTAATCATCCCAAATGAGGCAGATATTCTTCCCATAAATTCACTCCCTCCTTAGCTCTTTTTGGATTCCGATATGGAGACCTTTCATTGCAATCCCTTAGACGGAGGGAGGCAGTTAGGTTAGATCAAGAATTTTATTTGATACTTCATTTAATGCGATTCAGACAGCAAAAGGCTGAGAAAGATGTGGTAGAGGCCAGGGGGAGTAAAGGATTACCTTATGCTTTCAAGAATTATAACATCGTCACATCTATCCTTGCTTTACAATAGGTGCAATGAGCTGAGTTGGGTGTTGTTACCTATCTTCCTTTATAGAGAAAAATGGCTTCTTCCACCCCCCTTCACTGCTCACAGCTAGAGAGAGCAAAACCTCTCACACAAGATTTACCGTTTAGAAATGTAGATGTCCACCTTCTTCAGTTATTATTTGGTACCATATACTCAACTTCATAACAGTAAGTAAAGGAAGGCAGCAGCTCTCAAGTGCTCTACATGGCAACTCCCATAAGCCTGCACCTGCTTAGGCAGGACAGGAGGAAAGCAGGGAATGCAAGTCCTGTACATGTATGTGAATGGCCACACATCATGTGGTTGTGTTTCGCCCAAATTTATGAGGAGAGTCTTGTCCTTGACCATCCTGTGCCTCCAACTGTCCCTGATGCCAAACGACCCTTCTCAGCCAACATCCCACCCAGATGTGTTTAGCCTTCACCCCTTTGTGATGTGGGACATTTCAAGATCCTTTATAGGAAAGAATAAACCATTTCAAATGTATAATGGATTTTTGAATGTTTTTAAGAAATAGTAATATGTACTTAATCTCATCTCCATGTTATTAAAGAAGACCTCTTCATAAAGGTAACGTGCTGCTTTGAAACTCTTGAGTCTGGCTCTGTAGAGCTTTAGGGAACTGAAGCTTTATTAAAGACAAGTTATCCAATACAAGTGCCTCCTACACTAGAATCAGGAATCTTAAATACACCTGGGGACTTCCCCACTGGCTTCAACAGTAATTCTGTCCCAGGTCTTGAGAAAATAGCTTATTGGCTTTATTTTATAGCTATTCTTGGGGTGGGGGCTGAAGTTATGCATACCAATTATTTACTTTTCCCCAGTATCAGACTAATAGACACATCTACTTCAATAATTTAACCATTTTGTTTCCACTTTCTCTAAGCAGAATCTCTGAGCCAAGGTAACAAAACCCAGAAGAGACATTTCCTGCATTTTTGGAAGGTCTCAGAACATGAGACAGTAGCCTTAGTAGCCCTTGGAGACAATAACATTAAAGGGAGTGAAAACTGAATGCTTTGTCTAACGTTGCACAGATCCTATGTATCAACATGTACAGATTGCTTCTATGGAAAAGGAAAATTAAATTCCGATCCGGAGTACCATGAAGACTTCAGGTGTTCTTGTTCCCTGGGTTTCACTAACTTCACTGACTTCAGTGGCAAAGAAGTCCATAGAGCAGAAGAGGTTTGATGCAAGAAACAATCATGTTGAAGGAACTCAGCCTAACAAAATCCAACTCACAAGTGGCAGGCAGCCAGCTGCATGCAACCAACTTTTTAACTGCCATTCACAGGGACCTGTGGCACAAATACCTCATCTTTTGCAATCCACCTTTAACATGAAAGATTTTACTATAACCTCAGCCTGTGTAAGTTGGCAGTATTATCTGAAATTTGGGTAACCTTTAATGGAAACAAGTGCTCGGAGTTTGAATTTTCTGTGTGAAAATGGCTAGAGAACCTATGTTAGAATTTCCAAACTACGTTATACATTGGAAATGTGTGAAGTCATATATACAAAATGCTAATAGCTGCTTACTTTATAAGCTGTAACCTCTATTGTGATCAAACAGAGCTTCTGATCAAGTTTAGGTTTAACATACTTTTGTAGTTTCAGGTGTAACAGCAGGTAAATTACAAGATGAGGGAGAACTTCTGTGCTCCGAGTCTGTATACAACAGAGGCCACACTTTTTATTTTTACATGGTGAAAATAATTTCTAAGCAGCACAGAACAAGGGCTTGCATTCCTTCCTTGCATAGTTTTTACTATAGCACGTAATTCTGATTTCAGCTGATTTAGGTGGGTGTATGTGAGAAGATAACTGGGTCTCTATTGTCTCTAAACATAATGTCACTGCTACATTAATTTAACTAGCAGTGCTTCCTGGCAAATGGCTCACACTTCTGCAGG
Organism: Falco naumanni; assembly: GCF_017639655.2. Lineage (NCBI taxonomy): Eukaryota > Metazoa > Chordata > Aves > Falconiformes > Falconidae > Falco > Falco naumanni. The sequence continues at coordinate 15,654,498 of NC_054065.1, forward strand.
GACATTTAGGAATGATTTTGCTCTAAAAAAATAATATTAGGTTAATTAGACATCTGCTCTTCCCCCTGTTTACGCTGTTTTGTTGATCTGTTTTCTCATTCTTTCTCAAAGTATTGGCACATGCAAATAATTTAACTTTCTTCTCTGTTCTGCAACAACTTGCCTCCAGGTTCAGCCCTGATTTGCTCATAGCCCAGTACTCCTCTGCTCCTCCTCAATCCTTCTGCTTTATTTCTTTCCTTCTTTTTCATCAGTAATGGCTCATCATCCATGTAATTCTCTTGTCTGCACCCACCCAGGTAAAGGAACATGTCAGCATGTAGACCACTATGTAAATGTTACGGGGCTATATAAAAGTTTTAAAATAACCCCTTCAGGGAAAAAGAGCAAATTTTTCCTCCAGCTGAATTTAATAACACGGTCTTGCAAATAAGATTAATTTGTTAAAAAATATATCCTAATATTATATCCTAAATTTATTCCCAGAATTCTCATTCTTACAAAAAAGTACAACAATGGATCACCACAACATCACTCCTTTTTTTAATGGAAGATTCACCCATCTCTTTTCTGTATCCATCCCAGCAGACCTGAGCAACCACAGGCTCACTTAAGCTTTGTCATGTAAGAGGTAAGCATCAGAAAACAGTGCTGCAGGGTAATTTTATTACAAAAATAAAGATGAGGGGCTTCCCTACCCTCATGCTAAGCTTAAAAATGAGCCTCCTTGATGTTTGGGGGAAAAAAACCAAACACTCAAAAGAAAAAAAACAAAAAACAAACAAACAACAAACCCCAATATCCTGGAAACATAGACTGGTTTGGAAGGGACTTTAAAGATCATCTAGTTACAACCTCCTCTGGACTCACTCCAACAGGTCCATGTCCTTTCTGTGTTGGGGACCCCAGAGCTGAATGCAGCACTCCAGGTGGGGTCTCATGAAAGCAGAGCAGAGGGGGAAAATCACCTCCCTGGCCACACTGCTTTTGATGCAGACCAGGATACATTCGGTTTTCTGGGCTGCAAATGCACATCGTCAGGCCATGTTGTTCCCCAACATCCCCAAGCCTCTCTCCTCAGGGCTGGTCTCCATCCATTTTCTACCCAGCCTGTATTTGTACTTGGGATTGCCCCAACCCATGTGCAGGACCTTGCAATATAACAAAGTATTTTAATAATCTGGAAAAGTAATCTACTAAATAATAAAATAAACTTAATATGATAGGTAGGTTTCAAAGGCTTAAGACGTCTCTTTATGGATCACCAATGGAAGAAAAGAAAGCCTTGCACAGAGGCATTCATCTTTCTCCTCACAAATTAATCCACCTTGGACACCTTCCTGAGCATGTGCTGCTCTCTGGATCATCAGGAACGACAGAGCTGAAATAAGAGAGAAGTCCAATCAGCTGTTCAGCATCTTCAGTATCTGACCGGCATCCGAGGCCTGAGACAAGAGTGTTTGATACAGTGAAGATGTAGCAATGGTAGGAAGAATCAAGGGCTCCAAAATAAAGAGCGGCTAGATTGTTTTTAGAGATTAAGCATCTGGTGGAGACAGGCCACATGCTTGAATTAGAAGACACCATCACACATGTTGATGTGGGAAAAAAATTGACAATTGTATGATAAGGTGGAGTTAAAATTTCTGCAGAGGAAAGTGCAGAAATTTTCTATGTGACAATTTACACAGCAGACTCTGTGGACTGAAGGGAAAACACTGGTTATTCTAGACCACCTTTGGAGCTTGGATCAACTCTGATGAAATGGATCAGTAATGCTGCCTTGAATAGGTCCAGTTAACATGCATCTCAGCTGAACATGATGACAGATGTGTTAAAAACAAGCTCCAATCTCAGTAGAGTAATGGCACTTGGGGACAAAGTACAAGCTTGGAGACAGCTATTCTGGGCACATTTCACTTTTTCCAAGCTGGGGAAAAAAATTTAGGGGCGTTTTATTCACTGCTAGTACAGAAAATGCCAAACTGTTTGAACAAGAGTGCCAAAGGCTTCCTGGCACTCTCCGAGTTCACTGGGTGTGATGTTATTCCTTGTGGGAATATGTGACAACAGACATTAGTCACTGCTGCAGATATTAACACAGCAAGCCAACACAGAACTGCATGCAGTGAGTCTTCTTTTGCTTTCAGTGCAAACCCCTGTCAATAAGGAAGCCTAAACAAAGGCTAGAAGCACAGCATTTCCCTTGGGTTAGGCTTGTGCTTCATTCTCAGGTTTTCTTCTGGAGGAATGATGCTGCTTTTGCCTCAAAATGCAGTTTTGTACAGTACATTTTGGTTCGTCAAAGGGATTTAGCAGAACGTAAGTGTGCATGATCCTTTCAGTTCTTAAAGACATTGAAGACCTCTTAGCTATTATAACACCCAAGTCAGTGTCTCCAGGATTTTCTGCTTTTCAAGTATCGCTCAGTTCTTCCATTTCTGACTTTGTTAATGGCAACCTGCAGAGCTCAGCAGGACTCCAGAGGTGAGAATACAAGGTTGTAGAGCTCCACTAAACTATTAGGAGGATCCCTCATGAGGTACAGCCATCTCATGACAGTTTAAGATTTGTTCAAGAAATCCAGACTTTCTGCAAGTCTCTTAGAAATTATCTCTTTGGGAAATGGCACACCTATGGTCTTACAGGGTTAGAGAAACAGAAATGGATCACCACAGGGAACACTGCACACAATCATTCAGGTCTGCCTCTTACGTTTTTTTCTACTTAAACTAATAAAAATTAAAAGACATCTACAAAGTTTAGGTTATTTATATCCTTTGTTAGAGTACTGGGAAAACTGAGGAAAGGCTGTAATAGAATTATATACATGTAGCTGAAATACTGAAGCAACTGTTGAAGTAGAAGGAACAGTGGATTTCTGTACACAGGAAGGCAACGTGGTTGCATTACCTGTATTATATACACTTCTGGAAAGTACACAGAACCTCCTTACACTACCAGATAGATGTTTGGCTTGGATCTTCATATACAGTGGTATAGTCTAGCAAGCTGCTTATAAATATTCTGGTGTATTAAGCTACAACAATAATTTAGTTGGTCTTTTGGTCCCAAAATCTACACCCAAACTCCATTCACCAAATTCTCACTTAAAAGCTGTTCTCATGAAACCAGATTTCACCTGGAGATTCCCATGAGATTGTAATGAGATTCCACAGTAGTAGAGCTCTTAGTAGGCACCAAATTAAGACTTGGGATTGTGCTGCAAAGCACCTTCATGTGAAAAAACAGAAGTGTTCAGCAAGGAACCAAATAATGTGTATGACATAACGCTGTTCTTCATGAAACTGGGACTTACTGCAAAGCTGGGTGCAACTGTTTGCTGTTAATAGGGAAGTCGGATTTTATTTCAGAAAGCCAGATTCTCATGTTTGAGTTATGAAATTAAAAATCTCCTCCTAAGCATGTTACTGAAGAAAGAATTCTTGCTGTAACTGTACTGAGCATACTGGATATGCATTTTTAATATCACTGTCTTTGTACTGTCATGAGTCATATACTTTGGATTTCCACACACACACCCCCCCCCAATGGAGATGCACATGAACAAACAGTCCAGTCACTGAAACCTAGCACAAATATCCATATTTGCCAGAAAGGAGGGCTTTTTTTTGTTTTGTTGGTGTGCTTTTTATATTACACCAAGAATCTGAGTGCTTGCAAAAGGCAATGGAGGTGCCTCATGCAGAAAAATATGCAGGTAAAGCTAGAAATTCAGCTGTTGTAATATCCGCTGATACCACTCTGACTGTTTTCCACGATGAAGGGAACATGGCATATTGTTAGCCTTTTAGGCTATAATGTGAAGGGAAGAACAGTACTGAGGCTCAGGAGAGGAGACAAGAACCAAGGTTTCTCTTTAAAATGTTTTTGCTATGCACAAATCCTAGTGTTAGAGACAACATACAAAGGCTTGGAGAAGGCTAGTCATGAGATACAAGAGAAGCATTTTGTTGCCCCACAATATTTTGTGGAGGGCCTGGCTTCCCACTTGTATTATTGCAAAAGGAAAGAAACAGTAAAGATCTACTGCTTCATGAAAAATGCTGCTTTCACTTAAAGAAATGAGTGAGTTCCAGGAAGAGACTAGGAATAAGGTTAGACTTTGTTGCAATTTGAGTTACAGCAGTCAGAAAATAACACAACACAAATAAAATAGTAAGTGCAAAAAGCTTTACCATTGGTCAAACTCTACTGTCCACACTGTTTCTCTGTCCTCCAGAGACAAGACCACTCCTTCATCTTGCCTCTGCTTCATCCAAGTCAGTCAACTCATCAGTCCACCTCCTCCACCCCTCAGAGCTATTTAACCACTTTGCTGTAGGATCACAGCTGCACATCCTCAAAGCAAGTCCACAGCTGCATATTATCAATGTCAATCAACCCACTGCCTTCATTCCCCTGCAAGATTCCTTTTCCTTGCTAGATAATTAGGGGGGTAGGGTCATGAAAAACCCTTCTCAAGTCACTCCCAATATTCTGTGTTCTCATTTGCTGCCTTTGAGAAAAACAGTGAAGTTCTTTGCTGTGCCTGGGGTCATGCTCACTAGGGTCAAAAAGGAGAAGAATATACAGACCAGATTGTCCTCTTGCAGAACTACCAGAACACATTTCATTTGTTGTGCATACACAAATCAGTGTCGGTCTTGTCAGTCTGGCTGGGATGTTCACAGGGCTGCCAGAGAAAGTGATGCATTAGAGGTTTCCTCCAGTCTCCAGTAAGGTTGCCTTGTCTGGAGCTTGATTTAGTGAAGTGTCCATTGCTACTTGCAGTTAAACAGCCTAGTGGTATTGTAGGAAATAGCTACAAGAGCTGGACCTACAAGAGCTGGAGCATCGAAGAAGATTATTTTGCATGAATTATGATTCACTTTCAACTCCATGCCCTAGATGCTGCCTTCAGAATGGCTATTTTGCACTTGGCATTCATACGTCTCTCCAACTATGGCCAAGCTCAATTTATCAAGTGTAAACTGAGAAGTGGAAAATTTATGAGCATTGTATAACCCCTTAATCAGTGCAATAGTGTTTTATTAAAACAGGGATTACAGAATAGACAAAATATATGGAAAAAGGAGGCGTTAGACCTTTGCATTTCACCACAGCTAATGGTACACAGTGAATTTAATAGAAAACAGATTTTGCCTGATACAAATACTGGGCATAGGTCAATGATGAGAGATGCCAGGTCCAAGCCACTCAGAATAAGGAACAGGCAGAACTCCAGAAGTCCCTTCAAACCTCAACTACTCTTCAAAATACCAACAAGTGCCAAAATGCTGGGTGAGCAAGTTCTGTTTTCACAACCATGTTTGAAAGTAGAATCATACTTTAGCTCTTTAGCTTTCATCCTTCCCTTTGCCCTGTGGCCACTGGCCTCGGTATCAGCTCCTACATGGGACACTGCATACAGTTTCTGTCAGTGAGTAACCTCAGTTCTCTTCCCTGCTGCAAGTTACAATTACCTGCAATGCCAGGTACTAATCAGGAGGAATGCCAGTATCAGCCCAGAGAGGATACCTTTACCCATTACTCTGGCTTGCTGCAAGAATAACCCCTGTTCAAAATTGCTCTTGAAGTATTTGTCTTTAAACATGTACAGATCATTCTTTCTCCTCTCGACTGGAACCAGAAATCACCTCATTTCAAGTATACAGCATATATCTTCCACCTTTCTTCTTCCTATTCTGCTGCTGCTCTGCTTCAACATAGTGGGAGCGAAAAACTGGTGACCGGAAACACAGTAGCAGATCAGGGCAAATGGAGAAAGTAAACAGATTATTCCATGGTAGCTGGAATAAAATGCAGCTGAAATTGCTTGCAAATGTATTCCCCAAGGTGCTTGAGCAGGGAGGAGGGAGAAAAGACTGAAGAATTCTAATGTTCTAATTCAACCTTTTGAAAGACATCTCGTTTTGAAATAATATAACTAATGGTCACGACTGCAAGCCATCCATTGAAGATTTGCTGCAAACCTTTAGCAGCCTGGTGGGGAAGGCATACAGAAACTGCACTTGAAAGTAGGAAAGTGAAGGACAGAGTGAGTAAATGATTACTCAGGAAACCTCTTGGATGAAAGCATGTTTTTCTACTCCTCTACTTCTTCCTTAAAGGCATTAACTCTCTCATCCTCTTTTATAACTTAAAGAAAGTGTCAGTCTCCAAAGGTGTTGCTATTTTAAGAACAATTTGTCCTCTGGTTACTACTTTGGGAAAAAGACCGGGGAAAACTGCTTGTTTGGCTGGCAAAGGAGAGGTGAGTGAGCTAACTGCTGCGCTCCTCCCTGCATTCATCTTTATTAGGCAAATCTAAAGCTCTACGAAAATGCCAAAATAGAAAGTTCCAGTATGAGGTGACCTAAAAAAAAAAGCCTCCCTACCTTCCCGCCTCATAAAACCCAAAGTTATTCCAGTTCAGTTTCCAACAATTGTTTGTTCTCTGAACAGGCACATCAGTTATCTCAGGAGCCCAGGGGCAAACAAGGGCTAAGCTCTTTAGACTGTTGCCCTGCATAGGATTTTGGTGTGTCTCGTGCCAGCTCTGTTGGGAATTTTGCCTGTCCTCTGCATATGTGTTTGTGTGTGTGACATGCTATGGGAATCAGCAGCATCAGTGATGTCCTCTCCACCTGGCTTTTGGAGCTGAGAAAGCTCAAGGTTTTTTTTATTTTTTTATTTTAAAATCATTTTAGAGCCTTGAGCCTACTCCCTACCACACTTACTCACCATTCCCTGGTGAGTTTAAGTCACATAAAGGAACTGAGCTCATATTTAGTAGAAGTACATTGAGTCTTGTTTCCTTAAAAGGCAAAACTTGCAATTTATAAGTCAGCATCATATATTCAACTGTGAAGGCTAATGCTTTTCACCTCCTGTTAGTAAGTTGATTAATCTATTTGATCATTTTTCTACAAGTTCCTAGAGAATACACTAGTGGTCCCCCCTTGCTAGGAGCCTGTAGCACTTCTCCAGCTAAACACAGTGCCTAGGCATAGGCATACAATACCAACTGCTTCATGACCACAGGTCAGTCATACCTGTAACACAAGACAAACACAGAAAAGCCACTACACGCATTCTGACCAGATGACTGCCCAGAAAAATTACTAAAAGCACTACTTACTGACACCCTCCTTCCCCATGGCACCATCTGATTGCTGCACTCCCAGACCCAGCTGCTAGAGGCATACCTGAACTGAAGGTTCATGATATTGCCTGCCTTCAGTTGTCCTTGGCTGCTACTGATACAACTCAGACAGTTTCAGTAAAGCTGTTCAACTCACTCTTGCATGGAACTTAGCCTAATAAATTCCCAGGAAAGTGTCATTGCCCTAGGAGTTTATCCAAGCCTGAATATAACTCTTATTCAATACTCCCTACAGCCGCAATTGATCTTTCATTGTTTATTATCTGGATGACCCACTATATACTGCAATAAACCATGCTGTAAGTGCATTGGGTTGTTTTATAGCTTCTCTGTAGAATGTCTTAATTAGTATGCCTGATATTCCTCTAACACAGGTAAATTGATAAAAATATTCACAGTATCATGTCTTTTGCAATATGACCATTTAGATTCTCGTGTGGTTACAACAAGTGTTTTATGGCTAAACCGAGAAAGCAATTATGGCAAAAAGTTCCCTGATCCTGTATAATGAAGCTGATGAAGAGTCAAAAAATCTTCCATCTCTTGTGAATTCCTTTGGGTGTCTTTGCAATATTGTCTTCTGTATTCAAAAAAACCAACATCAAATATTCTGAATATGACTTTTCTGTTTTAGACTGATACTGTCAGCACAGAGTCCCTGCCATAGGCAAACCATCTCTTTTTTCTGCTCAGGAATAAGCTTCCTAACCAGTGATAATGGTGCTGCCTCCATCACCTTTATCTCTGTTAACTCCTTCCATGGTGGCTCGAGAGTACTGTTAATATTGCTAATTTTCTGTTTTGTCAGGTGGTGGAAATTCAGTCTAGACTTATTTCACTTTTCAAAAGAATATTAAATGGTTCCACACATGCCCTGTCTCACTTTAATTAATGACTCTGTTTAGGATTACATGTCAGGAAAAAATAGTACTGTCTCTGCCTAACAGAGTCTTGTTTAGGACTGTCCATCCTAGGTTAGTTCAGACAGCAATAATTTCTGACAAACTGTGCATAATACAATGTCCATTTTTCCTCAGTAGTGCACCATGGCTTAAAATGTAATGCAGAAAAATGATTAGGCAGCTTCTTAATGAATTTTGTCTTTGTCACAGTAAACTCATCTCCAAAATGGCAACCTTTTCTCCTCTATGATCAGTATGCACATTGCTGTCAGCTACTAGGTAAAACATAGCCTTCATGTCCTGGGACCATGTTCCACCACAGGGAAGTGAGGTCTGCAAGTGTGTGTGGACAGCGAGGACACCTGGGCTGTGAAGATACTTGGTTAGTGACTAGGAAGGTATAACCTTGGAGACGGTCAACCAGAACTTTGTAGCTGAGAGAGGGAAACAAAAATACCAGGGATCACAAGGGAAAGGCAAAACTTATTATGGATATTTGAGGTGTTCGTGGAATTGTGCAAACCTTAGTCTGGGATCCTTAGGGGATGGACAGAAGCTGGAAAGGGAAGCATCAAGGTGGACTGGGGAAAAACAAGTGCGAGAAAAAGGAGAGGAAAGGGGACAAAAGTGACTGGGCCTCTGTAACTGAGATGCCAGCCAGTGCACTTGCCTTATCACAGCAGTCTGTCCTGTTGTCTCCTTAAATCCTATTTCTATTTTGTTGACTTCACTCTCTTATCTGGATATGCATAGGACAGTGTATCTGTGAATTGCTACCAAACTTTAAACTGGGTTAGCCAGTGGTTTGGAGACGAGAAACTGAAAACCCCAAGGATGGAGCTGGGATAAACAAGTGGGATAGTGGATGGACTTAATGTTCATGTGTCTTTAAATCAAGAGAGCGGCAATGTCTGCATGCCCATTTGGAAAGTGCAGTCCAGGTGAGCTGGTGAGGAGCAGCAGGATCAGGTGCCTGTGCTGCTGTTTGATACGAGTGCTGTGTGTACTCGTGTGGGTGCTGATAAAGGCATGTACTCTCTGTCCACACTGGGGTGTGTACATCTCAGTGTGTGTGTTATGTGGTGATGGGTTTTTTTGGTGTTTTTTTTTTTTTTTTTTTTTTTTTCCACTTCACACTCGACCTCGCTACTGGCTGGATCTGCTAAGAGAAACAGCAGCAAACAAGACCAGGGAGGACAAATCCCTCATATTTTAATTCCACCATATTCACTTTCAATTAACAAGGTCCTGCTACACCTGCCTTTGTCATGACAGATCAATAAATACTATAGAACCCACCACAGTGTGATGTGAAAACACATGTGTATGGTTACCTGCAGTCCTGCAGGACTTTCTAGCTCTGTCTTCACACTTTCCCTTTCAGATTTAAGCAGCTTTCCAGAAGATGACCCATTTCCATATCTGAACTCTCAGTGCTACCCATTCTGGAAGGGTTTATTTCAAGCACAGAGATGGACCCTGTGCTCCTGGACATTTATGCACTTGAGTGTTATGCCTTTCCAAGCAAAGGAGCTCTGAAGAGTGGAGGGTATAGCTATTCATGCAACATCTACACTAAGAAATAAAATATCCAGGGATTGTTCTTGGGAACTGAGGCCAAATGACAGTAATGCTGGCCTCCATAAAGCATACCACATCTCAAGCACAGGGTGATCAACTCCAAAATGCTTGTTAGAACAGTTTACTCTTCCACAGGAACCCCTACGTTGTAATAAGCATTATGTGAGAAAATCTTCATTGACCTGGCTGCATCAAGAAGCATGCCAAAGGTTGTACAGCAGAGGTTATCATGAGACCATATGCCTGTGACCTTCCCCATTTAGCTTACTAGCATAGATGAAACCTTGGGGAGTTTGTGTGATGTCAAGCTGAAGCAAGAGATCAACTGGTGTGAGTAAGCTTTGCTGTAGATGCTGGCTCTGCAAGGGACCAGCCTGGGTTCAGCACAGCAGCGTGCACAAACTGATGCAAAGGAAGAGCATTTGGACATGAGCTGCCCCCAAAATAATACAGCTTTGTTCCTGTTGTGCTCTGCCTGAGCTTGAAGCCTACTCAAGTTGAGCTGGCTCTGCATATAGCCATCACAGGCATTTTGTACCTGTGATATAATTAATCCGCAACCTGAAAATCCATCCATTGAAGGAAAGTTACCCAGACCCTGCTGCTGGTGGCTATAATTAATTCCCTCTGGGCTCAAGTGGTGTTGTTCAGTGCTTTGTGAGGAGAAGGACAGTCCAAGTCTTGTCTTTGCCCTCGAACTTAACTCTTGGAGGCTGTTGTGCAGCTTCTTGCAACTGTGAAACCTGTGGAGTTTACACTTTCTTCAGAGAATATATAAGTTCTGCAAAATCATTAGTTAATTACAAACCTCAGTTTCAAAATTACATGTATAAATCCTTTCTTGAGTTAACAGCCTCGATCATTAAACCGGAAACAGGTTTTTAAAAATCCCATTTGTTTGTTGCCATTTCTTCTCTCATCTCTTTTCCTCCAGGTGCCTTCTCAAGCAATGAAAGGAGGCCAAGAAGCCTGACTGTCTGCTTTTCCTTCTCCAGTGTGGTTTTGCCTTGTTGGGATTGTGACATTTAAATCCTTACAAGCCATCTTCAAAATAGAGCACAGAAACCTTTGCAATTCATACTGGCAAACTATTACTTGGACTGCTAACACTTCGGGTACAAGCTGGCTGCTTGTTTCATTGGGGTTTTTAGGTGATATTATAGAAAAAAAAAAAGAATTTTTTTAATAGTCACATTTAAAGTTTTCTTCATCTTTGACAGAGGTGAATGAAGAGGGTTGCAAAACTGGCAATTTTTCCTATGTTTGTTGCTTCATGCTACTTCCCAGCATAAGGCTTCTTATATATAAGTGCAGAAATGTTGCTTTGGTGCTTTATTTAGGACAGTGTGTATTAGCTAGATATCTAGCCTTGGTTTTCTTCACTGTGTCACTTTTCTGTGAAGGTTCAAATATTTTTTTCATTGTTACACTTTCATGGGAAAACTGACTCTTTTCAATAAACATTGCAGATTTAAAGCATTTAATACATTTAAAAGAGTGTTGACAAAAATCTCTATATTTAAGTCCTTGAAGTGATCTTAGGTTTTTGTCACCACTTGTGGTGTCACATTGATATCATGAGCAAAGTGGAATTGCTCATGAGTGTTAAGCACATGCCAGTCCTACAAACAGTCCCTTTCATTACTGGTGTTTCAGCAATCATATCGCTATTTTACAAATGGGAAATCTTGCATCCAACAGGAAGCTGGCAACAGAGCTACAAAAACCAGCAGGAGACCTGTGTTTCACTCCCAGACACACTGTCCAATTACATGCAATTTTTTCGTTCCATCTCTTCTTCTTTTCCATTAGCTCTTCTACTGTATTGCCTCAGTAAAGTACACGAGCACACATTTTGGGAAACAAGTGCTGGCATGCTGATAATAAGGCTCCTTTTACATTAAACTTCTAATTTAACAAAAGTGTTATTAAATTACTTCACTTCAACACTGAAAAATGAGTAATTATTAGGACAAGACTCTGATTTGAGGTACTGCAAACTATAAACAGTTATAAATGCTTATACTATTAGGGACTTTAATTTATACCTACTGAAAAAATAAGTTGCACAGCCAGTTAATCATAGAAATATATGTAATGTAGCCATTATTTTAATTCTTTACTTACATTAAACTGTTGTTGGGTTTTTTTTAATTTATTAAGAGTTAGGTCTCCATTCTCTTATCTATGAAATTGCAGCACTGGACTGGACCACTGCTAGGGTGCTTTTCCTATTCTTTTCATGCTTGAAATAATTTCCTGGCATATTATATTCATATAAATGAGGAATGTAATGAGAAAGTGATACTTGCCTTTGACACTTCTAATTACCTGTTTTGAAAGTGAAGTGGGGGGAGAGCACGTAAGACATCTTCTTCATATGAGACAGCAAATCAGATGGAGGAGTTCCTATGCTGCTTGCTGGAGTAAACTGCCTGCATGCTAAATTGTCTTCAGTGAGCCCTGAATGCAATGCCCAGAGATGCAAAGCCATCCATTCACACACAGTGAAATCTCAGCTAGAGAAACAGGTCTCCACTGGCAGTGAACAAATGTAATTTCACGTGAGGGTGAAACATTGCTGTTCCCTCAGCAGCACCTGTCTCACTGCATGCCAGGAAAGGTGCGAAGCCAAAGCTCACAATGGTTGCAGGGAAATGTCTCCATTTTGGGTGGCAAAGGTCCCCACTAGCCACAGTGTTCAGCTGGTGGCCCCTGCCACTGAGCCAAGGTGTCATCCCTCCCCTGTGGGTCAGGTGAATGAAGGATGCCAGTCGATCTGTTCACACCATAGAGAGTTGTACTTGGTTTACAGCCAAGACAGCTTGCCTTGCAGCAGCCTCCTTTGGGTGCCCAGAGCCCCATCAAGAAGCCTACCCTATGGTGCTGAGCTGCCTGAGGCTTTGCCCTTGATCTAGGACTTGTCAGAGTAAGAGAGGGGGCTATAAGATGGGAGCAGCAGGATGGGATTTGACAGGACTGATGGAAACACATGGATCTGGCCATCACAGGGCAGAGTATTAAGTGTTGGCACCCTCCTCACCCTGCGTGGGAGTGCCAGTTCTCCTCTGTGACTGATGGGAAGAAAATGAGACCAGAAAATGATGGAAAGAAACCACTCACCTTGCTTCCTTTCCCTATACTGGATGCTCGAAAAGAGGACCGTAGGTTACTCCTCAGAGCTGGAACCTGGAACCTCCTATTTAGTGTTTAAACTCTAGAGACACAGGGCCAGACTCCACCTGTGTTAACTCACAGGGTTAGCAGAGCAAAAATCCAAAAGCATGTTCTCATATGAAGAATGCCTCCTGCCTTTCACTCCTGTTTTGTTGGTAACTTCATCTACCGTTATATTGGAAGCCACTCAGTCTTGCTGAGCAACCTTACGAGGGTGAATGACTGGGGAATAAAAGACAGGTGAAATTTGGTGCAGACAATTGTCATCATCCACATCCAGGGAACCATATTCTGAATTTCACATGTAAGATGACGGGCATGATACCAATAGTTGTTTCTCAAGAATTAAGGGTTACAACAGATACTTCTATGAAAACCCCAGCTCAGGGATGGAAAGCTCATAAAATACTAGCAAAAACATTAGGGAACAAAACAGAGAACCTTTTTTTGCCACAATGTGAGTCCAAGGTTTAGCCACACATTGAGTATCGTTTGCAGTTCAAGTTCTCTTGTCTCATAGGAGCACTGGAGCAATATCATCAAAGGCATTGTACAGCTTCCTCCTGAGGAATACCTGACTATGCTGGGAGTTTTTACTCTGGAAAAGAGACATTGAAAAATGAATACCTAACAGCGTATCAGAAATGGCACAGAGAATGAAAAAAGGGAAGACTGCTTGCTGTCTCCACCAAAGCATAAGCTAGAGGTATCCAACGGTGCTAGTGGCAGTCAGATTCAAAACGAGCAGAAGGTTTCATATGACACACAGTGGAGTTCTGGCACTCCTTGCCAAAAGGCGGCCATGTGGCCTCAAGGGGAAACTGGGAAGAGTTTGGAAGAGAGAAACTACTGAGGCTTAATAAATATGCAGAAACCTCAAGTGTCTTAGGTTAGGAAGTCCCTGACCTAAAAAGTTTGAGAGTTGAGAGTAGAGGGGGAATAGTTCTAGATAATTTTTTATTCCTGTTCTTCCCGAGGCTTCTACTTTTGGTCAGTGTTGGAGCACAGTTATTGTGCTAGGCTGATTTTTGCCCTGACCCAGTTAGGTCTGCTCTTATATTCTTAACCTTTCTTACAGATGTCAAATTACTAAAATCCCCACATTGCTTCTAGCAGCACATTCTGCAATTGCAAGCGAAGAGCTGCTGCCTCTCCAGCTTTGGGATTCCACACAGCAAGCATGGCTGCCCCCGGTGCACCAGGGGCAAGGGAAGGCAAAGGCCAGGATATAAGATGCCAGGAGACTGGTTCCCATGTCTATCTGATCTTTAGACCTGGATATAGACTGGGTTTTGAGTCTCTTAATGGAGGGGAAAACACTTCGCTTGAGGACTCGAGCTACCCATAGGCTTTCCTGCAACCAGTCCAGCTCCACACCAGACACCTGTGTGGCAAGTTTTGAGCAGTGACTCAATCTAAGCAGACTGAGATCTTAGTGAGGTAAAATCAGAAACAAATTTTTGTGCTTGCTCTGAATATAATCTCTCAAAATTACTTGATCCATCCTCTGGAGTTTTTGGCATTCATCACAGCCAGTTAAAGAGGGCTGTGGAAAAGGGCTGTGCTGCTGGGACTTTTTACCATCTTTATTGACAAAGACATTTATTGTTGGGTACATCCTGTCATTTTCACATTGTGAATTTTGAGATAAAGCATTGGTATGCAAGGCTAGGGACTCTCACACTTCATCTTCCCTTTGGTATTAATTCTCCATACACTTTCTAAAGCCTCTTCTATCAGACAGTGGGATCTGACCCCGGTCATGGCTAAATGCCTCCTCATGATGAGCAGAGATAGATGAAAAGAAGAAAGAACCTTTTCCACAAGTCTGCTGCTTCCACATCCAATTCCCAGTCCACTGCTATTACTGCTTCTAAGTGGTCCAGTTTTTTTCTCTTGCCTTCCATAGCTCTCAACTGTAAATATGTTGGAAAACTCCATTATGATTACCTTAAATCAGCTCTGCAATTTGACTTCTGGTATTTCATTTTACTCCTCAAATGATGCTTTTAACTCATTTCTGTTTATTTCTGTACATCTCCACAACACTGCTTCCTACAGAAATATTTACATTTATTTATTCATTTATTCATTTCTTTAGGACATAACCAGGAAGATGATTTAGTTATGGCTAAATGCAGCTGCTTTCTTGTGGCTCCTGCATACCCCAGCTTGTGATTTTTTTGTCAGCACTCTTAAATTGAACTGGATGGATGCTCACTTGAGAGAAATTTGAAAGCACTGAGGGTGGTAGGTTTGGGAACTGAGGGAGTGGCAATCCTCCCTTTGAATTAGCACCAAACCAGTATTTCAGGGCAATGTTGTAAGCACCATGCTGCTAAAGGTGCTGCCTTTTGGAAAAATAGAAGGACAAGGTTGTAACCCCTTAAGATGTCATGTAAGGCAAATCTCTGTTAGACTGTGGACAAGAGTTTTTCTTTAATGCTGAGAAGTCCCCATATTAAAAGAGTCAGCTTCTTTTTTCATTATTTTTTTGAAGTGAACCTTGTTTATTTGTACAATGTAGACTAGGAAAAGACATGTTCACATGTGCTGAACAGGAAGATTTTATTGGGATGTTGTCTATTAGTACTAACACAGTAACGGTCATAAAATGCTTGTAGAATTTGATTGCATTCTTTAAACAATATTAAGGCACCATCATAAATCACTTCAAAATCATGAAAGGTCAGGATTAATCGTGCAGCCTTTGCCTTCACTCAGTTTATATGTGAGCTCAACACGGTATCATTCTTCCCCAGCTTGGGCTAATATTGCCACAGGAGGGTCTAATCAGGCAGCCTGGAAAAAGTTCAGAGCTGATCCAGTTATGTGCACTTGGAAAGCAGGTAGGAAAAGAGATGATGGATGTTAAATCCTTTCCCATCCCCATTATTGTTAGTGTGATGAAGCATGTCCACTAACACTGCATGGTCTCTGAGCAGCCCAGGACTCAGGAGTACTCCTTGGGTCTTGATAAATTTGCTATTTTTTGGGGCCACAATACTACAAGTGTTGTGGTTTAACCCCAGCCAATGACTCAGCCCCACACAGGCATTTGCTCATTCCCCCCAGAGTGGGTTGGGGGAGAGAATCAGGAGCATAAAAGTGAGAAAACTCAAGGGTTGAGACAAAGACATGTTTAATAGGTAGAGCAAAAGCTGTGCATGCAAGCAAAGCAAAACAAGGAATTCATTCACCACTTCCCACCAGTAGGCAGGTGTCCAGTCATGCCCAGGAAAGCCGGGCTCCATCATGCATAGCGGTGACTTGGGAAGACAAATGCCATAATGCCAAATGTCACCCCCTTCCTTCTTCTTTCCCCAGTTTATATACTCAGCATGACGTTCAATAGTACGGAATATCCCTTTGGCCAGTTTGGGTCAGCTGTCCTGGCTGTGTCCCCTCCCAGTTCGTTGTGCCCCTCCAGCCCTCTCACTGGCAGGGCCTGAGAAACTGAAAAGTCCTTGACTTTGTATAGGCCTTACTTAGCAACAACTAAAATGTCAGTGTGTTAGCAACATTGGTCTCACACCAAACCCAATACACAGCACTGCACTAGCTACTAAGAAGAAAATTAACTCTATCCCAGCGGAAGGCAGGAGGGGAAGCCACATCACCTAGGTGTTAGCTGGGGCTGCAGCCAGGGCCGCGGCACCCGCTGCCGGGTGCAGGGGTGGCCGTCGGCTGGAGCAGACAGCCACCAACTCTGGCCTTGTGCTCTGATGGCTTTGCCCCTTGGTGTGACAAATATGCATGGTGAGAGCAGCCAGCGTTTGTCAGGAGTGACAAACAGAAGCCGCCTGCCTGACAGAGAGTGAGCAGCTCGCTGGTGCCTGATGCCGCCCCTGTGCAGGAGCTAAGCTGATTTAGGCCTCTCAGCAGTTTGGATGAGTGACTGCTGTGAAGAGCTGCCAGTCTCTGTTTTGTCGCTTCTCTGTGCTTGCTCTTAATGATTTCACCTAAAGAGTCACTTCTTTTGCACAATAGGTAGCCCTGCTGCTCCAAGATGAAACGGTCCCTGGGTCAATTCCCTGCTGGACTTGTAAGCCTCGTTTAATGCTTTCCCACTCGGTTGCTTCCCTGTATTCTGTGCCGCCCGTATTTGCCTTGTCATCTTGATGAACCATTTCCAGGCAGTGTGCTGCTTTGGCGACACTGTCCAGTTTTGTGGTGAGGACAGGAGCTAGGAATGCAAAGACACAGGTACTAAACCAGCTCTGACAAAGTATTGTTCTACAACCTTGGATGAATCACTAAATGCCCTTGTGCCATTGGTTTCCTTTCTAATATTAAAACAGAGCAACAAATTGCTAACATACCTACTAGGGGTATTGTGAGGCTTATTACTCCAAAGATTTCTCAACTACTCTGAGATTTGGAAGCAGGAAAAAAGTATTTAAGAGCCAATCAATGGCACCAGTTTTGTTTTGGATTATCAGTTTTAGTTAACAATTAGCACCCACATAAATTCATTGATATATGTCAACTCCGTTTACTAGCATTAAAGAACTTAAGACATGTAATGCAGGAAGGTATTCCCCACCATAAAAAATTCCCTTCCTACCTAAGCAGTATGTTATTCATGAAGGCAAGCTACCATCCACCTCAAAAAGGGCTGGGGTGTTACTCTGTCTCTCCGTATATAAAAGCCTCAGAGGGAATTACCAGATTCTGTATAAATGTTAACACTAGGCTGGACTAAGGACCCTTCATGTAAGTGGATTACATTAATCGTATAGCTTTATCATCAATAAAGCACATAACTTGTTTTGTGTATCACTATTAATTACCATCAGTCTGCATCTGTTTGAGTTTTTTTTCATAAAATTTGTATGACAACAAAACTGGCCAAACTTCTTAAACATGCTTCTTGGGAAAGAGGGTATTGATACTAATCTTTGATTCAATCTGTTATACCAAATTCTTTATTTGTGTAATAGGGAGAGGAAGAAAATCATGCAGAGGGAAAAATATTATAAATCGGACATTTTCTGAAAAAATTAAATTTAGGTTTCCTTATTAAAATAACTTGCTGGTTTATATTTTTCTTATTTTTTTATTTAAGTATGTTTATAAATGCTTGAGATTTGAACAGATGTTTCATTTGATGCCAAAGAAACACTTTCAAATTATCTTTTTTAATTGATAGTAAACCAGGTTGCACAGCTTTATGACAAAAAAACATTATAGCTGAGATTACAAAGCTTTTCTCATTATAACTACAGAATGATATGTTTGTAACTTTCTGAAGAATCGTACTGATGGGCTGCTCTGTTTCCGACAAGATCCATCTTGCCATTTCAAAAGCCCCTCACATGTCTCTGCAAAACAGAGGAGAGACAATTTAAACCACACTCTACCCATAATTTTTCACACAGGGTTGATACTAGATGCTTGAAATAACATGCAAATGAACAGCACTTTAGTGAGGAATTGTGCCTTCCTACTTTTTGGGAAGAAAGCTGACAAGAGAGCCTCTTACTACAGTGAGGGCCAGAGCTGAACATCCATATGTAGGCAAACTAGTCCTTGAAAGGTAATTCACTGCTGCGCACAGCACAAGCATAAGACTTACAAATCATTCAAATACTCAGTTAAGCCTTATCTCTGATACTATAAATAATCCAAAGACTTTGAGCTGATAGTCTAAAGAGGGGTGAATTTCACCTGGAGTGAAGGAAGAGATTGGGATCACGTATATCACGTATATATGTCAAGTATTTCTGACTAGCAATACCAAATTGAGCTTATCCTTTCCCTATGCATTCCTGAGTCACCTATTCATTATCTCACTTCCAGCTTTACATGGTATTAGCTCTTTCAAAATAGAGAGGCAGAGCAAGTTATTGGTTTCTCTTATTACCTAGGTAAGTGTCCTCAGGGTTTTGGCTCATCATGATGAATATATTGATTATAATTTTTAATCTGGCATGATTATGAATTACAAATCCCTTTGGTTCCCTTACTTGTAAAATGAGACATGCACATGCATCTCTTCAAAGGAGGATTTTCTTGAACTGATTTCTATGTTGAGCATTGGATAGTCTGGGGAATTTCCCTGCAAAAATAAATATCCTTCAAAGAGGGTGTCTCCCTTAATATGTACAATAGCATGAAGTGAGAATGTTCCCCCCAGGCCTGCACAACAGAGACAGGCTGGATTTGCTAACCTTAGTTTGTCGTAGCCAGTCACATCCACTCTCAGCACCTAAGCTCTGTGTGTGATTGGGAACCGTTTGCACCAGAGGTGGTTCTGGACTTCCCTGGATGGCTCTGGAGATTGAACACTAGCGCCTGCTGAAAAGGGACGGACTTCCCACACAGCTGTCTGTGATGTCCATGCAAGCATCAATGAAGAGTTCGCCATAATTACTGTTGCTACTATGAGTATCAAGGACAGACAATTAATCGGACAGTTTTTACAAAGTGTTTCCCAATTTCCGTAAACTATATAAATCCAGACAGTAGAAACATCTGCTCATACATTATCTCCACTCAACACTAAGCATTAGCTGAGTAGATGTGTATTTACCTTTGCTGAAGTTATAAAGCACAATGGTGATTTCATTTTATATCAGGAGGTGGCAACAGGTTCATACTTCTAGAGCAAAATGTGACTACACATGACAACGGAAAGACAGAGACCTATCTGGTGTAAACCAGCCTCTCCATTTTGTCTCCAGGGAAGTTGCACAAGTGATCTAATTCCTGCTTTCCTACCTATCATGCAGAAGCTGGCATTTGGGTCCTAACTCTTGAGTTTAGTAGGTTTTTTTCTTTCCACCTTTACAGATATCCATTAGTGATACTCTGTACTTGTAAGGCTGAATTCAGTTTCTGGAAAACCTGCATCCCAGGTGAGATCGCATCCAAGGTCTCGGTTTAACCTGTGGATATTTCAAACTATATCAAAAGTCAAGTCTCACTGGAGATTTTTGATTATTATTAATTCCAATAGCAAACATCTGCCTTGAACTTTTGGATTTATTTAGATGCTCTTGGTAAATTAGGTATCTCAGTGGACAGGATGAGTACAGGGATAGTATTAGAGAAGAAAAAAACTAAACCAATTGTTTTTCTTCTTTCATATCTCAAATTGTAAATTGTAATCCTTT
Organism: Falco naumanni; assembly: GCF_017639655.2. Taxonomy (NCBI): domain Eukaryota; kingdom Metazoa; phylum Chordata; class Aves; order Falconiformes; family Falconidae; genus Falco; species Falco naumanni. The sequence goes on from NC_054065.1 coordinate 15,674,444, forward strand.
GACCTGCTGTCACAGGGGTGTGCTCCATTCATTTCATAGACAAGCCCAGATCAATGAGTATGACTTTGTCAGCAGCCTCTGGCTAGGGAACCAGAGACAGGTATCTGGACCAGACTTCGTTGTGAATGGATTGGGAGAGGCTGGGGTGAACTACCCAGCACTGTAGCAGTGCAAAAATAAAGGAAAAAATACAGCCTACAACCCATACCATAAAACAGATGAGAAAGTCATCAGGGATTACTGGTTTCAGTATTGCCCTTAAACATCTGTGCACTCTGCCATAGATTAGTTTGTTTTTTTTTTCCTTGGGGAAGAAGACATTGTTTCTCTTTCTGACAATAACAATGGAAATAGGAAAATAACAAGAATAACAAATGAATGTAAAAGAAATCTCTAGGCCAAAACCAGAGCAGAGGTATTTGAATCACTTAACTGCGTACACTTTCACAAAATATCAACATTCTTCCAGCAGTGGAAACGCCATCAGGAAATGTTTGGTGTTTGACCCTCTGACGTGAGCATGTGTGTGTGCGCGCGCACACATGCACTTGCATGTGTATGTGTTGGAGAAAGAAGGGAGGAAAAATAATTCAATAAAACATTTATTTTTCAGGAATGCATGTTTTTCTCCTCTTTAAAGAAGAGTTGCCATCTAGCTCTGCTAGAAAAAAAGTGTCAGCAGAGCTGGCATGAGGTGCATGTTGCTCACTCCAGCAGCCATCACTGGCACCCCTCACACCCACCTGTGGGCTGCTACAGCACCCTTCACCCCCCAGCAGTACTACCTTTCTCATCTTCCTTCAAAGGCCACAGAGAGGCAGGTGCAAGCTAGCCTCCACGCTTCATCATGTGTGGGAGAAACGTGTACTATAAGCTGGATGGAAATCCACAGTCTTTTTTCTGAAATAAATTAGATAATTTCTGCTGTTGGTACTTAAGAGGTTCAAAACCATTTTGAGGCAACTTAAATCACTTCCTCAGCCTATTTGCTCTCTTTGCCTGACTGCCAAGATTTCATGTTATCCACATCTTGATTTTTATCCCCAAAATGTCTCTGATGCACTACCGAAGTGAATGTCAGCTAGTTCTCAGCTTCACTTAAAGAGCCTGGCATTTCCTTTTTTTATGAAGGCTTACACCGGAGACGGGACTTAGCTCATAACAAAGCCCACATCTTTTGTTGTTGTTGTTTCTTTGAGTGAATTCAGTAGAATTGCAATGAGCCAGACTGCAATCCTGGAAAGCAAAGCATCCTCTGAAGCCAGATCACTACCAGCAAGACTTTCCTCCCAGGGCCTCCTGCCTGCTCTACACTGACAGCTGAAATCCAGAAATTCAGGAGCTTCCAGAGCACCATAAGGTGAATGATGGGTACCACTGACTGACTCTCTGCCCGCCCCAGCATCCCTTTACCACTGGAAAGCATAGCTGCTGTGACTGCATGGTGGACATGGAGGGGAGCAACTAATAAGAAAAATTCTTCAACTCACAAAACGTCTGTCTTTTTTGTGAGCCCACTCGCCTTGTTTTGCTGTTGTTCTCTGTTTTGCTTAAAACAAAGACCATAGTCATTTTGATATAAAATGTTGTCTGTATCCAGCCTCCAGTGGATTTCATAGGGGTGCTTGTGGCTATACTCCCTCACCAGCCTTAAAAACCTCATCCTATGGACCAGTAGGATGTCAAATTTGACATGGCTGCAAGAAACACGCAAATAATTTTAGAATCCCTGCTCCCTCCCCCGCCCCCCTCCAACTGGCAGTGAGTAGGAGTAAGAAGTGAATAAAAACAACAAGCTGTTTTTTAAATTAATAATGTTTTATCATTGCAAATGACAGCTTTTCCACCCACAGTATTTGGTGGCCTATGGCTTTTTCTCCTAAACAAAACTGAGGTCCTTCAAGTGAAAAAAAAAAAAAAAAAAAAAAAAAAGTAGAAAAGACAGAAACATTGTTTTAGAGGTTGGCACAGAATATAGAAATCACATCCTTTTGCCAGATACTGCTTCAGCTAGCACTGTTGAAAATAGCTATAGCTTCAGGTAGGCAAAGGGAAATACATACAGTTCAAACCCCAGCTCTTACTACCCTGTGTACCAAGGGTCATCAGCTGCTTGACACTCTTCATCATGCAGACAGGAATAAATGGGGATCTTGTTAGAGAGAAGAAAACACTTACTACCACCTATCTTGTCCTCACTGAGGCTAACAAAGTTATGACCATTGATTTTTAATATCTTGATCACTGCTGCAGTAAGACGATGCACATGCTTTGCAATTACCTCATCCCTCTTCTCCTTTGGGCAGCACCTTGCTCAAAAAAACCTCGGTCCCTTCTGGGGACCAGCACAACCAGTGACAGGATGCACTGACAGAGAGGAGAGGAGAAATGGCTCTGTGCTTGGCTGTCTGGGTCTAGTGTTTTGGTTCAAACTGTTCCCAGCCATAAAACACATGATCAAAATGACAAAACGCCTAGGAAACATTGTGTTTCGGCTGACACTCCTCATACTGCCTGCTGCCACACAAATGCGTACTGTCATTAAAGATGAACTCAGGAGCAAGAGTAGGGGGAAGACATTTGGAATCTCCTGCTTTTGTCAGTTTACATCAAATCTTTTGTTTCACTGACAACATTTAAGTGAAATGTAGATTTATCTGTCTTTGCACTGAATTTCTTGCTGGTTCCTAAAGCAAAATCAAGCCATCTATGGAAGGTTATGAAACATGCAATGTTTTCCCAGGAGATAGCCCATTCTCTCTAGGAATATCTTCTTTTGGCATCTGTAAATGCATATTTTAGATCCTTATACATGTATTTATGCATTTTTTAAAAGCTTCCTTTTTGGTCTATTAAACATATTTTCTGGGTCAGACTATGTCTTTGTAGTCTCACTCTGCACCAATCAGGTAGGATCTTGAGCAGCATTTTATTCCTATATCTGTGTCTCCTAGCAAACTGTGATATCAAACATTCAGCTTTGAGATGTCACAGCAGGATCGAGTCAACATTTGTTTAAAGCCACTGGAAGTAGTTCTGACAATTAGTAGAAATAGCAAAAGAAATTCACTCAGGCACACACAGAGCCAGCAAGCAGGAAGCATACAGTGAATTTGTCATGGAAGCATGGTGAACTTTAAAACATTTCCCACTGCAAAAGCAAGCTCTGTCGTCTTTAGTTAGATTAGAGAGAATCAGCTTGACACTTTGATTAATATGAACAAGAAGGGGCTTTAAAATAATTAGCAGCTCTGCACTTTAGTCCACCTCTTGCATTCGAGGTTCTCAGAGAGCTTTAGGAACAGGCAGTCATGTCTGGCAGTGATGCTGTTACCAGTTCATCCTCACTTCAGAGGTAGGAGAGTTGAAACACAGCAGATGTGAAGATGTGATGTGGCCTAGGTTGCAGGAGCCTAGGAGAGCTACTAAGGGACCCAGGGATGTGTTGCTAATTGGTTAATGCTCTTCAGACTCATTGCAACTGAATACTTTTTTTTTTTTTTTTTTCCTCCAGCATAGTTTGTGAATAGCACTATTCACTTTAGAGACTGGAATAGTCCTTCTATCATTATTTGTCCACAAAGTGTCAGGGTGCTGCACCTTCTTGCCCATTTCCCTTCATGTATTGAATGAGAATGAAGTACTTGGACTTCCTTGAAAATTGCCTGCTGTTATCTCTGAAAAATTAGAGTTCATCACACTAACAGGATTCCATTTTTGCTTTTCCCCATCATAAAGACATGCTAGAATTTATTTCAAACAAGTGTTACGGCATTCCTCTGTAATGGCAAAGGGCTCACATAGCATTGCCCTCACAAACAGAGCTGAAGAGGGGGAGTGATGAAATTACACTGCTAAAATATCTCCTTTTCAGCACTTTGCAAGGCCACAGAGCCTTTTGTACTTTCTTTCATGATACTTTCACAGCATGGTGTGCAGCTGCTTTATATACATAATGCCCAAGCAAGAGCTTTAATTGTCCTTCAAGAAGGAAAAGGCAGAGGGAGACCTAAAGGAGCACAGCTCTTGCTGTGAGGAAAGCAAACCTAGTGTCCTCCCTCCACACTGCCCTGGGGGCATAAATATCATATTCTCTTCTAGCTTCTAGCGCAGCACACAGCAGAGACACTCTTTTTCTTAGTTTGCCAGTGGTATCACTTACAGATAGGTGCGGGAGAGATGGAGGGCTCTGCAGCCGAGGTGGCAGCACCTCAGCACAGACGGCCACCAACCTTTATGAACAAGAGGGCTGGTGCAATGCCCACTGGACAGCCAGTCCTCAAGGGAGCTCAGGGAGGACGTGAAGGCACAAATGATGGTCTTAACTGCTGTGATGCCTGGCTTATGGGGTTGGATTTTTTCCTTTGTATTGTACCCTGAGATCACTGAAGTACCTGCTGGCAGCCATTTCCTCATCACAGAGAAGACACCCGCTCTTCTGTGGTAACTTGGCTTTTGTTTGATCTGGGGTTTTGTTTGTTCTCAGGTTTTGTGCTCTGTAAATCAAAAGTAAAAGCTTGTCTTATTCTTAAATAACCGCCTTATTCTTTCCTTAATGAGCATCTTATTACAGGGAGATGAAATTCTTCAGGAATTGGTTAAAAGCATCCTGGCAGTGAAATACAGCTTTGTTTTGCTTAGCTTTCTTCAGATAAAGCATCTGCAGTTTTGTGTTACACTTGCAGATATAAATAAAGATACAGAACATCCTGTAAAATTAAGACAGGGATTTGAAGTTTCATACTCCTCGTGGGTATCGGAATCCCTTATGATGATGTCTGCAGAAGAGAAAATAAGTAAACAGAGAAAGGAAATGCATGGTTACAATATAGATTAGCATCCTACATCTGCAAGTAATCCCACTGAAACTGCAGCAACATACTACCAGTAGGAGTAAGGGTAGGGAAATCTGCCTTGAATGAGTGGTGGAAGGGTACAGAGAGGCAAGACGCAGTGGTCTGGAGTTGATCAGTGGGTAGGAGCTGTGAAATGGATCCCCAGAAGGAAGAAGTATTCTTGGACTCCTTGTCACAATAAGTGATTTTTAGTCTAAAGACTGCCTTGCTCTGCTTCTAAATGAGTGGTCACTACTGGTGGTCAAAGCTTTCAATTTCAGATATATCTCCTGTCTGCTGTGTCAAGAAAAAGGTTACCTGGTCACGCAGCAACTACTTTGTTATTATTTTCCCCTGATGTTAACTTTAGCTTGTGGCAGGGTTTTGGTAGCCTTGGGATCACATCTGCTCTGCCTCAGGAGGAGAAATGATGACAGATAACACAAGCATGTAGTACAGAGCTCACCAGTCTCTGCATGACTTCCAGATCTGAAAGGAACAGGTATCAGGAGAATACTATTCAAACTTGAAGCCTGTATCTCCAGAGATCCCCTGCCCACTCTCTCTTTCAAAGATGAGCTGAAAGCTGCAGTCTGACATGCAGGTACAAGGACACTGCTGTTTACACTCCTTGCTCCGCCTCACCACTTCATCAGACTGAATCAGCGATGCCCTTCCCCACTGTCGTCCTGCCCAGAGGGACCACCTTCTCCTATCTCCTCGTCCCTTAGTGGTGAACTCCAAAAAAATTATTTTATGAGGCCTCATTCTCCTGGCTGTCTGCGGGCGAATGTGGATAACCTGACGTACACATGGAGCTCAGCAGGGTTCTTCATCTCACAGGCAGGTGGTGTGGGAGGCTCCTGTGCAGTGCTGTCCTGCAGTCTCCAATGTAGGCTCCTTTTGTTGCTCCTCTTTAGGATAAAGAAACATACCCTCTGTGATTTCCCAGCCTCTCTCTCTCTATCCATTCAACTAATTAGCATGTGCATTAGAAGAAAATCTAGAGGTGCCCTTGCCTTGTGTCAGTTCGAGTCATGCTGCTCATGCTTGCCCAGCCGTGCTGCAGGAGGTGGATTTGCAGTGTATGAGGGCTAGCTGCCATCCTTGCCAACGCCTCAGGGTTTGCATGTTCAATGAGAGCCTATCTCCTGGAGCTAAACAAGCTGTCCCACACCATAACCTGAGAGGTCCTGGAATCAGAGAAAGGCTCCAGAGCCCTGTGGCTTTTCACAGGACAACTCTGCTGAGGCTGGGCTGTTTGCTTTAGCATCTATGTATTTTTCAGTACCTAGCATCACTACCAGTGAGTGGGCAGAGTGGCCTAGACTTCTGGCTTTGTTTACTTTTTTGAGTAAAGCACTTGAAATGCTACTGTAACAGGGCTTTCCTGTATTTATTTAATTGCTTTTAAGGCAAATAGCCTCAGTGCTCATCTCTCCTGTTGCTGAATAAAACCCAAAGCTGTTACAAGTGCCTGAAAGGCATTTTCCCATGTAAATAATTCAACACAGATCTTGTGCATGTGGTGTCTTGATGGCTCACAGAAAGGGAACCTTATGTTTTGCATCTGTAGGACTTCTCATGCTTTTTCCAAATGTATGTCTATGGATTTGTTCTGAAATCACTGGCATGGCTTCTAAATCTTTTCAAGTGAGAGGACCAAAATGTGAGGCTGCTATTGGTTTCCTCAGGGAACCAGAGAAGAAATGCTGATCTGTTGTTTATCTCACGTGGTGCCTGGGCTTCAAGCAGCCCATGTCCTATCCGTTGGCTATCCAGAAACCTATATGAAATGAAAATGGTGTTTGCAGGACTGTTTCTAGTGGGGTTGAGTGTCATGCTGACACAAGCCATCTTCAGATCTGACCCTTCCAGCTGGCAGCTTCAAGCACTGTCTATGAACCATGGAGACCATATGCTTTTTTCTCACTCAGATGTTTTTTTCCTAGTGTCATGGTCAAGTTCACCAGAGAAAGTCCATGCAGGGTTAGCTTATCTGCATCCGCTTTTTCAGGTCTGGAAATCAGGTGTCCATCTGCAAAGCCTTTCAATTATCAGTTTATGTATCAAGCTCAAGTGCCAGCTCATGCATAAAGGTTGTTTACTTCTTTTCAGAGCAGTATATTGTCCAGATTTTCTGCCTGGCAATCCTTACTAGACCTTTAATTTCTTCATGTCTTTCAGTCCTGTTCTTTTTTTGTCCATTTTTTTCATTTGTCCTGCCTAGATCCTGCGATTCTATAATTTCTTAAGGATACTTTCCCCATGCTATAGGTTCCTTTAGCGGCTTTTATCTGAGAAGCTTCTGATTTTTAAATCCTTCCTGAGTTCTCTCACCAAAACATAAGCAACCTTCCAGTGGAAGGTCAAATATGATAGCAATGTTCAGTGGCACAAAAAGAAAGAAATTATTGAAAGGAAAAAAAGAAAGCAAAATAGAACCTTTCCATAAGAATGCATGTCTCTTACACTATAGCACTGCTGTACACTGACTAGACAGAAAAGAAGAGGGAACTTTAGTCTTTCCTTCAAAACGAACTAATTCCTTTCTCGTGACAAAATTACATTTTCTCCTAATCGTATGGTTTTGTTCTAAGGAGAAATAGAAGCAACAGTAAACATCTATCAAAAACATTTTAATTAAAATGTTAAATACCCTTCCATAGAGAAATCTTGTTTCCCAGCAATAAAACCTCACTACAGAGTTAATTATTTAAAGTAATATATTTGCTTCTCTATGTCTGTATATAAGAGATTAACATGTTAATGGGAATGTAATTATGTTATAAAATTCCTTTTTATTTGCTCTGGGTTTCAAGATGCAATGCTTCAATGATATCTGATATTTTTCCTCCTTTGTAACCTCAAGCGTACAGGGTACATTTTTTAATGATGATTATTATTATCATGGTAAAAAAGTTGTTTTGAGTGTCACAAATAGAAAATTTTCCTATTCCTTCATTTTCTCTAAAGGTCTTGAGTTCATCTTTATGAATACTTACAGTGTGTTTTCTCATCGGTTTTTCTCCACAAATATTTGTTTACTGGCAAACTGGGTGAATAAGAGATCATGCAGCTTTTTCCTTCCCTGTTATAGGTGTAAAGCTTATTCCTCCCTTTACTCATAAGAAGTCGCCAGAGGTTGTGCTATGAGTTTTGTGGTCTTGATTCACACATGCAAAATACGTGTCCACACCACTGAAACCAACCCCCACAGCACACGCCTTAGCACTCGTGTCACAGCCAGAGAAAAATTGGTTTCTGTTGACTTAATGACCTGGTGCTCAATAATGATAATATCCCTGCAGCACGGTGAAAAGGTTAGCACATAGCTTTTACTGCTCTTGCACCCCTTCTGTGGTCAGACAAGAGAGTCAACGAGCTGCCACTTCTGATCAGCGCGGCTGCGCAGGGGAAGTGTTCACATCCCCACACGGTCAGACTTGTTTGGCAATATAGCTCTGGGCTTTGGTCTCATGCAGAAACCAGAGACCACCAATCAGCAAACCAGTGCTATATTGCCTCTGTGGAGGAGCTGCTGCTCCTTGCCTGATGGCATGAACTGCTGGCTTGCCCAGAGACAAGAAATAGCTGATTAGAGGTATCTTTTCTGTGTGCAGAAGTACTTGATCCCAGTTGCTGTTGAGTTCTGAGCTCAGCTGGACTGGGGAGCTGGGCTGCCTCTGGCAAGGGTAAATTATTTTGTTTCCAAGAGAAGCAGTGGTTCCCATTCCTACATGTTGTGCAGGATCTGCAGGAATCCAGTGGAGGCTCTCAACTGGTTGCCAGGCCAGACCTCTGGAGATGACAGCGGGAGGTCTTCTCACTTGGTAGCCTACAGCTCCAGCTGTCCCAGGCTGCAAGTCCATAGTATTGACCACATTCACAAGAAGCTGTCTATGTCTATGGGTGGTCTTTAGTAGGAAGAGTCTGACATTCATACTTCACAGAGCATCTTACTCACGTTTTATTGGATTTCTGGTGGCTGGTGAAGAGAACAGAACACTATTACTGAGAACATTATTTTATAGTTATAATGATAGTAAATTTGTCTATTAAAAATCATATTTTCAGCTATCAACTGTTATTTTGCTGAGCTGTCTAACAGCATCTCCACTCAGAAAAAGCAGCAATGAAGGTTCAAAAGGAATTATTAGGCTTCAGTAGTAATGCAGGAGTACTGGTAACTCTCTAACAAATGTCTGAATATTTTGGAGGAGACATTCCTCTCTGCTCTTATTGAAATTCTAGGTAAAGCCTCTTCTAAAAGTCCTCATCTCTTTCTCTTTCCCTTCATGTTCTTTCCCCTTCCTAAATCTTCCACTCTTTTCTCTAGATCTGCAACATTATGTTCTCCTGTAAAGGTCCTGTCTCTACCTGTACTTCCTTCTTTTCATGCCCGGCAAACCCCTTAGAGCGTGCTATTCCTGCAAAGACAGAAGAATTGAACAAGAACACTGTCGATGCAGGCATGGAAGGGACATTGTTTCTCTGGTCTGTGAAGGTGAAAGCAGATGTTCCTTTTTCTCATTCTAAGAAAATTTTCAGAGCCTAAGTGCTTCAAGTGGGGAAGGTCAAATCCATTGGAACAAAATGCAGGAAGGCATCACTGCTGTGTGTAACATTTCTCCTTCCTACCAATCCCATTGGCCCTTCCAGTCTAGGTTTGATTTACTTATCCCATTTGTTATGAAATTATTTCTCTGTAATCATTCAACACTTTCCAGGAATTTCAGTAGCTATTTTCTTCAGTGATCTTGCATCACTTCTGAAATGCCTTCTGTTTCCCATTTCAGAAGGAGCTCACTCTCATCTGTTTTAAATTCTTTCTTATGAAAATTCAATTATTTTTTTTTTAGTTGCCTGGGCCCAGGGCAGCCTATCCGTCTCCCTCCAGATGAGATGAATTGAACTCCCAGTGGAGAAAGCATGCTGGCTGGATTCAGCTGCTGGAGGAGCCCAGGAGCCACTGGCATACCACAGGAGCAGGTCTGCGTGCCTGGCAGGGGGCAATACTGAATCAGCAGGACCAAGTGGTGAATATAAGGCTACAGGCCTTGACACAATAAACCTGAGCTTTCTTGGCAGACACTTATTTTAAACACTGATCTTTGCGAGTTGTGGGAAATCCTGTCAAAGCATCCAAACTGGGTTTTATATAGAATGAGAGCAGCAGTTTAAATACCTAGAAGAAAGGGATCAGGGGATGAGAAAGTAAGTGCATAACACATTGGTACATCACATGGAACAAGCCATGCATTTGGGCAAAAGGCAAGCAGGAGGAAAGCATGAGAAGCATATGCGCTGTTTCAGTCAAAACTTCATCTCAGTCAATAGGAAAAACAGATCGTCTGATGCAAGACAGCTTTGGAGCTGGTCCAAGCCCCCTCAAATGTGAGTTTAGCAGGGCAAAGAAAAGATGGAAAAGAGAAGACAGACTAGTGTGAAGGGACTGAAATGAAATGGGGTGTGCAGTGCAAACGATTCCCTCTGGCATGCTGAAGGCCCCCTCTTTATCCCATAGTGCAGCAGCAGCCTTGGAAGCAAACACTAAGTTTACTCTGTCCCATAATTCAGAGCTTTTTATATATTTTTATATATTTTTATATATTATATATATTATATATTATATTATATATTATATATTTATATTAAATATTTTTAAATTTATATTAAATAAATTTATATTAAATATTATAATATTTATATATTATATATTATATTATATTATATTATATATATTATATATATTTTTATATATAAAATATTTATATATTTTATATATTTTTTAATATAATTTATCTTCAAAGAAAGTGGTTGCTCTAAGCACCCTTCTGGGTACCATAATATCTCGTTTCTCCCCTTCAGAAGGAGGCACACTGAAGTGTCCCACCAGAACACTGATGCTCAAGGGCTGCAGCGCTCAGCCTTCCCCAGATGAACATCACTTCTCATATTTGGCCCCTCTTTTTTTGCAGAGCATGCGAATGGCTAAGCACATCTCCTGCTCTGCAGAGGTCCTGGATACAGCTCTGTGCCTCAGCTCTCTCAGGTCTGGCTTGCCCTACCTGAGAAAGTCCCCAGCCTTGCTACCTTTGCTTCAGAGAAGTTGGTGCTGGGACAGAGAGTCTGGACAAAGTAGTCTGCTTCATTTTGAGCACTGCATTGCCCAGGCTTTTCAACAATTTTGAAGTGCCCAAAATAATCTTGGTCACTGGAGCCCAGTCTTTTGGTTAACTTTGTCTCAGAGGGGAATTCATCAAGAGTGGAGAGTACAGCTAGAAGGTCCTCAGGAGGGTGAATACAGTCATGCAACTCAGAATTGAATTCAAATATCAGGTGGCTTTGGTGTCATGCAGGAGCAGTCCATTAGACCTGTCAGTCAGTAATATAACTGAATTTTTGGGAGACAGAGGAAGCCATTGCCAGTTCAGGAGGAGCCTTGGATTTCAAAACACACTCTCTTCAGGAAAAACGATTGCTCTAAATTCTATTGGGTGCAATAACTACTCATTTCTCTCTCATAGAAACAGTCATATTAATGTAACTCATCATGGAATTGAGCATTCAACCTTCCCCACTGAATTATCACTTCTTTAAGCTGATTTATTAGTTTAACAGTTGGGTTTTTTAATTAAAAACATTTTTTAACTATGTGTACACACAGCCTTCACATAGTTAAACAAATTTTTACTCTGTGTTTTTAAAAATCTTCTTGGTTTGTGGTACACTTTTTTCCCCTCATGGTGTCTCCTTTGAACTATTTCCGTCTCTTTGCAGCTTTCCCCCAAACACCAAAGACCAGTCAGTCCTTGAAGTTATGTCGAGTAATAGCTGCCTCTTAGATCTTAAGGGTACACTATTTCAACCAAGCTGCTCCGAGACGCAGGGCTCACTGGCCACAAATGGTCCCTCTGCCTTTCATGAGGAGTTTGAGGAACGTTTGTCAGATGTTGCCCTTGAGGGCCGATTACAACCCCCATCAAGGTTCGCTTTCCTCCTACCTCCAACTTCAAAGGACAAACACCCACCCTTCAAAAGCCTTGCCACAAACTGTCCTGGGGAGCAGAGGGGGGGGCACATGGGCAGCTCCCCCTTCTGCTCCAAAACAGTTTGTTCCTTTCCCTTGGATGATGCAGCCAAAACCATACAATTCCGTATATGCAAAAGTTCTTCTGGTGACAAACGAAGCAATGACAATAAATAGTTGCAGGCCCTACAGTGAACAATTAGTATTCCAAACATGAAATTAATTTGTCCTGTGAATATAGGAACCTTGTAATTTGGTTCACTTTTATTTTATTGTCAGATACGATTCATTTTCTACATGATTTTATGGTTGGATAGGATTCATTAGAAATTTTCCCCAAACTACCTCTATTAAACGAAAGAGTAGGGGCAAGATCCTTTCTATTCTTTTCACTGCAAATATTGTGCTGGCTTTTCTCCTGCAAATGAGCCTTAACTCTAATCTACCCACACACAATGCTCAACTCTGTAGCTTTGGATTTTTTTTTCTTATGTTTCATTTTAATTTTCACTGCCAAAGAAGATATTTCTCTAAAGATATTCAAATAAAGATTTGGGGGAAAAAAAAAAAAAAAAAAGAAAGAAAGAAAGAAGAGAGACTAGCAAAGGCTGCTCAACTATAGGGTGAATAGACAGGCTTTTGTGTTTTTATGTCATATTTTCAAAACTTGCCTTCAAGTTAGTTTTATTCAATTCTCTGCCTTATCCCTGTCTAAATATGTGGCAGTCCTTAGAGAAAGTGTTTGCATGGAGAATTCTTCTATTCTGGAGTAGCTACATAAGCAAGAAGGTACCAACAATCACACACACACATCCCCCCCTCAAATGCTCAGCCATGACTCAGCTGAGCCAACTTCCCTCCATATTGAGACCGATAGTGAGAGCACCTTACCCCTTCCTACAGGAAGGAGGAGAAATGCTGTGGAAGATCTTTTCCAGCCCCTCTGCAGGCAAAGTATCTCAGCAACTTGTCTTTGTCATCACCCCCTCTTCAGCCATCATTTTTTGCCAGGACAAAGATCATCCCTTCAATTTGTATATTTCTTAATTAACATTTATGCACTGTTTTGATTTTGGTTTTGTTTTCTTTAACTATCAAAAAAGTCTCCTATTAATAATATATTACTAATTTACCCTGCAATCTCTTGCCAGAAATGAGAGAAAAGAAAACGTTCTGTACACAGAAGACACTATGCCTAACAAATAAAAATATAAATGAAAAGTTACCGCATCCACCACTTCTGAGAGTCAACAAGCCTTAAAAGCATTTGCAATTCTTTATTGCTCCTCTGCCTGAGCTAGGCAGCCTGAAGAGCAGCCCTGGCACATGGGCTCGGTGCTGAGCTCGCGTCCACAAAGCCAAGGTTTGAGGGGCAGGAGCAGGTGGACACCAGTTCAGCGGTTGGGACAGGTACCTTCACAGCAGGGGCAGGGCGGGCTGTGCAGTGGCTGCTGCAGAGCTGTACTCCCCTGGGGGTCTGCACTGCTGGGCAGAGGGGGGTACTGGGCATCCCAGTTTAACAAGGAAGGATGACCCTGTCGTTAAAGCAAAATGAGCTTTCTGCTTTGTGATGCAAGTCCTCTGTGACTTTGAGAAAGTCGTGTCAGCCTGCAACCATAAATATTTATAGATGTCTCAGATGTATCAGGAGACTTAATGAATTGCAGTTGGGGGTGGAGTGGTTGTGAAGGAGGCTACAAGCTGCCAACCTCTGGGTAGTGTTGTAGGATTTCCTGATGACATGGTAGGGTAGTGATGGTATGGCCACCTCTGCTCCCATTGCAGCTGCCCAGCTGGCTTCAGAGTCAGTGTCAGGTAGATGTGAAAATAGCTTGAGGGATCTGGACTTACCCTGCCTTGCTTCTGAGTCGCACACGATGGCAGCCGGGTCTGTGTCAGTGTCACAGCAGAGCTGACCTTTCTGGTGCAGGCAGTCTGCAACACGCCTGGTGACATGGAAACAGCCAGCACCGGCACCACCTGAGACTTGTTGGAAAGGCCTGTGATCAGTCTGAAATCCTTGGATCTAATATTTACATTGGAGTATCTTTTTAGCATATAAGGAGGAAAGAAAAAAAATTTCAATAGGTGTAAGTGTACACTTCTGGCCATGAATTACTTAATAGACATTTTCTCTATCTGTGTCCCTGGCAAAAAGCAAAAGCAGTGCATAATGCATGCTAAACTTCTATACTTCACTACTAACTCATTGAACTTCAAAGTCTTTCTCCAAAGTAAATGTTTGCTTGTTTACATACAAACATATAAACCAAAGCTGTAGCTGGCAAGTAAAATAAGTAAAATATTGTTCTGCCTCACCTAGAGACTTCCTATTCCAGAGAAAGTGAAGGAGCAAAACAAAAGGGGGTGAGTCCTGATTTCTCAGGAGAAGGCAAGAAGGACAACATTACTGCTTGAGGATCCTAATGAAGCTTTATCTTATCCACAGCCAAATGCTGGCACATGCCATTCCTTTGCCTAGTCTTCAAATCTGCTTCAGATTTGGCAGAATCTAAATCATGACTACCAACGCCATGGCCAAGCAACTGCTTTCTTGGCCAACATCCTATGGGCTGAAATAGAAATCCTGAGAATTAAATAGCATAAACTTATCCTAGGAGGTGGTGAATTTTCTTGCTATGTGTTCTGAGCCACTAACCTCAAAACAGAGAAATTAACTAAAAAATAAATTCTACCCCCCCCCCCCCCCCCAAATGAATAAGAAATACGTAAATAAAAATATGTATCATTAGTCTTTCTCTCGTTCTATCACCTTTGATGCTTTTTGCCAACCTGGGTAATTTTTGCAGCATTTTCTGACAGACAAAGGTCCCTCATCGGTATATAAGACTGGATCGCTGCAATCATATATTGTCATGTCATGACTTCAGTTCTCGAGTAATATTTGCATTTGAAGAGGATGAGGAGGATAAAAGCCCACAGATGTTCTTCTAGATTTTCCTTTCTTCCTTACATCCCCCCCGCCCGCCCACAGGCACGTTCGTTCAGTCACCCTTGCTATTGTAAAGCTTCAGCCAACTATCCCCGATCAGTGGACCAAATCTGTATTACATATCTGGCGTGACTAGAAGTGACAGCAGAGTATTGAGATGTCCTCTGGTTCTTACCCAGATGTAAGGGAAAGCCTCATCTGGAGCTGTGCTGGTGACAGCTTTACATAATAACCTTTTTCATTCGGTAATGACACATCTATAGCTACTGCAGTCTGAAAGCTCATCTGCTCACTGCTATCAATAGCTAACCAGCTCTGTGGTGCTAATTCAATTGCTGGCAGCAGTTGCAAAAAAATAAATATAAAATCCAGTGCTGCCTGCAGAAATGTGCAGTCTTATTGAACCAGAAGACCAGACAACGTATAAAGCTTTATTTATGGGTACATATGGTTACAGCTCCCAAGTATATTGGATAGGGCCGTAAGTGTGACTTGAGTACTCATACTTTGTCCTCTGCACAAAATCCCAAAGTTCACCAAGTGAGCAGGATTTCAGCCTGTTACAACGATGCCAGCCTTGCTGCCTTTTTCATCTGCAGTAATGTAATTTCCTGGTCTTTATAAATGAAAATTGCATCGCTATTTCTTCAGTCCATCTGCAATACTTAGCTCACCTGTTGCTTTCTCTCTTTCAGCAGGCTATTTTGACAGCACCCTATAGGAAAAGAGTGTGCTATTAGGATACTGAAGTGGCTGCATATTGAGAATACAATGGCCCAGAAAATTAGAGGGAGAAAAACTGGAGGAAGCTGCTGAAGCTGGACACTGATAGGAAATACCTGCCCCTGGCACCAGTCAGCAATTTTTTTACACAAAAAGGGTGAGAGGCGGGGTTAAAAACTTTTCCTGAACAGCTGGAAAAAATATTCAAAGAAATACATCAAATGCACCAAGGCACAAGCTCAGTGATGCACCAAGGTATTATTTAAGTGGTTTGGGGCATTTTTTTGAAGAGTAGTGGTGATTTTAAGCAGAATTATTGAGGTTTCTGTGCTTATGCTCAAGCATACACACAAGACGACTTTAATTTGTTTTACGTTTCGATTTTAGTATACCTGTATATATTTTGACATTTGTATCCTTTGATTTTATTACTATACAGGAGAAAATGGACTAGGAGAGGCCATTTCCATGAGCCATTTAATAAATCAGTGCAGTAAAGGTGGACAGTTTGATGACCTATTCAAGATGCTGAACCACGAACATAAACACATTAGCTATGTCTCATTATATACAAAACAAACAAACCAAGTTAAACACTGTGAGTGGTAAATATATACATTCATATATTATTAACCAACAGCGTGCAAATTCAAAGCTGAAGAAACGGAATGAGGTGAAGCACTCAGGCAATCTGTGTGTTGGGAAGGTCACGGGCTTGCAGGGGACTGGATGTGTGGGATCCCGTAGGAGGGGAGCACTCAGCGCTCGAGGAGGTGCAGGCGATGGTGGGGAGCTGTAAATGGTCAGCAGAGGCTGCAGAGCAGCAGGCATAAGGGGAGAAAACAGACTCCACAATGTGGTCTTCAAGCCAGGAGTCATCAGATGTTTTTGCCGGGGTTTTAATATTCCATTACAGTGGTCAGGCCACCATGTTCGTGCCCCCTACCCTCCCACGGAGCAGGGAGCGTTTGGAGTATGTGACAGAAATGTGTAATTATCCCCAGCTGTGCTATCTAAAGAAGGACATCAAATTAGATTTTGCATTAGTCACAAAAGCCTATATTGTCCCCCAGAATGCTTCTTCCACGCTGTGATGGACACAACACCACCTCAGACCAGAACTTACTTGCAAACCTCAGACCTCAGACCTTGCAAACAACAAAACCTCAGACAACTGCTTGATGAGTCATTTTTTAACAGATATTACAGACTCCAGCCTGTTTAATAATTTTCTTCACCATTTCAGTGAAATATTCACAGGTGTAACTAAATAAGCAAGCCTTTTTTATTTTCCCCTGCTGCATATTTATTTCGGTTTTGTTTTAGCTGATGTTGTGGTTCCTTTTTCTTTTACTCCTTATTCAGGTGACAAATGTGTCAATGAGAGTAGCCTGAATTTTATCTTAACGTATATGAAGGATGGATCATTTCTGTCTCCAACTATTTCCTTTGCAGGTCAGTAGGTAAAGGGTAAAGTAGAATTGGTTAGGACTTAGATGTTCAACTTCATGTAAAACATTGAAATATTTTTTTTTTCTATTATGAAAAATATCTTAATTTTTTGAAAGCTATTTAATACAAAGTCTTCAGGAATGTTTTTTTTTTTTTCTGATAATTTTCCTAAAATGACAAAATGTGAACAGATTTTAGGTTATTAATTTTATTTCAAATACTCATTTTGAGGAAAAAACTCTCAAAAGATTCCATTGTTGTCATTACCCACATTGTCATCACCCAGCTCTGAAACACTTCATGTCACAGGTGAGGAGATTTTCCAAAACAAGATTTCAGAATAGTTGTCACTTTTTCAAAATGTTCCAGCAGAGAGATGTACCTTTTTAGCACAAAAAGAGAAAGGTGTTGTGACTGACTTCAGTAAGCTTTAAACTAAATTCTGCAAATTAAGAATCAAATATTGATGGGTCCACATATTTGGGAGGTTTGATGTTTTCTTTCTTTTTTTCATGACGACTGTAAAAGAAAGATGTTACAAGGTCGTCCTCTCAAACAGGAATAAATCAGCCTGAGCCTATAGAAAAGGTGTTGATGTCAAAATCTGGACAATGAGAATTTTTATTCTGAGTGACAGGCTACTATGTTGTGTGTACTTGTACTGCAAAGTGTGTTCAGGGTGCTCCAGGTTTAACAGTTAGCCTTCTCCTAGCATTTGTGCCTTGGGACTTGAGGTGAAATCACACCTCAGGTTAACAACGAAGGCAAGATAGCTGTATTCACAAGCACTGGTTTGTTTTTCAAGAGAGGTTGAAGTTTTATGGCTTAAAAATGCTAATAACTCAGCTGAATAATTTTCAAAAGGTTAATTTTAAAACTGTTTCTTCTTGTTTACAGCAGATTTAGGTGAAGAAGTAACTTTTATACATCCGTTTGTTTGAGCATCCCTGTTATGTTATACAATAGAAAAGATGTCATTCTTGTTTGGGAGCTGCATTTAAATGAGGGTAGTAAGGACTGTGCTTTTAGTATTTGGAATCAGGCTCTGAAATACAAAAAATAGCTGGACAGGGCAAAGTTAAGGTGACTTGTAAGGACTGGAAAACAAGGGTCATTGAAAACAGGTTGGGGATGAAGTGCTTTGGTAGAAAAGAGAGAGAGAGATAGGGATTTTCACCACGGTTTTCGTCTGTTGCCCAGAACAAGACAACCATGAGACAGATGTGAACAATGACACTTTTTCACATGCTCAGACCAACGAACAAACAAGCCATCTATCATCCCTCTCCCTCAGCTCTTGAGCCCATACGTGTCTTTTGGGCATCTGACCCAGCAGAGATGTCTCCTCACCCACAGCAGCCAGGCCAGCACCTTCCTCTCCCTCTTTCTTCCTCAGCTCTGAGGCAGTGCCTACGGAACACCCCCCCACCATCGCTCCTTTGACCCCTTCTTGTTTTCCTGTGGGTCAGCAGTAACGTCCCTGTGAAATATGAAAGCAGCACAATGATTTCATAATGGCTGTTGATAGAAACTAACGAACCATTGCAGGTACTCAGCCACTATAGGTACAGGGTATCAATGAGCTGCTTAATACAATTGAATTGCTAGCCACTTAAAATGCATCTTTTTGCATTCTGGTCCACACCCAGCCTGCCTAAACTAATTTCACTACCTAGCATTGTTACGCAGCCAGACATCATGTGAATGTTTTTGTATATTAGCCCTGTGTTTGTTTTTGATCAGCTTACATGGCAAAGAAAACCAAGACAGGATGTTTTGAGTCTGTTTTCAGTTTTCATCTACTGCCAGTGGTACACTGAACTGATTGAAATTTGAACACAGAGATTATGCAAAGAAAGCAGGGTGGCAGAAGTTTGTGCTATGATTTTCCCTTTCATAACATATTTGAAAAGATTTCTTGCCCCATCCCACAAACAAGACTGTGGGAGAGCGAAGGTGAGCCCTGAGCTTGGGACGCAGCACCTGGGCCTTGTTGGGAAGAGAAGTGGCTTGGGGGCAGACCAGAGCAAATCATGTGCATCAAGGACAAAACCGATAGGCGCATCTCGAAGGATCAGCATGAGCACTGGGAATGTTTATTTTTCACTGCTAGTCCCAGGGTGTTGGATCTTGCATCCACCATTGCCGTATTGGAGTGGCCTCGTTGAAGATGAACAGAGCCACAGACAGACTGACTGGAGACTGTAGAACTCCCTTTTTAGGACCCAAATAGAATTTAAGGTTGGGTTTGCAAAGCTACTGTTAGGCAGAAAGAGAGCTGATTAGATTTTGAGACTGGAAATGCTATTTCTATTAGGGCAAAAAGAAATCTCATACAGAGCTTCCTATTTCATTAAAAAAAAAAAAATATTTGCTTCAGCCAAGAGACATTTCTAAAGCAAACATTTATTTTGTTTCAAAATATTTCTGACAAATATCAAAATAAAAGAGTTTAGAAAAATATCACTTGGTTTTCATCCTTCCCGTTCTCTTCTTAGTGAAGACAGTAAAAGAAATAGTTGAAGTTATTTTGTCTCCTTCCTTAGTTTAACTGAAATCTTTCATTATGCCTTTTTTCCTGTGGACAAAATGAAAAATGAGATAATCTGAGGAGAAAGTTTGCAAATTAGTTTCATTTCCAGAGGCCAATGCGATCTTCAGAGCACAGCCTGAGCAAAGACACTGCACCCTGCTCGGCGCCTGCTGCTGGGCCTGTAAATCACAGCTGGCGCTGTTCTCCTCAGGGAGGGGGCTGGAAGATGGAGGGGGGGTGGTGTCATGCCTCCGGGATGCAAAGTGCTTAACTGTCATTTTTAATACGTGTCTTTCAAAGGGTCCCTCTGTTTCTTCCCCCAACTCCGTGTGGTGCCAATCAGCCTGGGGAGAATGGTGTATATGGGTAAGACAGAGAGGGATTGCTGTGCTCTCCTGGCAGAAACTGGATTTTTTCAGGATGTGTCTCTGTGGCTTACGAGCCCCAACTGTTAGCAAGGAGTTTCCTCCCTTTGAGGAGCCTGGTCCAGGGCACAGGCAGCTGGGCAGACTTGGACCTTCTTCACTGCCAGTCTAACGATAGCTTCCAAAGCCTTGCCTGGCGAGAGATCCGTTGTACACTGCATAGCTCCAGCCACATTTCTATTCTGGGCTCTTATTCCATGTTTGTCACCCTTTTGCAAACTGCCTCTACCCTTTTTAAACCTCTGTCATCATGGGATTAGACCTTTTGGTACCCATTCCACCACAAGCAATTCACGTCTATCAGCTCCATCCCTGCCCATGCCTGCAATTCCTGCAAACATAGTTCAGGCCTCCTCGAACCTGAGAAAAATCAGTCTCTGAATGACAGAGAACTTTCAGGGGAATATTTTTTGATGGATTTGGAAAAATATTGAGGCTTGCATGATCTTGGTCACCTTTGAACAGCCATCAATCTCCCACCCTCCACACAACATAATCACTTGCCTGTGTGAAATGCTTAGCCTACCATTTGTGAACTTTGATCAATTGAAGGTTAAGCATTCACACTGAGTTTTTCAAGAAATGAATGAAGAGTGAAGGGAGCAGCAGCTGGTGGTAAGAAAGATCACTGCCTTCCCCAGTGCTTGCAATATTCAAACATTTTTGCATTTATGCTTGTTGGTCACTTAAAATTAGGAAATAGACACAAACAGCCTAAGGCAGCAGTCACATTTTTTGAGGTCCAGGCCCTGAAGAACTTACTGGAATTTTATTGAATGAAAGAACACCCCACTCATCCAACACTGAGTAACTGCTCTGGGACCCACTTCACACAGGCAAGGACAGAGAGGGGTCAAGCACCCCAAAAGGCTGCACCCCTGCATGGCAGTGCAGCTCTAGTGGCCAGTGCATGGTCCTGGATGAGTCCTGCTTTTCCCTCTGCTTATCTCACTTGATCATCTTTTTGAGAAGCAAATGCAAACCTCTGCAAGTCTCATGGTAGAAGGACCTTCAGAGGGGTAACATAACAACTCGACACAACTAATATCATGTGGAAAACAGATTGTTGTGATGAATTTCTCAGTCATTTAGAGAAAATCATTAGAAGAGCCAGTGAGTCTAAAGGATCAAATGTGGCTCTGAAGCAGGATAAAATTTCCTAGCAGCAAAGTTAGTTAAACATTAGGGGAATATACAAGAGAAAGTTCATTGTCACTTGAAGTCTTTAGGAAGACAGTAGATATCCTTCAATAAAATGTGCTTGATTTCAGCATCCTGAGAAAAACCCAGTCAGACAGAATGATCTGGCTTGTGTAAACCTGCAAAAAGATGACAATCCCAGTACTACCTCTGGTTTAAAGGTACTTTAAGCTTTAATTCACAAGCTGCACTGTCTGAGTTTGGGCAAAGGCACCGCTTCAGCCTGTGCCCACAGCCCCTCTGCAGCTCCCTGAGCTGCCCAGAAAGTGAGTGGGTAAATTCATCAGTTTGGGCTTCTCTCAATAAGCCAGACTGTTGCCTACCTTTTTCTTTCTTCCCCATCCCTGCGTCACAACCCCTAAAATTGCTGTGGAGAACATATAACCCAGAACTTGGCAGCAGAAGGCTGCTGACAGGGTATGTGTGCCCTTGAGGTGGCGTATTTGAAAAGACAGGGCATTTTTTTTTTCCCCACAAAGAATAAATTAGGAAATTAAGCATAAATTCAATGAAAATTCATTTTGGATGACATCACCTTTGAAATATGCCAAATATTTCCTATTAGTATTTGTGAAGAAAAATTTCTCAATTTTTCATTTCAGAAGGCTATTTTAAAAAGAGCAGAACACTCTAAGAAACAATAAAAGGTTAAATAAAGAGGCAAAATAGCTCCAAGAAAAAAAAAAAACAACAGAAAAAATATATACCTTTATATTTACATCATATTGAGGTAAAGAAAAAGACATCCAAACCATGTTTTTGTTTTACCTAGACTGTCTTCCCCTGCTTTTTTTTTCTACACCCACCTCCACCCCCCACCCCACCCCCCGCAGTTCAAACATCAAAGGAAAAAAAAAAACCCAGCCACAAGCACCATACTTTCAGTCTTGCTCTAGCTGGGGCCTCTCTTCCTGTTTATTATTTGTCCTTGGATCTGTTCTTCCCACCATCATCAGGATTCTCTGCATCTTGTTTATCCAAGCCTCTCAAAACATTTTCTTTATCTAATCTATTTTAAACGTGTTGAAGAACCCTTCATGGTAACATCTGAGCACTGAAATCTAATCTAATCCATCAGCCAAGAGTCTAGTTGCTTTATAAACACTAATGGCCAGATGCTGTTACCCTTTCCTCAGACTGAAATCGATTGCACTACTCAGTTCTGAACAAAGGTGTCAGAATCCGTCCCTCTACTCATAATATCTAATTCTTATCATCATTTCGCAGCTGGGGAAACTGAGATACTGTGAAGTACAGCTTCCCAGGGTCTCACAGCAATTCAATTGAAAATAAGAAACCAGAACTCCAAGCTCCCAGCCTCCAGTTCTCGCCAATGACTACAAGCAGTCAAATCACTGCTCCAGGAACTGGCTGGTGTTTAATGCATGCAATGCATTCAGACTTGTGCCTTTAGTAATAAAGGCTTAACTGTGAAATAAAAGTCCACAACCGTCATGTTTACTTGTACTTGACCGTCAGCTGCTAGCTGAATAGAAATTGCTTTCTTGAGATTGCAAAAAAAATAATAAAAAAAAATTACTGTTGATCAGGTTTGTCCTTGCCCTGCAGTTACAAGGAAAGCAAGGTTATAAACCAGATTTCAGGCTGCACTGGGCTCTGTGGATACTCTGTGCTACATCTCCTGTCCTAGATGGCCACAGGACAAGACACAACTCTAGGAAAATTATTGCAGTTTGTTTAAAAACAAAAGGAAATGGTAATGATGAAAGTAATTGATGCACTAAGGACTCCTTGAACAGCTTAGATTTGAAGGAATTTTGCTGGTACACATATTTTCTGGGGTTTTCTCCTCAATTCAAACATAGCATGCATATATGAAACTTTAATATTCCTAGGGACATTTACACACAAGCCAAATTCTTCTTAAATTGCCTGCTTCTCCCCTTATTCCCAACCTACTGTTGCAACTCTAGGTCTGCAAGTTATAGAGGAAAACAGAGGAAGTATATGGCAGTTTTGGACTTCATATATTGCAGTTACATGACACCACACATTTAAGGAAGTGAAAAACAAAAGAAAAAGCAGATTAATTTTATTATCTAGGTTTTCAGAGATTGGGGGAAATGGGATTCAGATAGCAGGAAGAACTTGAATTTGTCCACTAGTCACAAAATACTCCCCTGATTCTGTACAGTTCGGTACCTTTCCTCCTCACAAGAAGGCAAGCTTGCACCTGGTGGTCGAAGATGCTCTCTAAACAGAAAGCGCACCCCAGAGAGTAAGATGCATGGATGGGTAATTGAACCACAACTCCCATAAGGCATAATTGTCATAGCATTTCAGAACAGCAATACCAGAGAGTAAAAAGCAAAACAATACACTTCCAGAACAGCAGTACTTGTGAAATCTTAACCCAACTGAAATGGTGAAGGCAACCTTAAACACAGAAGCAAAAAATCATGAAGAGCCAAAGAGGAAAACTATCGCCATTCACAATAATGCTCCATTAATGAGTATAATGTCTGGCGCGTTACAAAAAACACAGCCACAGCCACTTGAAAGTAGAGAAATTGTCTTTTTCCCACATTTTGAATATGCTGGGTGTCAGCCAGTTTTAGCCAAAGGACATAAAAGCTATATGAGGATATTTCCTGCATTTAGCCTACTATGCCCTATTTAACAGTTGGTCTCACAAGCTCAAGGACAAGTGCCATGCCAGCATGACTGTTGGGTTTTTTCATGGTACTTGACTTCTGCCTGATCTCCTCAGAGCACAGGCAGACCTCATTCACCCTCCCCTTGCAAATCCCTCTAAAGTGTACTCCAAGGCTACAACTGACAAGGGCTCTTGGTCTCATACCTTGAGGTATGACTTTTGAAAACATTGGAAAGCTGTCTCATTGGGATGAAACAGCAGGGGTTTTTTTCTGTTGCTCTGGATCATTGGGATATTTAGAAATAGACCCTAGTAAGAATTTGCTGGTGTCACAATCTGCTTTTTTTTCTATGAGGCTCACTTGGAAAAAACCAACTGTGTCAGGCCTGCACATGGAATTACTAAATGGTATTCAGAAAAAGAGAAGAGAAAAAGTGGGAGTGGCAGAGCACTGCAGAATACCCAGTACAGAGCCCCCTGTAACACATGGATACCCTTTTATTGGCTTCAACTTTTTTTTCTATTTGTAATTTTTGCATTTAACAGGAAGAAGATCCAATTTGACCTTCTTGTCTAAACTTCTGACAGTTAGATAATTTCACCTAGCAAACCTTGCATCAAATCTTTTTCAGACAGAGAAATTTTCTAACTGACTCTTTGGAGGAAGTCTTTACTCACATGAGTGGATCTTATGAAGTCTGTTCTTACTTGTATTCTCCACCACTGCCCAAATGATTCAGGGGAAAATAGTCTGTTGTGAGCAGTTATCACCATCAGTAAGCTCAGTTTGTTACAGGAGACAGAGCTATATAAAGGGGTACACTTAAAATGTATTTAATACAAGGAATGCCATCTTCTAGTATAAAATGTGCCATTGTTCATGCATTCATAGATTCAATAATGCTGTAGTGGTTATGCACTGTGAATAAGCTTCTTGAATTCAGTTCATAGCACAGCTGAACTGATGCTGGAGAGAATTTTTCTGCAAGCATAGACAACACCATACCACTAGGAATCATGGTGAAAATCTGTTTGGGGTAGTACAGACAAACTAGAAGGCAAAAGAGGAGAGAGAAATAAGATATGGATCTGTAATTACAACTGGCAGATGATGTGGTTTAATTCATTGGACAGCAATAATACCAGAGATGTGCGGAGTGCCTTGTCTGTAAACATCGTCTGGATTAATCACAAGGAGAGACAGTGTAATAATTGTATTTTATTAAAGCTGAACAAAAGACTAAGATATTGTTCTGAATAAACGAGCTAACTGTAATATGACCCACTTTCCTGAAAGCTCAGCCGCAGCCAAAATGTCTGATAAATTGTGCTGGAGAAAGAGGTAGAAGAAAGGGGAAAACCCACAGAACCACTGCATAACCTACTTAGGGAAATGGCTCTGGAGCAGGAACAATTCTTAACCAAGCAGGGCTGATCCACATCTTTAATTTTTACTCTCTTTTAGAGCAGATATTGAACAAATATTGTTTATTTGCTTAGGGAGGCAGCAACTTTTCAGATTGCCTTGAAGAAATAAAACCTCCTGTCATGACAATATTCATTACAAAGAGAAGTAAAATACTGCAAGAATTTGAGGAATCATTTGAATACATGATCAGAAGGGAACAAGTGCTCCTGTCTTTTGAATCAATGAGTTTGAAGCATAGGAAATGCTATATGTGAGAGTAAATAAAACAAAAGACTGACAGATTTCCAAGCTATTTCATTCCTTTTTAGAGACATTGACAGAAAGTAAGGTTATTAACCTGGAAGATGGTTATATATATGGTGGACATATGACAGAGGTAGATATGTAGGCAGAGATAGCAATGTTCTGTGTCTGTATGTGTTTCTCTCTCTGTGTAATATATAGGAGTTTACTGAGGTTTCGTCTGAAACCAGTTCAAAAGCTGGTGTGTCTTGCTGAAGCAAGTGTTTTTCTACCTTACTGCTCTGTATCAAGCTCTGCATCTCCACACATCTCAACCAAAACCAGTTTTCAGGAACAGCAGCCTCTGGCATCAGTCTTAGTTTTAGGCATATTGCTTCTAAAGGTCTGTAACCCTTCCCTTATACAACACTTGCTTTCTGAAAATTTTTAAGGACTGTGAGTTAACCTCTTCAGCAACACTTTACCTTGGGAAACTCTTAGCAGGCCAAAAGCTGTCAAAGTTTAGTCCGCTCTGCCTCTTATAAAAGGGTGCATCAATCAAAGACTGAAACCCATTAGGGAGGAAACACATTTGCTGTCATGTATACAGGTAGTTTGGGTTGTAGCCTATGCTGTGGAGCTCTGATCCAAGAGTTTTTTGCTTTTTTTCAATTAGATTTAAAAAAGAAGCAGCAATCTGCTCTCATGCTGCAGACAGCATGATACCTTTTGACCACAGGCACTTAGGGGTATGTTTCTGTTGGGTATGTTTGCTGCTGCTGTATAAGTTTTCTGGGCTGACCACATTATACATTTGATAATAAATAATTAATTACTTTGATTCCATTCCATTGACTGGCTGCATTTGTCTTTTTTCTCCTCCAAACAGTTGTGTAAAGCAGCTTGTATCAATGGACTATGCAGACTGTATACCTTAATTAACATGGTGTGTCAATCTGCCATACAGTGTTCTACAAAGACACATGAGGTTCACGAGTGCCATGAGATCCATCTCAAGAAGCAGACTATATGGATGCCAAGCCTTCCTAATAACATGTCCTCCTGACTCAGCCTTCCTTGTGTTATAGCTCCAGCAGTAAGGAAGATCCTGTCTTTCTCTGAAAGTGAGACTGGTAAGTGTAGTGGTCAGAAACACTATTAAGGGTCTGATTCACTTTCAGTGACATTGGGCTAAATGAGAAATAAATAGGCTTATATTTATAGAATTGCCTGAGGGCATAGACTTACACAGTGAGAATAGGTTGCATGTATTCACTGACTCATCTGAAGTTTTCTCTGAAATACTGTGCCTTTATATTTTATTTGCATGTGTTGCTGTCTAGGCTGGTAAAGAGGGAGACAGAAAATACTGCAAGGTGATCATGATGACTTTAGGGACACAGACTGTAAACGAATTAGGATATAAACAGTGTGAAGAAGAACAAATGTGTGCAAATATGTTCACAGCAATTTCAGTAGATTTGACTTGTCTAAGTAGCCAAAGCTCCATGCCACAGGTCCATTCCCCCACCCTTTTTTCAAACATCTCTTTGACAATGATCCAGTGATCTTTTGCAGTGTGGTGCTCAAATTGCTTTGCGTGGAACAAATGCAGGCTGATGATAACTTCTGCCACCTCTAGCCATCAGTGTAGTAAATTAAAGACCCAAGCCATGCTGTTGCAATAGGTTTGTTCTGCTTCTTACTGCAGAGAGATTGCACAAGAACATGTTGGGAGGAGAAAGATATGCTGTACATGCTAGAGCTCAGAAAATTTTCAGGGGTGCTTGCCAGTATCACTCTATATGCTAAATTTGTACAAACACAGCAGTTAAGAAGTTGTACTCCAGTTAAAGTGTCATTTGACAAGATGAACGCATTCTGCTGTCTCCTCTTATCTTGTGAATACTTTATCTCTGGAGGAGGAGAAGAGCAGATATTCTCTGTCTTTCAGATCCAGCCCTTGTGTTAGTTAGCATTCAGAGTACATGAGAATTGAGGAGAAAATGTGAGTTCCCTTCCTCTGGGTAATTTAGAATAGCAAGAAGACAAGGACCCTTCAGTTTCCAGAGCTTAGGGTATTTAGTAATCCTGAATTTAATGTGTGACAAATACTTTTTTGGTCTTATACATATTTCTAGTATCACCTAGAAGCAATGGAAATATGACCCAAGCCTTACCAACACTTTCCTGTTCACAGTTGGCTTTTTCCCCAATTTTTCGTTCATTCAGTGCTTCAATATGCAGTAGAACAACACAGCATCTATATGAATTCAGTCCTAGCCTTTCCCCAAAAACAGCAATGGGTTTTTTTAAAGTTCAGGAGCTAAATGAAGGAAATGCAAAGTGTTTGCTGTCATTTGTGTTCTGTAAAATCAATGTCACTGGAAGTGTGGAATCTCAACAGGAACATCTGATGGTTACATGGTTTCAGATGCTTTATCTTCTTGAAAAGTGGATTATTTTTCTTGTCCTATATTTTTATTACTGCCACCCTTCTATTTCTCCCTCTCCTTTCATGTCTCTGAAAAAATACCCATCATGGATCTTTGTGTTTTGACTATCTTAGGACTGATATGAAATCAAATGAGACATTAAAGAAATCAAGAGAGAACCCTGTCATTCTGTCAATGACAGATACATCTTCATTAATAACTTGGCTGTAACAGCCCCAGCAATAATTATGTTATACATTTTATATATATATAACTATATAGTTATAGTCCTTTTCATCTTTCTGAAAAAACTCTGTGTAAGTTTTGGGTGTCTGAAAACACTGACCACTGCTGTTAAGTGTTTAATTTCTAAAGCCTGAATTAAAAAAAAAAAAACCAAAAAAAAAAACCAACAACCAAAAAACCAACACCTACTCCAAACTGATTTGAACAGAAGTTAGCACTAAATCCTTCTTGGAATCCCGACCTAAATGCTTAGGTCAATGGTTGTTCACTGATCCTGAACAAGTACTCCACTCCTTCCTTTGCTTTTCTTTCTCCCTGAGTCAGTAAATAGGAAACTAATCTGAGGCTTTGTTAGTACTATTGCTAAGCAGCTCCCGAATAACAGTTGTTAACATTTTGATGTACAAGAAGGGAGCATTGCACCTAAGGGGAAGCAGTGCAGAAACAGCAGGGTCTGTGTTCAGCATGCTTGTGCAGGAAAGAAGCAGAAATGTTGCTAACAGGCTGCCCGATATGCATGCTCAGTACCAGCAAAAGCACTTATTACAAGACAGTCTGCAGGCAACCTTTGCTATTCTCAAGACCTTTAACCTACACACTGCACATGCCAAGTGTGGGATGTGGGGCAGGGAGTTCAAGGGAGTGCAAAGTTTAACTTGACTGCAATTTACAGTTCCTTCCAGCTGCTAGGCACTCCTTGGCACCCTCCAGACATCATGCACTGCTTAACTAGCTACTCTTGGGAGAGCTTGGAGTAAGGGTAAATTAGTGATGGTGGGAAGGTGACAGACTGGCAGCTTCCGCCTGTGAATCTTTGTCTGTGTCATCTCCTTGCTCATTCCCTTGCATGACTGTATAAATTCCTCTCCACAGGCCCTACTCAAGATGCTGATCCAAACGGTTCACCTGCCATCCTCTCAGCCCTTTTGGCAGTTCATTGCAAATGTTTACAAAAAGAGATCTCAGCCCAGAGACAAAGGCTAAAACTCATTCAGTTGAGCAGCCCCTCCAGACTGATAAAGGCTGCTTTCTGGGCCCTGAAGGTGCTGTAATCTTTTGAAAATGGCATTTTCTTACACAAATGGAGCCACCAAGGAGCACCACAGTCCCAAAAGATGGCCATTAAGCATGTACTGTTTGTAAGATGCATTCAGGGAGCAACCTTTGCATAGTTTTGTGTTTGTCACTCTGGGTCATCTGATTGAAAGTCTTTTTGTTGTCGTATTCTCATTTGTCACACTCATATTTTTATAGTTAAGTTTCTTCAAGTGGATAATTGGTTCTGCCATTGGCAATTTTATGTAGAGATTCTAACAATTTGGGATAAGAAGTTCACTTTCTCTGTGCGCGTGATAAAGAAGAACAAGGACAGACCATGGAAGACCTGTGACTTCTCCCCAGGGGATCAGATATCTTCCCATGTGGATGCAAGGAAGTTTTCAAGGATGTTTAACACAGAGTCACCGAGAAATAATTTTGGGCACAGAGTTTCTAAATACTCTTTCTCCCTCTTCAGCTTCACAGGAGGTTTGGTTTGAGAGGTTGTGGCACAATCACCCATCTCATACACTCACATAGCAACATGGGTTTGTGATTTTGAATGAGGGGCAGATCAGAGGCTAGGATCAACCACTTACTGCGGCAGAAGGCTGAGGGACAGAGTTTTCTGGAAAGAAGTGTGTGAAGCGCAGCACAGAAGTTGTCCACATCTTGCCCCTGGCCTGGACATTTAGGAAGCAATCCCCTGTGCATAGGGAGATGGGAAATGAAATTGTCGTGGTCTGTAGCAACTGTGGTCAGCCGTGGTAGTACCAGTAGCACTCACCTGAAACTGAGCTTGCCCAAGTTGTGCTGAGATTATCTCCTTTGGTGAGATTTCTTTGCATACCTTGCAAAGTATGTCAGCTGGTACTGCTGATTTGTTAAGGTTCATTTCCAGCCCCACTGATTTTGAAATGCCAGCTGTGAGAGGACACATACCAATTGTCTGCACCCATCCTTCCCACAAGTGGCTAAGTGGAAAAATGTTGTTTGAGCCACAGTTTAATGATATATTTCAAGTCTGTGCCATCAGGAAAAGTATACCTGTAAGTGTAGCCTTTGCATTTGACTTCTTTGCTCCTTTGTTCCCTGTAAGGTCCACCCAGTATCTGGGATTACCAAGGACAGGGATGTGGAGAAGTGCTACAGGCCTTTGCTCAATTGCACACTGTAGAGTAAGAAAAATATCAGTGATGTTACACTTCCATGAAACCCAAGGGCCATGTACAGTTTGCCCACTGTGTGTACCCAGGCCTATATTTTCATGACAAATAACATTTTAATTCAGAGATTACCTATTGATTTCAGGGGAATTGATGGCAAAGTAAAGTATTGACTTTGGTTTAAATCAATGGAAGACGTCCTTCTCCTCCCTTTGATGAAAAGGAAGGCCAATTCCATTAAATAAGCAACTAAAAAACACCACACACAATCCCCAAGTGAAGTTGTACAGGTACACTCTCACGGCAGGAGAGAGGATTAAATCACTTCTTACTTTGAAAATTAATTCATTTTTCAGTAGCAAAGCAAAAGCAAAGTCAGCATAAAATATCTTCATGGATTTCAGCAGCTCTTGCACTGGCCCTAAATAATAATTTTTTATATATAACTTTTTTTATAAGAAAGACTACAATTAAAGCAGTAGTTTACAGTAAATCATTCCTGAGTGCCCATATGCCCCCACTTGCTATTGCAAAATGTGCAACTCCATACATGATATCACATCATGTAAATTACTTGTGACGGCTGTGCACAGGGTGAGAAGAAACAGGACTAAATTACAGGAAGGATGAGTTAAATTCTAATATTAGGAAAAATTCTAAAATGTAAATTCTAAGCAAGATCCTAAACAAATTGCATAAGGAGTTAGCAGTTTCCGTATCCTCAAACATTGTAAGAATAGCCTAGACAAACACCTGTCAGGAAGAGTTTAAATGGATGCTAATTCATCCTCAGGAAAGCAGGACAGACTAGAGGACTATAGAGCTCTATAAATTTCCTTCCAAGATGACAGAATTAGCAGTTTTATTGGGAGTTCAGTGTCTTAATGCATCCCCAAATGTTGAGGAAAGTTGTATTCACTAGTGCAGTTGGTGGATTGTGCCTCATTGAAGTAGATTATTATTTTCATCTTCTGCGGGGGTAGCAGAAGAAGAGAGCATTTATATGGTATGACAAGTTAAGTCAGTGTTGTAGCCTAAAACAGCTTGGATCATGCAGCTCTGACTAGACCTTGCTTCTGCTGCAAGCATTCTGCCATGAGTTCATACTTCACTCCTCCTCCTTCACAGGGATTAAAGAAACTGTTCGATTCAGATGGCAGTAAATTGCTTAAGTGGACCAAATCAATCAATTGTAAGAGTTTTGGAATAAAAAAATCTGAAAGAATACAGGAACCTCAAGCCACCTCTCCCCAGTCCATGTCTTGTAACAAACCCACAGCCAATAATTTCTCACTTGCTGCTAGTTATTTAAGGAAAAGGCAGAGAAGTGCAAAGAATCGTTGCAAAAAAGATGTCATTCCTTATCCTCACTTATCAAACTCTATTATCTTTTTCTTAAGCAATAATGTACTGGATTTTTTTCATCAACTGACACCGTGGCTCAATGCCACATTAAAAACATAAAAAGAAACTGGTATGTGTATACAGTAGTAAATTAATTCCAGCAGCACCTATGGCAGACAGTGCATACAAAATGTGCTGTTGAAAAGTAATCTATAGTTTTTTCAATAGGATGGATTTATCTTATTTGATACCAGGCAGTTCAGGTACTGAACTGATGACTGAGGAGGAAAAAGAATGTTTTGAGGGCAACTGTAAGAATTCTGCTTATGAATATCACAAACCTATTCAGCCATCCCAGGAATGGTCCAAGTCACACACCTGAGGAGTCTGTGTGAGTTAAAGATCGCTCTGAATTTACCAGTCAGCAATCTGTTACATATAGTTGCAAGTAGATAGAACAGTATTCCAGGTTATCGCTGAGCTATGAGACTATTCACATGTTTTTCTCATTTGAGTCTGAGGTGAGTTTCCAGAGCTGTTTCTCAGCAGCCAGTATTAGCTTAAAGTACTCAGCCCAAGCTGAAATATCCTTACAGCCTGAACATCTTCACTCTGGGTATATTCATTTAACCATCCAGTGATACTGCTTCTCTCACCTTTCCTCGGCTAAGAAGAAAAATTATCTTGTGCTAACACAAGTCCTATTCCAACAGACACCCACATACACAGCTTAGACCAAGAGGGATTCCTGTGTCTGTTTGGTTAATATAAATATACTTCAGTAATTCCTGCTGTGAAGGGAACTAGCCTTCCTCACTGTGGAAATGAATGACGTTGAACT
This sequence comes from Falco naumanni, assembly GCF_017639655.2. NCBI lineage: Eukaryota > Metazoa > Chordata > Aves > Falconiformes > Falconidae > Falco > Falco naumanni. The sequence goes on from NC_054065.1 coordinate 15,706,936, forward strand.
CTTTTATTTGCATTGCAATGGTGTTTAGAGACTCCAGGAAAAATGTCAGGGCTTTATTCTGTTAGGCGTTGTACACTTATTTAATAAAAGACAGCCCCTACAGTAAGCAACTCACAATCAATAGAGACAAGAGAGCTAAAAGATGGTAGAAAATATGCTTTTATGAAATTCCAGCTTTCAAATGCAATATCCGTTTGAGTCACCACCTGAGTGAAATTTGAGATCTGAAAAGGCTACCTTTATTACTTGTATCCATAAATATTTATGGCAATTTAGCCTCAAAATTCCCATGTGCTTAGGGCCTTAAATATGCATTCAGCACAAAGGGAATTCAGCATGCACATCTGAGCGCATAACCGTTTGAGTAATCAGTTTGGTGTTCCCCCTGATGAGCTAGAGCACTACTGAGTCCTCTGCTTTGTAGCAAAATACTAGTCATGTATACAGGGACGTATAGCACATCTTGCTAGAGGCTGGCCATGCCTGTTTAAACATGCCTGGTTTAGCCTATGCTTTCTTCCAGGCTCTAAAATACCACCTGCCACTCCAGACTCATGACAGATGCGAGAGCCCTGATGGAATTTTATAAATAATACTGCATATTTTTTTGAAATTTATGGAATGCTATATATTAGGATGTAAATAAAATATGTTTGTCTTTCATTTTGCCTTTTGCTGCTTGACGTACTACAGTTTATAGTCTGCAACTCCTCTATTCCCCAAACTCAAGGGCTAGAATTTTTCTCTTTATCCATGACAGCTGTGAAGTTTGTGCAGTCCCGTGACTCCAAGAACCGCAGCTTTCAAGGGCAAATGTAAATTATCAAGAAACTTAAAAGAAAATTGTCCTATCATCCAGCAAGTTGCATCTGAAGAGCTTCTTTACAGCTAGCAATACAGTTATTTCACAGTTTTGTTTTAATTTTTCAATACAGTTATTAATAACTGATCTTTCTTCTGAGTTTGTTCTATAATTCAGATATTTTCAAAGAAAGACCAGCTTGGACTAGTGAACCCTTTTAAACCTTTAATGGAAACGTAAACTCCCACTCACCAATCTATGTCATTATCTGTGCCAAAGCTGCTATATGTAATTGGCTGGGACAAGATAGCTTATAAAACTCCTATTCCTTGTTAGTGTCTTGTTAACAAAACCTTGTTTAAATGCAGCCCTGGTTAATACACTGTGAGGATTCTGGTAACCTGCAGGAACACAGCGTGTTGCCATATACCGTATATTCCCATCCCAGATAAAAAGGGAAATCAACTATTTTCTTTATGTAGCAACAGGCTAATGCCTGTAGAATAAAGAAAATAAATTTCTCTAATCCTGATGGATCAGTCTTTTGCTCTAGATACCGTTTTGTACACTTAGACAGGAAGGTGGACAAAAATACAGTGAACTTCTCAAGGGTAACTATTAGGTGTTAGTCAGAAGGGATTTAGCTGTGTTTTATCTTACAGTGTTAGTGATTGTATATGACTGGTGAGACCCAGGAGCAGTATTTCTATCACTGAAGTCAGTCAGATTTAGTAACTGACAAAGGAAGTAACCAAAGGAAGATTTTTAAATACATTAATATCCTTGATATGTGAAATCAGTGGGAGGGTTGCTTAAATGCTGGTTGTGTTACATGGTTTAGAAAAACAGAGTTAAAACCATATATACAAGAAACACAGGAATGATAACTGGTTTAAAAATAGGATTCATAAACCAGAAAATTCCTACACTTAAGATATTTTTTTTTCTGGAGTAGACACTGAAGAGCTGACACGCTAGACTTTCACACAGACTAGAATATTCCTTAAGGCTTCTATTTGAAACACTTTCCTCTAGAATTTTCAGCTGAAATAGTATTATTCAAAATTTCCAGATGGCAAACCCAATTTTTCCAAACCAAATGTAGTGTTTAGAAATCCTCAGTTCTCCTTAAAAAGGAGAAAAATCTTTAATAAAAATTCCTGATATGCCGTAATGACTTGGTTTTAGACCACCTGAATACATGGTCTTACATTCTATTTAACTTCACAGTAAAGAATTCATTATTCAGGAACACTGAGATTCAGGAACACTTGGGGATACCATAATTGCTTGCTGTGCCTGTAAGTGAGCTGGGGGAACATTTTTTAAAGAATCTAAATAAAATAGTCTAAGCTGTTTGTAAAATGAGCCTTGCTATCAAAAATCACTTCATTGCCTTTGATAGTGTGACCAGTGGGTTTTTTGTGAATTACCAAGTCTCCCAGACTTCCTTGTCTCTCAGGCACTAGGACTTCACTCAAGCTGTGCCAGAGGTAACGTCTGAACGTCTATGGCAAAGATTAAACATCTAGTGAGTGCCAGAAGAAAACACATACACAGAGCACCGACTAATCATACAGTAAAACTGTTCTTGTTCTAGACTAGTTTGGTTCTGCTGAGTTCTGCAGATTTTGTTTCAAAGAAATACATTGGAAGCTGTAATGGGAAAACACCTGTTCCTTCCACAGGGGAATACAGAAGTAAGGGAGACAGGAAGAGTAGAAGGGCTGAATAGATGGACAGACAGATCTACCATCATCTTTTATTCGCTTTCTCTTAGTCTCTGATCCCCATATCTGTAGTTTATGTGACTGATACCAATTGCCTTAGTAGCTGCTGGGTATTTTTAAATAATAATAATCATCTAATTACAGATGGAGTGTGAATTATCTCCAAGGTACCAAGCACCTAGGGCATAAAAATAAAATCAAGCTTCTGACTTAAGTACGAAGGGGAGCTCAGGGCAGAACAAAAAACCAAAACCCACAACACATACACACACCCTCAAAAAAAGTATTTTATCGGTGGCAGTTTGAAGTACACAGCACAGGACAAGAGGACAGATTCTCATACCAGATCTGCATTACTGATGTAAATTATTGACCACCATAGCTGTCTACTGACCAAAGACTTTATTCCCCTTTGGGAGGTAGAGGCATGAGCTTGTTTAGAAGTGGGTCCTGGGCTGTTTTGAAAACCCTGGCAAGATACATGTTACTGGGAAAGCTATTTTACTTCTGACATCACGTTTTTTCCTTCACCTATTTTATGTTTGGTTTGACTTTGCAGACTATGAGCTGTTTGCAGCAGGAACAGCCTGTTTCTGTTTGTATTTGCAGTTTACAACACAGGAAATCCCTGATTTTGACTGCAACACTTGAGGTTATGCAGAGACGTAAGCACAAGACTTTAAAAGACAATTTTTTTGCTTCTGTGTGTGCAGCGGTGTTAGTTTATCCCCCTGCCCCCGTGGCCCCACAACTGTTTGCTGCATCTTATTACACCTTCAAACACTGGCATAAACTCTTCAAAGCAGGGACAATTTATTAGCTGTTTGCCTGCACAACACTGAAAGCATCTCAAGCCCAGTGGTTGATCTGTGTGACCGCCTGTGGCTGGGCAGACACACAGCAAGAACACAGAGTACAGCAAAGCACTGCTCATTTGTTCCAGTGGAAGCGAAAGAGGAGGAACATGATGAGATATCACATACCCAAATCCCTTCCTCTCAGTTCCATGGAGAATAGTCTTCCCCAGAAAGCTCTGCAACAAGATTAATAAGAGGGGCAGATTGCAAGCATAGAGGACAATATAGTTTTCTCACAAAAATAGGCACTTAACAGCCCTGCTGGGCCACCACAATCAGGCCTTTGCAGGAAGGAATGTGATTTATAACAAATGATGTCCATAAACTCAATGAATTTGCTACATCAGATGTTCCCACTGATTTACATTTGGAACCTCAGTGGTAGCTAGCAAGCCTGGCAGGTTAACAGAGCGGCGTATTTCGTGAAGTGTAGCAGTCAGGCTCACAGTGCCTATGGGAAGAATAGCTGTCATGGCAATAAAATGATTAGTATACAGAGGAACAGAAGGGCACTCACTAGCCTGTTTTTAATCTTTTAAGTAATTCCAGCTTGTGAAGGTTAAAGGGATTGGCAGCATGAGACACTAGAGCTTTGTAGACATTCGGTTCCCTTTCTTTCTCTGGTTTTTATTCTTTGCTCTCCTGATAAGATCTTGGCAAAAGGCAGTGAGAAACAACTTCTTTGTAATCTCAGTAGGTCTGGTCATTTAGGGAGGCTACCACTTGTTACAAAGGAAAACGGCAAGGCAAGACAGAGATTCAAAGGCAGCCTTGACAATTCTGTCCAAAGAGAGGTAGTAGCAAATGAATATATCTGTTTCTGCACTGTGCCCAACTCGTGCTGACCCAAGGCCTGCAAGCATCATGAAAATTGATTTGTTATATTTGTCAATACAAACAAGGTTCTCCTCTTAGGAAAAAGTTGGAGCTGGTCACAAAGTGAATTAACTTACAACCTTAAAGGCGGGTGGGGTGAGAAGGGTGCCATGTGCTTTAGTGAGGTATAAGCTTCATCTGCATCTTTTACTGAGGTTTTTCCTTTTAAAATGGATTACCTTTCCAAGAAAATACATTTTCATTGCAGGTGTAAACCTTTCCAGAAGTGTCCCAATGTACAGAGAATTAATATATTTCATAAAGTCCAGACTAGTCTCCAGGTAAGAACATTACTGAAATACATTTGATAGTGAAAAGCTCAGGTACACAGTTCTAAGAAAGACATCTTAGGTGTCTTTCAGCAGTGGGTTTGCAATATTCTTATATCTAGGACTGAAAAGACATCCAGAGTTGGATACATCTGAATATTTACAACTTCGCTGTTGACTTCAGGGTTCTGTTATGGCCAGAGAGGCAGGCAATTCTAGGTCACAATTCATCTTGCTCTAAATAGAAATCTAAAACACATCAGACAAAGTACACCTGTTGCTTTTTCCCCATGGTATCTAAAGGACCTTGAGATGAATACCACTAAATAGTCATTTAAATGCCATCATAAAATCGTTTATTTTGACATTCTCAAGTCTAGAATGGGACCTGTGCCCAAAACAAGGAGAGAGGTTTGGTGAAGGTACATGTACCTGGAAAACAGGAGACCCAGGTTCTAGCCTTCTTTTCAGATCCGGCATAATTCCAGGTTTAAGCTTCCCAAAGACAAAAGGCTTTGACTAATTCGAGGTGGGCCAGTTACTTCCCTTTACCTCTTCCACATTTCCAAAAATAAGTGAAAAGGTCCAAGTTTCATCCTATAGTTTTGATCAGAATGCCAACATTTGCAGTGGAGTTGAATTACTGTTGACACTAAAAGAGCTTTTTTATGAAATGCACACCAGTGAAAATAAACTATCTCATAAGAGGACCATGACAACTGTTTAACAATCCTCAGCAACACTCTGCAATAATGCAGGACAAGTCCTAACAATGTGAATGTTTCAGGAGCCTAAATTTAACTCTTTGTATGTGATTCTCTGGGTCCTTTGTTTTCCACCTCAGTTCTTATGAAAAAAGCCAGAGGTCTTTAGCTACAGCAAGTAATCAGTCACCTTCCAGTTCCACCACATCCCTTAACAGCATTCAGAGGCCTTGCCTTTCTCAGTACTGACTCAGAGAGAAGCAGCACATATGAAATACATAAATGCAAATCAAGTAGGGCCCTTTTGTCTCAGCAAACTTGGGAACATATTCAGGAGCGCAGCTTATTGTCTCAGATTCCGACAACTCTGGCTTATCAAGCAGCAGTCTCTCAGGCAGCATTTCAAACAGGAGTGTTCAAATAACTAATGTCAATATATCACATTCATAAATAATTATCAGAGGATCAAGATCATAAGGTTTGATTATTTAACAAGGAATTTATCCAGCACAAACCAGCCAGAAACAATATTTTAAGTGCCTTTGCTCTTTCTCATCTCCAACTTTCTTTTTCTTTCACCAGCTGTGAATTGATCCAGCAAGGAAAGACCTACACAGACGTATAAATACAGAAGATGGGTAATGTGGTATGGAGCAGGCTTTACTTGTACTAAACATGGTGGTGAGGTTCAAAGTTCCTGGTCATATACTGCCTCACAAAATGCACTTTATTGGCAAAACAAAACAGTAATAACAGTGGGACTGTCCTTCTTTCTCTCTCAGGTATAGGTAAAGGTCTCTGCCAGTTTGTGTTACCTCGTTTAAGGAAGGCTATGGGCTGGAAAGAGTTCACGGGATTGCAGCAAGCACGAGCAGAGGCTTAGTGATCCCGGCCTGGGGGAACACGGGGTGAGCCGAGCCCTGTCAAACCAGAGACAAGCAGACTGACAGGAGAGATGCTCCAAGTCTGGCACAGAGAAGAAACTGAGAACCCTTTCCCAATCGCAGATAGAAGACATGTAAAGATCTCAGCCTGCAACAAGGAAGAGCCAAACTAAATATCTTAAATATAAAGGTAATGAACTGCTAAAACAGATTGTGTGGGGAGGTTGTGGAGTATCCATTGGTCCTTGAAGAATAGTCTGGATAAACATCTATCAGGAATCTTTAGGTAGAGCTTGTCCTCCCCACGAGGACATATATTTCTGAATGGCAGCTTTCTACTTTCAGTCATAAAAGGAGAGCATTTTCTAGTTTCCTATGGCTATCTTAAAATTTTTCTTACCCTAGATGTCTGTAAGAGTGGGGCTTGCCACGGGAATCAGCAGTTTGGATGGAGTGTGGCTGCTCAAAGAAACTCAGTACTTCCAGAGACTTCTCCAGTCAGCCCTGTTTGAATGACCCTTGTCCTCAGGCTGCCTTGGCCATGGCCATGAGAAGCCTCTGGGAGCTGGACCGTGTAGCTGCTGGAACCTCAGGCCCTCTTCACACACCCATGTGCAGGCACACAGTCAATCTACCAAAACAGATTTAATTGAAAAGGGGCTTTATTGCCACCTTCCTCTGATTAATTCAGAAATGTGAAACTAAACATATGGATGCTGGGCCCAATTTTCATTTACGCTAATAGTTTCCATACTGCTTTCTTCCTAAAAGGAAGCCTTTAAAAACTAGGTAAAGAGAATTTGCTGTCTTTTTATATTGACAAAGTGGGGGAAATTGGCCATAATACAAATAGGAATTGAGACTATTGAGTACTTCAGCTGGGTTATTTTCACAGTAATGACTTTCTACTGCTCTGGTGCTGTAAGGGACTTTAAGGTGAGTATTAATGAAGTGTAATTGCACTTTGCAACACTCTGCCCACACAAAGAAGTCTTAAAAGAATCTCAGTGTAAATGAGAATCTTTCCATTTATAGCTAAACTGTGTTGGCTAAATTGTAATGTGGTTATTCAGAAACATTTTAATCTTTTCAAAAATGCAGAGGAATTTATGGCTAAAATAGTGTTTTAAACTGTTTTTAGCAGTAGGGTATAAACAATATTGAATGAAGAGTCCCTACATTGGAAGCCTCCTTTTCCTAGGATTTGCAGCCCACCAGTGAGCATTTATTTCTGAATCTTTTCCCTCCTCCATGTTCAGCCTTTAGGGAAGAAAGACAGTTCTAGCATTATCTGCTAAGCTTTGACTGAAGTTGCTGCAACCTGTTCCTTGAGGTCTCCAGTTCAATCCCAGGCCATTCTGGTAGTTCTTACACTTGTGCTTAAAATCCCTCACTCAGAGGCCATGTTGAAAAATTATTGATATGATTCTTGTTTAAGAAAAATTCTTGCCTGCTATGCCCAGGCTGGGGAACAGTGCATGTGAGAGGGAAGCAGTCTCCCTACCAAGGCTGCAGAGAAGCAGTGAATGGTAAGGAATGAGAGAAATGGTGGTTTGTGACATTGTAGATAACCCGGAGTTGGTTGTTCTCTCTGAATCTGAAAGCCAATGCATCACTACTGTCGTATTTCTACATCTCTGCGATAGGGGCTTCTTATTCAGACTTTGGACTGAGTCCAAAATTTGAATTATACAGTGCTAGCAGAATTTCTGGGAAAACACTTCTAAAAAAGAAATATTTTTTTGTCTTTCTATTTTCCTGCAGAACTTAATCTCTCTGGATTCAAACGTAAGCACCATCTCCTCATTTTGAACATTTTTGCTTCTCTAGCTGCTTGGTCTCTCTGCAAAATAACTTCCCTCTAACACATCTAGAGCTACGATAGGATGAGACAGGACACAAAGTGGGTTTGGTATCTGTTTGAAGTGGGTATGGAGAATGAAACAATCTTAAAAGAAAACAGAAATGTAAATAGAATGAAATCTGAGATCTGATACTTTCAGTAATTTCTTCTCTATGTAGAAAACTTTAACACTTCTAGTATCATTAGTTATCAAAGGACACTTGCTAGCATGGGTATGCAACAACAATTATAAATGTACACCGGTCTTTCTATTCTGAAATGGGGAATTATACAAAGTGTACAGACTAACAGTGAAAAAGGAGATCAATCACACACTAGCCTCCACACAGATGAACAGCTCTTTGCTTCAAATCTGAATATTCTAATTTAATGGGGTTTTTTCTTATTTGGGTACGTATGCATCAACTCAGATGACTTCTGGATTTGGCCCCAAAGAAGAAAGGTAACAAAAGCAGAGCATTTATTGTCCAGCCCTAGAGAAAGTTTGTCCTGTGAAGTCAAAAGAAACTCTAATTGTGCGCCTGATTCTCTCCGATTCTTGAAAGTGTTTTACAATCTAAAAAGCATGGGGGACACGCTCAAAGGCATAAACACCAATCAGGCATCCAGCTGCCATCCAGAGTCATCAGGCATCAAATATCTGGCTACCATTTGTGCCTTTGAAAATCTCTTCCTGCATCAATTACACTTATTCCCACTTCAGAGCTGCAGTACACAACCAGAGTGGCATAAAATATCCTAAAGAAAATGAGCACCAGCCTGAGTAGGGAAAAGGAGAGCAAACAGTGATATATGGAGCTCACATACCCAGAAAGTGCCTAGCTAACTAGGGTGTAGTCTGGGAACCAGCAGTAGATAAATGGGCAGAAGACAGCAATGTACAGAAATGGAATGAAGGTAATTGAGAGAAGATTGAACCAGAAAGCCTTTTGAGCTGGAAACGAGTGTGAGTAACTAATGAGTGACAGCAAGGAAGAGAAAAGAGGTGCTGGCAGTGGGAAGAACAGATGGATCATTCCAAATGACTGTCAACATTTCTGAGAGAATCACAAAGCTCTTGCTGGAGGATGGGGTGCAGCAGAAAGGGTTCGCTTGTGGACACGCACCATGAGAACCATGTGTTGGACCCAAGCCCCAGAAGCATGACCAGAAACAGTAACCCCGATTTCCCTACCCTACTACCCCTCCGAGAGCTGGATATCATTGCCATGAGCTCCAGCTGCTAGAGAGAGAGCACAGCGCTGGGTGAGGAAATGCTCCTCCATGGGAAGCCTCCTTTCCAAGTTCAGCCCCCCCAATACTGTACTTTGTATCTTGACACACAAACCATCCCTTTCTTTTTTTTTCCTTTTCATTTATTCTAATGTCTTTTTTTTTTTAATTGTGTTGCAACAGCAGCATTGAAGACACCGCAATTGAGTGTCTTTTGTTCCACAAAGAGTCTGACAAGTCTTCCCATGGTGCCAAAGCCACTCTGTTAAGTGTGGAGACCCCAGAGGGCTGATGCCTTATCCAACTGATAGAATGTTTACCTTAAAAATAATATTATGTGTGGGAAGACAGAGAGGAAAAAAGTGGGGGTTCAGAGGAAGAGAGAAATGAGGATGAAAAAAGAGGAAAACTGGCATGAGAAGAGCAGAGAGAGAGGGAGGCTGATCTCATCACTGTGAATTCCCAGAGTACGATGTTTTACCTGCACCTCCACACACACAGCATTTTAATCACCTGCTCTTCTTTGGCAACTGCAAAACCATTTTAGGCTTACTGAATTCTGAGAGAAAAAAAAAGCATTTTCCAGAGAGGTCAGTCCCAGGGATTCTGTAGAAAGTCAAAAAGGTCATTTCCTCAAAATGCTGAGGCTGCAAGAAACAAACTAAAAACCAAAGGTTTGTTGCAAAGAAGGAGCACATAAGGTGGGTCTTTTATAAGCAGAGGATTTCTATCATTCAAGGAGGATCTTTCCAAGGAAAAGGCTGATGTATCAGTGGCCTTTTTACCTAGGAAATCCATATGCAGACTACAGCCTCCAAAGGATATTTTTTTTTCTGTAACTGGAATGTTTCAGACAATCGAATTAAAACAACGAATCTCTCTGAACTAAAGGCTGGCAAAATAATTGTGTTGTCTTTCCCTTCTGGCAATACTTTCTCTTTCAACATAATGATGCTCTAATTGTGTAGTAATACTTGTTTTATCACAATAACACATACCTGTGGTAGTGTTCCAGCTGTGATCAGAGTCCAGCACAAAGAATGACGCAGCCTCTGTATTTAGGCTAAGTCTGAATACTTGAAAGCAGAGGAAAGATAATCTCCCATTCTGTGTGTATAATATCTTTCCCTATATGGATTGTGCCTACACACAGGCAACTCTTCTGATTTCACTTTCTTTGTGTTTCTCCCATGAGGACTCCATCCTCAGCCACGTTATGGGATAATCATACATAATAGGGGAAGTGGATCCAAATCAAGGCAGAATGGTATTACATTTTCAGCTGAGATTTGGGGGGAAAAAAAGACATCTGAGGGATGACATTTGATACATTTGTTTCAAGATTCAAAAATGTATTGTTGAGATAACAGGTAAGGGTTGCTGAGTACCAGGAGGGCTGTGTAAAAAAAGGAGTCAGCACTCATGCCATCAGTGCTCAGGCTCTGAGAAGAAAGGAGTGAGATGAGCAGCGACCCACTCATAGCTTGTTATAGGCATAGCAGAACAACTGGTCTTGTAAGACCTCAGACTGAAGCCACCAGTCCAAAGATCTACAGGTATTTGTCAAGCAGGGCAAACAAATGTAGATCTTAAGGTTGAACCAGAGGAGTAATTTCAGTACTGCGGTGAAAAAAAGTCTTTGGTGAACATTTTTGTCTGTGTCATCTTGGAGAAACAGTTTAATTCAACTCAGAGTACATTCTCTCTTCTTTCACAGGAGAAGGGATTTATGAGACACCTGGGAGTGCAATAATACACGCTGGATAAAGTAAGGGTGAGGGCCACATCCTGCCCAGTAAAATATCTGGAATGAATTGCTGAACTACCAGTCACAAAAGAGCATCTACAAGGACTTTCCAAGTCATATGAGTGTTTAGAGGTGATAATGCAGCTGGTTACTAGAGTAGGATCCTGCATCTCTCCCCGAAAAGAGTTAGAAGCAACAGAGTACATGGTTAAAAAAATCTTAATATATTGCAACTGAAGTGTTCAGAACTGTAATGCTTCATGTTCTGTATAACAAGGGCTGCCTGTCTAACTGAAACATAGCAGTATGCCTCTGCAGTATTTTCAGAAAAGCATTCACTCATTGTTAAGCCACCTGTTTTCTCAGATAGTTTAAAATGCCCTTGTATTTTCTTCTAGCACTGAATAAACCTTAGATCGTGTCTCACCATTTACAACAGACCTGCAGGATACTACAGATTTTCTGGAGATCTTATATCTGAAGTGCTTGAAACCACTGATTTCACACCTTTTTTATGCAGAGCCATATATAATCTCCCTTTTCATTTAAAATCTTGGCTCTGATCTGATCAAAGCTTGCAACAACAGATGGCAAAACCAAGTGAACTACTCAAACCATAGGCACTGTGCTAGACAGAATAAAATGTCCTTTCATCTTTGTAGGTACTATTGAAATTTTAAATAAATAATTAGTATGGATTCTCCTCTCTCTTCCTCACTATATGTTGAAGATTTTAGCAAAGGATCTACATTTTTCTCATACCTTCTAACCGGACACTTGCAGATGTTGAAGATTTTAGGAAAGGATCTACATTTTTCTCATACCTTCTAACCGGACACTTGGAGATGTTGAAGATTTTAGGAAAGGATCTACATTTTTCTCATACCTTCTAACCGGACACTTGCAGATGTTGAAGATTTTAGGAAAGGATCTACATTTTTCTCATACCTTCTAACCGGACACTTGCAGATGACCATTACGGATTTGCAGCAAGTGTTTATGCAAGGCAGAGGTCCAGCAATATTTCAGAAGTAGTAGCTGCAGTTTAAACCCATTGCAATACAACAGTGCAACATTCTGAGGTTATAGTTCCAAGCATAAAAGCATTTTGGAAACTAGTATTACATTATAAATCATTTATATGGGTACTTCTAATAATATGAAGAGTGGAACACAAGAAAGAGGGACATATTTCACAAAGGCTCTAATCTGGTTTTACATTAGGCGTACAAGAATAGAAAGTGAATAACGATCTATCTCAAACCCAGAAATGGTAGTGCATTGTTTACCATCCTAGGAGACATAAACCTGACATGAACTTTGTTGTTCAAAGGCTTGCGTTATTTATAGTAATAAAGTTACTAGATCCTTTTAAATAAAGTTACAGCTGAAAAGTTCTGGGAATCACTGCTTGAGACACAACACATGACAGAGGGTCTTGATATACTCTATTTTTCACTCCCCTACAAGTCTCAACTTTTTTTCTGGTACCAATTAAACTGTGTAATTTGCTGGAAATTAGCTGCGTCCCTTAGGTTCCTCAGAGGTCGCTCATAGGCAGCATTTAAGCACCCTAGAAATAAGAGTGACACAGTGACCACTGGCTTTTAAAATGTGTACAAACAGCTACTCCCCAGAGCAGCTATGCTGGCTGATATAGCTCCTCCATTACACAAAATGAACTGGTCAGGGCTGGAAGGGACCCCACTTCTTTCATTTCATCTGGCAGCCCTCACTGAAATCAGCCTTGACATAAGCCCCTCATCTCTAGAAAAGCGGCACCAGCTGAGGGCACACACAGAGAGGTTCCTCTACCCATGTAAATACCAGACCCAGAAATCACCTACACACCTGATACCTTCTTAACAAGGACTCCTACTTCTGTCCACTGCTAAATTTCTCCTTCTGCTCCAACACAGGCTTCAGAAGACTGAGATGCTATGACGAGCCAAATCTTTCAACAAAACTTGAGATTTTAAAAAGGCAAACTTAGGAGGAATGCATCCTCTATGTAAACCCCATCTTGGCTGCTTGCCCAGCCAGATTATTCTAATTATCTCGGGACATGAAAACAATAGATTGTCTTTGCCACTATATCAGTCTGATCAGAAAGGGTTCTCTTAGCTGTGAATGACTGCAGTTATCTCTGCTTTGAGAAATCATCACGAGACAGGTATTCGTATGCCAACATGACAGCAACCCCCCAGCTAAGTGGATGAGACCTATCAGCATCCCAGAGCTCAGCAGAAGGTGGAATTTGACACACCTTTGCAGCAAAAAAATAATCTTGAGGCAGACACTGCCATCTCAGGAAGAAAACAGCTGGTTCAGAAGAGCTGTCTCACCAAAAACCTTTAAGAAGTAAATCTCAAATATCCACTCTGTAGACCCAGGTGTAGACCTTCTCTGTATCTCTTGGATCATGTAAGGAAGAGAAAACAGGTTCAAGGCAGATCTAAACCTGAGCTACATTTACAGCATTTTAAACACCACTGCCCTTTTCAGTTATTCATATGAAACATTTCAGATCCCACCCAGAGCTCCTGGAATGTAAGTAGGTGAGGCAGACAGTTATTCAACTGATTATACTTAATAAAGTACAAGCGTGAGAGATTGAAAGCATCCAGTGGCTTCACAGATATCACTGTGAGCCAAGTCCCTGACATTATCGTTGCTGTTCTTGACTTCACCTTTGTCTGGCTATACAAGTGCTCTCTTTGGGACAGGATTTGGATATGATGCAGCTGACATAGGGTGTCACAGCACAAGCAAGCTACACCAAGGCTTTACCGTGGGTCAGATTCTACCTGTGCTGTTTTTCCATCCTCCAGAGGCCAGACCACACTGCTCCTTATCTCCACTACATCCAACTTCTTCCTTCTCCAGACTCTTCCTCCATCCAGCCTCTCTTTCCTATACTCTTCAGGGTTATTTAACCACTTAGCAGTAACGAGCTCCAGCTGCACATCATCCATGTCAATCAACCCACTGCCCTCGAAGCAAGGCCACAGCTGCATGTTATCAATGCTAATCAACACACTGCCTGCATTCCTCTACAATAGGGGTCACTCCAATAAAATGTATAGTTTCGTCATGGTCATTTCAGGCATTCACAAGCATTTGATTTGGGCTTACAATTCAGGCCATTTTCCAACATCTGTTGGTGGACATTTGAATACCTTCTTTGCTTCCCACATGCATTTGTTGAAGACAGAGAGCAGTACTTGAAGCAAATGAGGGTGGTTGAGGGTGCAGAACCTCAGCTGGGAGTTGAAGGGCACCCTGAAATAGCAACACTGTCCAGTGTTGTGGTTTTACACACTCTGGGATGGGACACTGACCCTGTTTCATTCATGCTATCAGCCTTCTCCCAGAGGATGTTTTTCCATTTTCTTATCTCTGCTCCACACCTCCTCCAGTCTGACTACAGCCTCCTTGAATACGCATAAGCAGAATCATACGAAGCGCTGTACACAAGATCCTAGCAGAGCTGTGATGGATTAACGCTTGCTGATATTTACTGGAAATATTTTTCTTGGTACACATTTGCACTGCATCAGTACGATCATGACTGACATGATGTGATATGACTGTGGCTAATCATGATGTACTCACCCTGTGATTCACTAATGCATGAAACAATTTTTGGCTTCCTGCTCCTTTCATGGAATGAAATCTGACCTATTTACAGAAATCTTATTATTTCCTTTGTCCATGCTGTGAATGAGTCTGCACCTTGAAGTGAAGTTCCATTTCTGTTACTCCAGCCTGCCAGCTCACCCACTTTCCTCTTTGTGGTGAAGTTTATTTGAGCACTGGTTAACTAATTAGCCAATACACTTAGCCAAACCCAACTTTGGGGGATGAAAGTCTTTAAGACTGGTACCAAGACAGATGTTCAATGAGCTTTGTGCTAACCTCCTTCCAGCTTGACAGTTTTCTTTAATGGATCACATACTGTTATCTTCATTTTGACAAGTTCTTGCCGGGCTCAAGCTTTTTACTGAATTCTTGTCTTCTTTAGTTTATTTGTGACTCCTTAACAAATGCTTTACTTTGATCCAGATGAATTAGTTCTATGATATTTTCTTTCTTTCTTTAGAAAACCAATTACTTTAAGAAAAATGAGACTAGGTTAATACGCCACAATCTGCTTTTTTCAACCCTGTATCATAGTTTGTCCCATTTCCATGCTCGTACTCATATTTTATTATTGTTCCATTTAAAAATTATTCTTAGAGCTTTTCACACTATTGAGCTCAGATTAACAGTCCATAATTCCTGGATCAGTTTTATCCTCTTTCCTAAATTCAGGCACTACATTTGCTGTTCTCCCAGAATATAGTACTGTCTGAGGATGGTGGTTAACTACAGCCTTACTTTTAATTCTTTCAGTTCTCAAAAGGAACTTACCCAATACCCTCCAGCGTGAACTCCTGACATTTAAAGCATTCTGCTCTGTATCCCACACTTACTTCCATGAGTCCCATTAGTTTCCCCATTTTACATTACCCTCCCTTTTGGGCATGTAACATCACTATATTCTCATCACATAGCTGCAAGTACCATTTGTGGGAAATCCAAGGCAATGGGGAGACTGAATCTTAATATCTCAGGTCTACATGCTAATGGTCCTGGAGTGATACCTGCTGATTTGTCTGTTCTTTAATTTCACAGAGATGTCAGCCACACATAGAGAACTTCAAGCCACTCAGAGCAGACATTGCTCACCCAGCAGCTTTGGAGACTCCTGTCTTAAAAGAAGGCTGTCCAAAAGAAGTGATGATTTTGTGAGGAACTTCACATAAAATATGGCAAAGCCACTTCAGTTATATTCCATTTTGTTTTTATGGAAAGCCTGACCACTACCTTGTCACACTGTGACTTTATAGGAGTTGATGAATATAAAGATGAACTGTTCAAGTATTTCTTGATATATTTTGCAGGGGATTTATCAGATATCTCGGCATTTCAATGTTCACTTAAGTTACAGAAGTAAACAGACAACTTAGATAATTCGATAAAAATTAACTGAATATCATGTCTTTTAAATTTTTTTTCACTGTATTTTGTCATTTTATGCTTTTTTCCATTCCATACAGGTCTATCAGCTGCCTATTTCTTTTTAATATTATGGATCTTACTTATCGAGCTGTCATCTCTCGTTCTTTTTAAGGTATGCCAGGTGTGAAGTGGGGGGACCTCTGCGCCCCACTATATCCTTCAATAAGTCTGAATTACCTCTTTTCTATTCAGGTTACCGTGACCTAATTCCAAGTGGGTGGACAGACTTTTAGCCAGATATCCTCTACAAGATTAACAGAGATTCTTCCTCCCCTCGTTCTCCCAAGTTCCTTGCCTTAGCTGCTAAACTATTGCTATAATGCTCCCAATGGTATCTTCATGGTAGAAAACAGGCTAGGCAAAGAAATAAGACCTCTATGGTCTGAAAAGCATCAATAGACCTTTGGTGAACTGTATAACTGTGTCATTTATTATTATCCCGGTATCTTGTTACTGCAAGGACTCTAGCTATCTTAATAATTTTCCTGAATTTGTTTACCTTCACAGTTCCCAAAAAGACTTAAATGGAAGTATATAAACATGAAAGGAAAACATTTCTTGTCTTTAACTTTCTAGCAAATTCTTTTTCTTGAAAACACAAAAGGCTGAAGTTCCTATACCTTCAAGGCTTGTCAATTTAGGAAAGCTATTACATAACACAGGTTTATACTGATACCACTATAACTGTCTTTATAAACACTTGGACAATATGATGGTGTCTCTTCCTTCCTTTCTTTCTCTTTCTCTCTACCTTTCTCTCTTTCTGTCTTTATTAATTTATTTCTCTCTTTCTCTACCTCTCTCTCCCTTTCTTTCTGCTTTGGAAGGTTGTAATCTAAAGCAAGAAAAGGAGACAGAAACTAAGCTTTAATTCTGGAGTAAAAATGCCTGCAAGTGTAACCATTGTTAATATAAAACTTTCCCTAGTATCACTCACACTTGGATGACCATCTAAGCCAAATAATAAATTCCTTGATTTATTCTCAAGGATCTGTATTGGCTGCTGCATGTATCCTTTTGGCTTCCTCCCACATCTGCTTGTTCTTTCTGTGCTTGGGACATAGCCCTGCCCAGCCAGTAGGAAAAACTGGAGACACCTGACATAGCCCTCACCCTTAGGTACGGCAGAGGAGGTGGAGGGGATGGCTGGAGGGAGATGGGGGTGCCCTCTCCTAACGCCTCACTCAGCATCGCAGTGGGGCCTCTCCCTTGAAACAACAGCTCATGTGCTTCAGTCAAGTTGCTTTGAGAGCTGCCTCAGAAATCAAAAGAGCATCACTTCAGTTAAACATGTGCTGGAGCTTCCTCTTGTCTGAGGACAATCAAGGTTTCACTGACTGCTTCACCCAGGAGGTTCTGTCAACATTTGGATTTTCTTCATTCAAGAGGAAAATGTGACCATTAAGATGCCAGGTTTTGCCTCACAGGACTTACCTGTACCAGAGAATAGGTGACCTGCTCATTTGGCTGAGTGATTAAGCACCACTTGGATGGAAGTATAGGCAAGGAAAACCTGCAGCAACATCCATGCCCATGATCAGTAATTAGTCATTGCTACAAACTGTAACCAAAGAGGTGCTAACGAAGTCCGTGACTTGGACCGTTTCCTGGAATATACAAGACCTCAGATGTATCCATATGACTTTATTGATTCCAATGGATTCAGAAGGATGCTACAAGAGAATAATCTGGTTTGATACCCTCTATGTAAAAATATGTTCTTATGTGAGACTTATGTCTAAAGCTCTTTAAAAAGTGATTTTCACTGCAAAGTCCTTTTTCAGCTGTAGGAACTCAGGTGCAGCAGTGATTTGCCCAAAGTCATATAGGGAGCTAGTGGAAGGGCACAGGGTTATACCCGCAGCTCCAGGCTCGAGGCATAGCATCTTGTTGAATGAATGCTTCAGCCTCTTTCCATTTGTGCACATGCCCATAGCTAATAAAATTATCTGCTTTTCTTTTGCCAGTGCTCTGAGTTCTAAGAAGGGAAGAGGGAGGAATCAGACTGAGTTCCAACTCTGAAATTTCAAAAGATACTGTTTATGTACTGGGGACTCATGCATACTTTGAGTCTCATGTAAACAAGAATTACACAAAATGCTAACTTTCATAGATTTTTATTCTAAAATTTTATACCACATACTGACTTTCTGAATGTGTTTGAAGCTGTTTTGATCTAAAAATTTCCTTAGGCCGGGAGGATAATACAACCTGGTCAAAGACATAATGGTCAATAACCCTGTGGAATATATTTTGGTGATATATTTTCCTTTAACTTCAAAGACACTTGGAGAGTAAAAAGTTTTAAATCTGGCCTCAGGATGATGTTTCATCACTCCAGCTTGTGATGTCATCTTCTGATTCGTTGTGACACAATATTTTGCCACCAGTGAGCTATAAGATCACCTGTAATGTTCTATTGTTTTCTCTATTTTCTGATCATTGGTTCCAAAACAGTTAGAATAAGTCACTGAACCTGTAAGAATGGTTGCTTCATAATGAATGAATAATCTTGCTAGATTATACTATCTTAGATCAAATCATTCTGTATTACAGACCAAACATATGTGACAAGAGTTTAATAAAAAGATTCTTCAGTGAAAATTTCCTCTCATTTGATCAGATCTTTTACTGAGCTTTGTCTTTAATTTCTCTGCTGACATATACAAGCAGTTCATATTTCATGAAACATTATAGCTAGAAATTAGATCACCAGCTCTTTCAAATGAAACACAAGGGATTCCATTTTTAGAAGACCTGTTTTTCATGGGATAAATAACCAGCATATACTGAAAAAATATATGTACCTCTTTGAGCTGTTTTAAGGGAGGTTAACACCAAAAGAAAAGGTTCCATTTCTTCAAATCATTTTGAAAATTTGAACCTCTGTTTGTGTTTCTTATTGTAACAGACAGTAAAATAGAAGAGTTTCTTTTTCCCGGGGTAGAAATCTCTGCCTGCTGATAGTCACTAAAATATAACCACTACCTCTCTCATAAAAAACCCTACCACCAACAAAACCAACAAAAAAAAAAAACAACAAACAACCCACCAAAAAAACCAAAACAACCCAAACCCCCAAAATTTAAAAAATAATCAAAATTACATGATTGAAAGACTTTGTCTTATTTTATATGAAGTATGAAAGAAAAGTGGCATGTCTGGTTCTGGTTTATACTCTGTAGTCTTGTTTCAAACATCCAAGTTGTACAATGCTATTGTACTCCTTGTTCAATAACTTCTCATGGAGTACAGATCTTCAACTAGCTCTCCAAGGACCTTGTATGCTAGGTCCTCTCTCTTTCTACATGGCTGCAATGACAGTGTTGTGTTCAACATCTCATTTCTTTTCTTTGCAAGTTGTTAAAAACTATTGCTTACCACTTCTCCCCTCTCTTCAGACCCTTCTCCACAATTTGTGAAATCTTGACTATGCATGTAGATGAACCTAGCCATGACAACATGCCGGTGGCTATGTTGAAATAAGTACAAATGGACATAAACCTCAGACATTTAGGGAACCATATCCCCATCTCCACCACCACTTCCACAGAAGTCACAGCACAACACCTGGCTAGTGCTATGCCCAGCAAGTTCAAGAGAAGATTTTAAGCCACTTCATTAGCACGTGTTGCCTGAACACCTCCCTGGGAATGAGATCCAGCTTGTGAACTGCCAGCTGGTTTATGCGATATGTCTTTCAAATCTTAAAAAGACCAGGTCCTGTTAGGTACCTGCCCCTGCACAACTTCCATCACTGGAACTTTTAGAAACAGATATTCTATAGCAGCAACTTCTAATCAATCATCAAGACTACATACAATGAGATATAAATTAATTTCCTAATAAAAAGTCTAATAGCGGAATGAACATAAATGCTTATAATAAGCATGGGAGAAGGGCTTCTTCAGAAAGGTGAACATAACTCAAGCTCAAACACAACATATTTTGCAATTATGTTTTATTACCTGTTTTTTATCATTTTGTATTTGCATTTGACTTGCTCTTCTTTCATTCCTGACTTGAGATAAGTGTGTATCTGTGTCATGGTTTAACCCTGCCCAGCAGCTCAGCCCCACACAGCCACTCGCTCACTCCCCCCCCGGGAGATGGGGGAGAGAATCAGAAGGATAAAAGTGAGAAAATCCGTGGGTTGAGATAGACAGTTTAATAGGTAAAGCAAAAGCTGTGCATGCAAGCAAAGTAAAACAAGGAATTCATTCACCACTTTCCATCGTGGGCGGGTGTCCAACCATCCCCAGGAAAGCCGGGCCTCAGCACACATAACGGTGACTTGGGAAGACAAATGCCACAACCCCGAACCTCCTCCCTTCTCTCCCCAGTTTTATATGCTGAGTGTGACATCGTATGGTATGGAATATCCCTTTGGCTAGTTGGGGTCAGCTGTCCTGGCTCTGATCCCTCCCAGCCCCTTGTGCACCTGCTCACTGGCAGAGCATGGAAACTGAAAACTCATTGATTTAGTGTAAGCATTACTTAGCAACGACTGAAACATCAGTGTGTTATCAATGTTATTCTCATACAAAATCCAAAACATAGCACTGCACCAGCTACTAAGAAGAAAATTAACTTCACCTCAGCCAAAACCAGGACAATCTGAAAGAGCCAAAAGCCACCAAATAAGGCTGTCTGATGGCATGTGAAATCTGCCTGGGTGCAGGTAGTAGAATCAGAAATGTCATCCATAAGATCAACTCTAAAGTTCCCAAAAGGCTGGGTGAGTGTGTGTGCATATAAATACGTAACACTGTAGGGAGGAAAGCTGCATAAGAAACTGAGGAGTTTTCTCTGAAAGGAAGTTCCATGCCCCAGTTAGCCCATCTCCAACACTATGGGTTGCCAAAGTACGTCTGTGTGCTATATAAAGTCTACGCTGCTTGCACTTCACACATTAGGAAAGATGCTCAGAAACTCACTTGTGCTAAAATACCTATGGTGATTGCAGGGCAGACCATAATCTACTTCTCACTTTGGCAGTCTATGAAACTTCTCTGACAGCTCTGAAAACAGATCTCATTCCTGGCGTATTAGCAGAGCCAAAAGCAACAGTTAGATCTCACCGTTACCTACAGCTGATTTCATCGCAAAGGCATCTTATGTCATTCAATCTTGAAACATGATTCAATTTAGAATTTCAGTCTCCCAGGAAAATGACTTATTCTTATGTCTATCACTAGGAAGTGCATTGTTTATAGGCTCACAAGAAAAATGTAAACACTGGTAAAAATCCTATCATGTGCTAACAAGTCCTGCACCTTATTATCTAGTTTTCAATTACTGGTGTGTTCCTTGAGAGCAACCATGTTGTCTCTCAATGTTCATTTTGCCAAGCTAGAAAATATCCTCCTTCCAGGCCTCCTCTCACAAGCTGCATCCATGATTACTCCAATCCTCCTTTCCCTGCAGCTCTTCCCACTTCCATGTCTCCTCCCTTCACCTGACTGACTGTGCCTGTACCCGGGCATCCACCTATTGCCTGCTGGCTGCCTTGCCAAAAGGTGACAGCACTCCCCCCTCCCCATGGAGAACACCTTACCTCCTGCAGGAGAGATTGACATTTGCTTTTTCCATGCTCATATGACATTGATCATTGACATAAATTCTAAAAATTACTATATATACACAAATATATTACTCATTTCCAAAGAATGGCTGTGAGTTTATAAGAGAATTCCCTGTTTGCCCCTTGCACTTTGTATTACTGCCCATTTCAATTATTTCAGACTTGGTGCTAATTATTTTTTTTTTCTTTCTCTGAAATTCCAGCCCTTTGCTGCTGCTGCCGCTGTTCAACCGTGTATCATCTGCACATATCACTAGTATGCAAACTGCTAATTAATAAGTGGTCACAAGACCAGTTTCAGGGGAGCCCACCACTGGCTGCCTGCAGCTGAATGCTTCCTCATGCAGCGCAGCCTATTTTCATGGCAGAACATTGGCTTAAATATTCATTATAGTGGCACAGTCTGTTCCAGCAGACAAATCTTCTGTGTGGTCACAGTAATTAGGACCTCTCAGATACCAAGTACCTCTTACAGGCTACAGCACACCACGCAACACTTTCAGAAGACAGTGAAAGACACAGGCTGTGCAGCATCTCTCTGAAATGCACCGCCGTTCAGTCTCTACCTGTAAGCATGGTAATATTCTTAACAGTCTGTATTTGCACGTACCAGGGTTGTATCTGATGCAGCTTCCCCTCACCAGGCCTGATCCTGACCCCACCCACAGGCTGACATCCCAGCCTGTCCTTGGCCAGTCCCCATCTCCAAGGAGGTGCCTGATGCCCAGGCCGGGGCTGCCCCTATTCTCCCTGCTGCCCTGTGCCCTGGCTGGGGTCGTGGGACGGGCCCTGGATACTGAGATCCTGCCCTACCACCCCAGGCGACCTCCCACATTCTCCTGACCTCCAGTCCTCAGGGAATTGCCGGTCCACACAGTGTCCTAGCAATTTCTGCAGTTAAGATGCAGCTGTTTGGCGCCAGCTGCTTTGCCCGTTTCTATCACATGTTGTCTTCATCCATACATGTTTTACACAGGTCTGATATTGCATAATCATTTCTATTGGTCACATTTCTGCGTACCACTTAAGCCAGGGTTATGAACAGAACCATCTGCATTTCTACATGCTACATTTCATGCCAGCTGGGGTCTGGAAGTGAGAAATTGTATTTTGTTGCAACCATGTCTTTTACTCATTTTATCTGTTCTACATTCATACACATATGAATATGGAATACTATTAGATTTTCCCATTAGTTTTTGCGATATCTTGAGCTACTTTGTTAGAAGTTCTACAGTAAGGGAACTGTGAAATCTAAGCAGGGAAGAAATTAATAAGAAAACAAACAAATGGAATTGTTGAATTTAGATTTGGATGTAAATCTGGTAAAATATCAACATGGTTCATGTGGTGCAGCTGAAGGAATTGGAATACTTTCAGTCTAAAGCCAGACAAGACATCCTGTGCATGGGGAACGGTATGGTCCTAAGGCTCCCATGTTGCTATACTGTCCAGATCTGTCCAGCATGTCGTCACTTCACACAAACATGAACATCATGTGCTTACAACCAGACATGCTTCCTGCTTCTGAGAAAAAAAATCAGAAAATTGCTGGGTCTAGGCTGCGTGGCCAACATTGAGACCGCATTTAAAGTTAAAGGACTGAGACAGTCCGGGTGTAGGATATACATTTGTTTGTATTGCATGGAGTGGATTTTGACAACTCTTAAAAGTGCATGATTAAATTGTAACATTATGTCCAGTCTCCTTTGCATTGTTTAAGTGGGGAAAAAAAGGAACTAGATGATGGCTAGCCTCAGCTCCATAAGACATGGCTGTAAAATAACACTGTTCATCTCTGTGGAAGCAGCAAAGGAGATGATTTTTCAGAAACTGTACAACAGTAATCTCAGGCTTTTGGACTGTTTAATATCCAGGTCCTCCACCCAATTCTAGGACAGAAGTGTCCCAAATGCCACTTTTCCACTTTTGAAAGGTGAGATTATGGCAGGTCAAAGGTTAAGGCAATACCACATCACTGGGCTCCTTCAGCCACAAAGTGAGGGACCTGGAGCCTAGTCCTCTGTTAGCAAATGTTACAAGGGGCGAAGCTGCAATGGAAGGAGTGAGAGGTGACCAGTTCACCTGTATTTCCACCTACTGTGTATGTTGTTGGGGCAAGAAAGGAAAAAAAACACTCTGACTTTAAATATGTTCTGCCTCTGTTCCAGTTCTACAGGGCTGGCCAGCCAGCATCCTTTGCAAGCAAGGACCTCCTTCAGGTTTCGTACTAGTTTATTTCCTTTGAGGAGGGAGTACAAAAAATATATCCATTTGCAAATATAAGCTAAAAACCAATTACTAGCATGCTCAAGAGCACTTTAGACAGCCGCTTCAAATGCCTTCCATTCATTAATCAGCAGGAGAGGCATAAAAACCCCAGAGAATGTTTTGTGATTGTATGGCAGTGTAAAAGCCTTTTTTGCATATGACACAGCAAAACCAAGAAAAATTGGTGGATTTCAAGCCAGAACACTCACCTGTTTCTCCAAAAATCTCTTTTTTTCTATAACATGTATTACATATGGTAACCTTGGCAAATACCTGGTTTGCAGATGTGCAAGTATACTTTTGTGAGCATGCAGTAGGACACTGTTAAACCTCATCTCTAATTTCTTAATTAAAATAAAATGTGCAATTCCTTCCAGCAGCTTACTTTGCAGGGAGACAGGGAATCTATCCTGTTCTGTATGGCAACTGACTTCAGGGACATGCTCCAATCAAAACCCTGGTCTGCATCCTGTCCTTTCTCTGCCCTTCAGAGACCAGAGTCCTTAGACGTTGCAATGCTCTCCCAAAGAGGGAAAATAAGCTTAAAGTGCCACTGATGGTCCCCTGACTGGCACAGACATACAGCACCATCACAGTTCGCATTATTAATTTCCCAGAGATCTAAAGGTGTGGGGGTGAAATCAAAGCTGCTGCAGTGCTGAATGCAGTAGCAGACAATTTTACAAAACTGAAAGTGTTCATATAATTGCTCAGTTCTTTTGCTTTTCAGTCACATGAATAAAAACCTAAACTACTGCAAGCTTTTTCTTCCCCCTTCTTTTTACTTGCTTCCCTCCTGCCCTCCCATATAGTAGAGATATATGTGTTCTGCATATAAACTGTGGGCTGGTTACCCAGTTATGAACAGGGAAGCTGGCATTATGTTAATAAAGTAAAAGTCTATGTCACCGTTAAACTACTACAGTAAATAAGGCACTATGGTACTTTTTGTACCATATATAATATATTGTCTATACTGCCATAGAAAATAGTTGCCTACTACAAAAGAATTCATAAGGCTGTAGCTTTTCTTATTGTTTAAATTACCAGAAACATTAGGATGTCATTGGTGACATCAGTAACAACTAGGCAAAGCAGGAAGTAGCATTTTTCCATTACCTCTTTCCTTCCATTTAAATTTTCTATCTGTCTTGAAATGAGAAAAGAACAGTTCTGTTCTGTCTTGAAAACATTTCACAATATTCACTCTTCAGCCTTTCTCCAAAACTTATTTAAGGATGAAATTATTAAATCACTCCTTAATCCTCTATGTTTCCTCATATAAGTAGACCATCATTAAAACGTGTGGAATAATATAGTTGTATAAAATTAATCTAGCTACCTATCTATTTTCAGAATGGAATATTAAGTGACTAATCCTATTAGAGTTGACTAAGTCAGTTCTGGTTAAAAATGTTTCTCATGTATTTTGCTATTTTTTCCTGCCTGAGCACTGGGCAGTCCATTCCTCAAGTTTGTCGTTGCTTGATGCAGAACACAACAGGTGTACAAATTTGGAAAGCAAATTCTGCAGCTATTTAACTTCACACTTTTTGAGTGGGTTGCTGACAGCTTGTTAAGTTCAGCATTAGAATAAGACTTTGGAGTCCTAGTCTAGAGCTGCTGCTAAGTGACTCATTAAGAATATTTAACAGTCAGAATTTATACTGTTCTTTAACTTTGATTGATATATATCATATGATTTTTTTGTTTCAACAAACACAAGTGTGTTCCTAAGTCTACAACTCATAATTGCAAATATAAATTTGCTTTCTGAATACATTGTATTTTGAGCAAACCCAACACAATTCACCTGAAGATCATTCTCTTTAAATTCCTTCAGATACAACTTGCTTCATACGAAAATTCTTGTCTGGCTCTGGAATAGTGTCTGGGAGGAAGAACAGAGGAATGAATGATGTTATGATCTAATTACTGAGAATCATCATGGTCACTCAAAGAAGAGTCAGCTTCTCAACATCTCATTGAAAAGTTAATATTTAATTTTGGACTGAAATGCTTGGAGTCAGAAAAGTCTAACTCTTCATTTCCTACTTTTCCAAATTACAATTATTCTGAGTATTAATTTTTATGAAATTGTTTGCCTAGGCACTAGAATGGCAGAAGAAATTGTGATGTTGATGGAATGCATTGTAATACACAAGGGAAACTTCCCATGTAAACAGGCATAAATGATGATGGTTTCTAAATTAGCTATCATCATTCAGAAAATATTTGAATGAGTCTTTGAAAACACTAGCACAACATTCTGCAATGATCATAAAGGCAAATCTAATGTTCAAAGTTATTAGGAATAGTATGGGAAACAAAAAAAGAAAATATCTTTGCACAGCTTTATAAATCCACCGAATGCTCACATCTTGAACACAATCCAATTCAATCAATTTGGAAACAGTATAGTGTAGTTTTAAAGTCATGCTAAGGGTGAATAGAAATACAGTACAGATTCCATGTGAGTACAGCCTGCAGTTCTTCATTTTGAGAAATGCAAGACTGAAGGAAGTCACCAAGGAGGTCTACACAATCTTAACTACCAGACAAGCAGTAATTACAAGTTATTTTGACTGAACATAAGAACTAGAGCTGCCCCAATGTTTTTATTAGAAAGAACAAACAAATAAAACTACTTTTACACAACTTACAAAAAAATCGCAAAACTCATTATCACAAGACGTAGAGGTGAGTGAAAGTTTAAACATATTCAAAACTGGCCTAGACAGCTCCTGGGGCTGTGGTGTTAAATGTCATGGAAGTGATACAACATCTAGCATTTGTCAATTTTAAAGAAGATGGCTTAGTGCACCAAGGAAGAACCACCCTCTCTGTTCCCTGTTTCTTACATTCATCCTAAGCGTTTGCAGCTGATCCCTGTAGGAAGGAACATTTGGGGCTGGATAGACTTGTGATGTGACCCAGAATGACACTTCATAGAGTCTTAAGAAATACAGGTAGATTCCATGGACATTTTTTTTTTTTCCCAAGAGAGCCTCACTGAATGAATCTTTTAATTACTAGTATACTTGTTATTCTAATTTAATTTTGTGGTCTTTATCACGATGACAGCAAAATAAGAACAGATGAAAATACTTCCTATTGCCAAGTTTTCCAAACACTGCAGTTGTAGAAACAATAATCTAAAACTCAGCAACAACTCTGTTGAACATTAGCTGCCCTAAAGCTGCTAATACAACAGGCTTAATAATTACCACACGTGTTTTGCAAGAGTTAGGTCCTGGAGCCAGGCTTAGCACAGATCATTGCACAGGACATTGCTAATAAAGTCAGCTGGCTTTATAGAATGGGTTTGCATTTTTAAAACGTGTTTGGAGTCTGAAAAAGGCTAGAATTCCCTAGTTTATGTGACTAAATTTAAGCAATGACTTGTGTTATTTGCTTTCTGTCAACTCTAAGACAGATTACAGAAATCAACAACTTCTGAGTATTCTAGTGTACCATGAGATGCAGTTTGTCTTTTTTCCTTCAGTCACTGCCTGTGAATCAGCTCTTTGGATGGAGTAAACAATACTTCATTGGTATCAGTGTTGCTACAACAGTTTACGTTGGCTGAGAACGTGATCCTTCCCATGAGGACAGGAGAGGGAGAGCGTGGAGACAGGAGCTGTCCCTTATGCCTTTACGATGAGTATGTGAAACACTAACACTGCTACTAACAGAATTTACAATAAGCTTGGTAAAGATGAACTGCAGTCGCATCAGTTTTTCCCAGTGCTGACACAGCTTCCCCCTGCAAACTTCATTCATGCGAGGGCCAGGGACGTGCAGGCATAAAACGATTATAACACTCTTTTGCTTTGAGTTGCTTCTGTTGCTAGCAAACTGAAAAGAAGACTGGAGGAATCTCATACAAGATTTTGGCAGGCTTTTGTTACAGGCTTTGTCTGTTCACATTTCTTTGGATAAAGGCTTTCTTTTGAACAGGTTAGACGAAGCAGAAAGTATCCTGAAAGCTGGGATTCAAATCATTTGTTTAATGGTCTGGTATGAGTATTTTACCCCATGTGCACCCTGCAATCCCTGTTTTACTTTTGCCACAGGATTTTCATGGGCTTTTGTTTCTCTCCCATACATGAATCACTTGCCAGTCACTAAAATCAGCAAGAAAAAGAGATGTGAAATGCTCCATGCTCCCTCCTTCACACATGCCCTGCCCCAATCTCCACCCCCCCATCCCCTTAAAAAAAAAACAAACAAACAAACAAACAAAAAAACCACCAAAAAAAAAACAATCCAGAAACTTTGTACTTCTAACCAAACTATGCAAATCAGCAGGGTCTGCAGTTTGGATATCTGCATGTTTAATTCTTTTCCCAGTGGAAATCATTTTGGACAAATGTTAAGAGCAGAAGCAAAGCAAATCCTAAGCACCCCCTGTTCCCTGTCCTGCAAAGCATGGCTAAGTGGTTGGAACAGTCTTCTGGAAAGCTGGAAAGTGTCAGACTCTAAGACTTCCCCTAGAATTATTACTGACATGTCTCTTGTTTGAGGATTTCCCGTGCTTTCACATTGAATTAAACACCGTGGGAGCTAAGGGCAGACAACAACTCTCTCAAGAAAACTGCAGTGGTTAGGAGCTCTGGGCTACATTTACAAAGGTCTTTAGTTGCCTTAAAATGCTGGTAGATGCCTGGACAGAAGCAAGGAGGCACTCAGCTCCTCAGGATGTGCAGGAAACTCTTCACAGGGTGCCTGTGTGTAAGTTAAAAGACCAAAGGTAAAAATTATTCCTGCCATGGCAACATCCTGATTCAAGTTTCACTGCGACACAGCGACACTTCTCCCAGATGGTGAGGGAACGATTGAGGGATTCCTCCTGCAAGGTACTGGGTACTTCTGCTTCTCACTACAGTCTCCCATACGAGGGAGGGGGAAACTCCACAGACCAGGCTTCTCGTTAGCAAATACCAAATACCAAAACAATTGGAGTCAGTGGGAGTTTTTCTGGAAGAAAAGATTCAGCACTAACTGATTTATGAATTCAAAGGACTGTTTATTACAAGCTTTATTCACAGTTGACAGTGAGATATCGTTAGTGGGTAGAAGACCAGAGTCATCTGGCAGCAGCTTTTATCATTCACAGGTCTTTTTGACCCAAAGACTGCCAAAATACCCAGTCTTTTTGCTTGACTGTTAGTTTTTGCAAAATGACAGACAGGTGTTTCATTCCATCCAAGGTTTTCTGCCTTCCCCTCTTCTAAAATTCCTGTGATCTTTATTGTGGAACTTGATCTGATCACTTTTTCTCAGATTTGCCCCTTTCTTTTTCTAGACATCATCATCAGATCCTGCTGGTTTTGTCCTCATGTAAAAAGGTAAGACCTTCTCTCCTGCCATATTTCACATACCCTTTCAGCTGCTATAAAAAATGCAAGGAAAAGCAGAGGAAAGGGAAACTCTCAAGTGTCTGCTACAGCAACTGGTGACACAAATGATCTTTAAATATCCTTATCAGGCCTTACTCAAGAGCAAGTGTGTGTGAAGTGGTGAAGATTGCAAGACTTTAAAGTCTATTCTTTGCAGAACTGCCTGACTGCCCTGCAATGCCATGAATTTCAGGAGCTGGAGCACATGTCCAGGATTTTTACCATCTTTTCTGGGAGAGGGGTCCCAGATATGGTGCGGCAAGGGCATCACAGTTTGCACGCCTCGTAGAGAGCTGTGCTTGGGTAGGGAAATGCTCCTTCCCACTCTGCTCCTGCTCAAGCACATGCAATCTATCTCAGCAGGGAGCAGAGCCATGTGTGAACATGCAGGGAGCAGATGGGCACAGTTAAGCAGAGCTTCTTTTTAAACTCTTCTGACTTCTAAGTGGTGAGATTCACACAAAACCACTGTGTGCTAAATGCCCTCTGGAATTAATCTCTTAAAAGACAGAAAATTACTTGACACATGTCCAGCTGGAATGAAATAGGAACACAACAGCACTGGGTACAGAGAAAAATACATGTCCAATATATTTGTTCAGCAGAATAGTCATTGGCAGTGCTGAAAAATAAAAGGAATTTATTGCGACCACCATTGTTAGAGATTTCAAAATATGTAATTGTCAGGTAAGGACCCAATTCTTACTGTTAGACCATGGGCTACATATGTCTTTCACAATCCACTTTTCCACTGATTGTTATTTTGATCTGGAAATTGATTGTTTTAAATTAAAACAACATTGAAATTTTAATATTTGTAGTTAACAGTCATCCTATTGTTCACAAGTGAGATGGTGAGAAGATTGAGGGAGCGATGGAAAAGTGGTCCAGCCTGTGGATCAACCACCAAGTCGCAGACAAGAGTAGAAAAGATCAGTTCTGACTGGAAGGTATCAGTCCCAACAAATTTTCTTTTTCCTCTCCCTTTTGTTCCCTCCAAATGGTGCAAATAAAGGGTATCAGACACAATCCCTTGAGGCAATCAAAATAAAGGTAAGAGATGCCAAACAATAAGAGAATACAAAAGAGTCCATTGCACAGACGAGGAAAAAAAGAGATAGGCATCACTGAAAAATCTCCCGTTTGCTGCATGTTTGGTTTTGTAACAATATCTCTTAAAATGTATGTTTTCTAAGTTTTCCACATACACCTATTGCAATTCCATATTCTGGTCTAAGTTGTCTTTTCACATGATATAGGACTGGCACATAATGTACTACACGTGTCACGTACACATGCACACCGAAATTGTGAGGTCAAAGCAATCAAAATGCCACAAAACACGGGTTAGGGTTGCCTGCAAAATTTTAACATGGAGCACTTGGGTATATGAATTGGGGCATATTTCCAATTATATCTCCACACGTTATCCACAGTTTACTCATACAGTTTCTATCTTCTTTGCCTTCCCTTACTACTTATACTTTTCATTTTTCCTTTTTTTTTTAACATATATTTGATATTTACATCACCTGTACCTTGCTTTACAAATCCCATTAGAGTCTTTGTCACCCTCTTCTTATCCTGCCTTTACCTTAATCTTCCAAAGAACATGCATGTTTTCTTGTTTCTCAATTATGTGAACATGCCTATAGCTAATCCATCCATATAGTGGATAATAAAAGCACAAAAACAAAGAAACCAACAAAAGGAGATATTCTCTTACATTTTCCCTCAAACTGAAAATTATTTTACTCAATTAAAAAAAATAAGATTAAAAAAAAAAAGAAGGATGCTATTGGCAGTCTAAAATTACTTTCAGGAAAATTACAGTTTGAATGAGGAGAGATTTGAGGATGGAAACTACCCAGAGACACTGGTTTCAGTATTTTTGACCAGCATTTCCTTTATAAGACACTCAGCTCACATCTCAAACTGATTTGAATATAAGAAGCTAGAGATCATGAATCGGATTAAGATGTTTTGGAAGTGAATTTAAAATAGGATATTTTTGGCATATCTATACTGCATTTAGGTACATTAATAATACAGTCTCTCTGTCTTGGGTAAATATCTTTCCATTCTGTTATATAAAAACTCCTAACCCTCATAATACTGTATTTTATTTCAAATGTAAATCCTCCCACCCATTTTGAATGAGGCTGGTTTTGAGACCTAGGCTGTGTTAGTCCCTAGCCATGCATTATATACAGGTAGCAGAAAGGCTGTACAGGTGCCAGCATTAAGAAATATGCCTCAGGTGGGACAGTCACAACCTACTGCAAATAATCTTCTTGCAACTGTTGTGAAAAGTCTGTGAGTAAGCCCCTCTAAGTGGGCTTTTTAAATAACCGCTCAGTTTCTTTAGAGACCCCATTTCCCACGAGTGCTTTTTTCTCGTCAAGGAATAGGCTATGTTCAAATAGAATGCCATGCAACTGAAAGGAGTGATAGTGGCAGATCTAGAAACTGCCACCCTCTGATCATCTCCAGACTCTGATAATCATATTGGAAGGCTTCCTTGTACCGTACATCCCCAGGCATCTCATTCCTTAGAGAAGGCCAGCACCACGTGGCTCAGGAGGGAAGATGCTCCACAGACTGTTCTCCCCTTGGGCTCTGTGAAGACTTTCTCCTGAAGAACAGAATAGGATTACAATGGACTTTGTGATGAAATCTTTTCTATCTGTTTGGGTTTATCTGTTTGGCTTATGGTAGCTTCCAGAAACCTGAAATATATTGTTGCACAAGTTCAAAAGATGCCCCTGGCTTGGAAAGGTTAAGTACATATAGCAAGAATATGGAGAAAAGAAGAATGTTCCCATTTCATGGATGAGGAGCTGAGGCTCTAAAAAAGTAAGTTCAGATTTCTGATAGTTTTTTAGCATCTAAAGGCACAAGAGAATAGACAAAAATCAATGGTTCATTAAAATCACTTAGATCCTCTGCATCTTTAGGTGTCTGCATATTTTTACAACTTCTATCCAAAACTTTGGGATCATTTCCTTTATTTCTACCCGTCTAGAAATGAGTGTGCAGAACAAGCTCTCTGCCTGGATTCCTCCTATAAGATGTGAGGACAAACAAGTATCTTCAGTGTCCAATTCAGACAGTGCTGTGTTGTTCAGCAGAAAATGGCTCATGATTTCCATTGCATAAGTGGTTTGTCAAACATAAAGTAACAGATCTCAGCTGTATCCCATAAATTCCAAACTATTGACTCATTTCATTAAAAAAAAAAAAAAAAATTAAGTTAGTAGCCTTCCTATGGACACAGTAACATGGTGACTCCATGCTGTAAACCATACAAATAAGCAAAAAAAAGAAAAAAGAAAAGGTTCTAACAACTCAGGGTCCAAACCTTATAAATCACTAGGCTTTAGGGATAAGAAATTTGTGATGTCTAAGCTCATAGGGAGACAAAAGCAGTATCAAGGCAGAGGTTGCACTAACCCTTTAGCCACATGCAAGGAAAAAAGCCAGTGAAGCATTTGGCTTTAATCCTAGTAGTGATGCTGCCATGCATTTAGTTTAGTAATTACATGTCTCAGCTGTCACATGTTGTAGGCAAGAGGGTTGGGGGCTACCAAATGACCTTTTCTGAACTTCATCTGTGATCCCTTGGAAAAAAAGTATCTTTTTTCCAAGGCGGTGGTCCTGCTGAGGGCTGGTAGCTCAGCGACAAAGCTTCCTACAGCAGCAGCCTCCCCCAGCAGAACAGTAGCTGATTTTTATTGTCATTGCTGCTGTGTATTTTTTTTTCTGCAGAGAAGGAGCCATTTGTTCTAACCTAACTCAGCTGAAAAATAGGCACCACTTAATTGCAGTTGAAAGTGCATCATGCAAAGAGGCTGGAATTCTTTGTCTGCATCGCAGAAAAAGCACCTCTCCTTAAAGACAACTTAAAGCACATCACCAATAACCAAGTTGAAACCTTCATTCACCACAATCCTTATTGGACAGAGCAAATTGCTCTGGTG
Source organism: Falco naumanni (assembly GCF_017639655.2). Taxonomy (NCBI): domain Eukaryota; kingdom Metazoa; phylum Chordata; class Aves; order Falconiformes; family Falconidae; genus Falco; species Falco naumanni. Next base: position 15,740,182 of record NC_054065.1, read on the forward strand.
CTTTTTGCTTTCAGCTATGATTTTGTGCACTGACCTTTGGAAAGTGTGGTCAAATAGCCTTTAGCAGCAGTTGTAAAGCACAAGATCATTGCATAGACACTGATTTCATTAGGCAGCCCTGTATAAATTAGCATTACTTACTGAGGAGTATGCAGCTAATGGTACTGAAAAGAGGTGAGGTCTGTTCATTCTGTGCTACACCTGTAAGTGAAGAGAAGCCTTCCTGTCTCTCTGCAGACAGAGCTGTTCTTCCGTGCCTTGCTGCAGATGTGAGATGTTACACAGTGTGAGTCCCTGTGTCAGGTTTGGTTTTGTTTTTTTTCTAGCAGAAACCATGCAGACCATGTGAGGCAGAGAGCAGTGGCCACAAACTCTTATGAAGCTACTCTGATTTAGCCCAGGTAAAGATCTCATTCATTGTCAGATTTTGCACCCTCAGGTAAGGGAAACTCAGGTCAGTTTTGACCATCCTTAGGTGTCTGGGCACCTTCCAAGTAAAATGGAACAAGCAACAGTGAAAACTCTTGTAAACTCCGAGGACCCTCCAGAATCTCTCCATCACAGGGGGAACCTGCCTGGGGTTTAACCATTCTGGCTGTTTTTTTTCTCCTTTTAGCTTGCTACATTTAGGTATGGGAAGGGTTTCTCTTCTGGCAAGTGCCATGCTCATGATGGCAACAATTCTTCAAGTAGAAGGCTTGTTGGGCACATCTGAAAGATTTTTAGAGCTTAGATTTACCTAATTTTTTCTAAGATTATTCCCCAGTTAAATCCCATCCACTAAGACTGCCAGCGCTGTGCTGGCAAAAATGTCCTCTACATAGCTGAGCTCCCAGCAGTTAAGTATCTCTAAACCTTTAAACACCCTGAAACCACCCAGCAGTTTCAGACTTGGTCTGGTTTAGAAGATGGATTAGCATTCAGGGTCACTTTTAGTTTTGATGGACTATTCTGCTAATCTTCCACGAGAAAAGTTAGCTCCGTCTGAACCTCACGAAGGGGGAAGAGAATGAAGGATTAACAATAAGAATAAAATTAATCAGAGAAAAGCTTAGGTAATGAATTATAAACAACCTGCAGTTGTGGCAACTGTAGAATAGTTACTAAAATTCCTGAAGAGAAAAAGCACAGTTCTGATAACCGCATTAAAAAATTATTTCAGTTGCAATCCTGACACTCAAACCTGTCTAACTCCTTTAAGTGATCCTGTCTGTCCCCTCCTATACAAAACAGTAGGAACTAGCAGTTAGGAGAGGTCTGCTCTGCTACACAGTCCCCTCCCTTGATAGCATTTAAGAAGCCGATGGCTCTCAGGCCCCACAAAGAAAGTTTGAAACGCTCAGGGCTGTGGTTTGTCTTCAGTAACACTGACTGGAAACATGCCCTATATACTTTCTCCAGTGGCTCTCAGACCATCATTTGGAGCTCTGTTACCCCTGCATGTGAAAATGGTATTTCAAAATGTAGCTTGAGAAATTTTCTGCTGCTAAAGAAGGGGCAATTTTCACTCTCTGCTTTAATTCCCCAATGTCAAACTTGATCCATGATTTCAAGTAGTGTAATGGCAGCAGAATTGTCTTCCTTACATATTTATGCTTGCTTTTAGGAAGAAATTAAAAATGCTAGGTGCTGTACTTACTCTTGCTCTTTCAGTTCAATTTTGCTGTGGTGGTGACAGATGAAGCTGGGTGCTTTGACACATAACTTGGGCACGGACAAGCTTCAGACTGTGAGTTCACTTAAGCACCAAAACATGCCCGAGAAAGAAATCTCTCTTATTCCCTCTTTCTGTGGATGGGGAAGCAGGAGCATCTGGGGCTGGAATGGGGACAAAGGACAAAGTGAACTATATCCTGGTCTCTGCATTTAGGTGAGAGGGTGACCAAGGAGCTCGGGCATGTCCCAGTCTTTGGCTGCAGCACATGCTACCATCTCCTTACCTCTATATTCTGTAGCTTGCCTTGATCTAGGAGGGACTTTTGCCACTATCTCCTTGCATTTTCACGGGCAAGCTAAAGAAATGCAGTCCATATTATACTATTATAAAGGAATTCAATCAATGTTCTTTAATTTCAGTGTCAGTTTAGATCCATTTGCAGCAGGGTCTTTTCCATTAATTCCAGTCTGAGATCCACAAAGCTGCCCAGAACAAAGTTCACTTCCACTTCAGGAAAAAATCAGCAGTTTGAATCAGTTTAGTTTGAGGCTAATCGGTGACTTTTAAACAATAGTTTTGGTTCAGGTTCAGTTTGAGAAATGAGGGCTATTTCAGATTTTCCTGGAGACATAGGCACAGCACATACTCTTACTATTAAGCAATGTTCATGCATTATTACAGATCTGTCCTGGCAAATCCAGATTAGTAGTCCTCTGTCATACTGGAGGATGTCTCAAGTGTGGTGTCAGAGAGCCTGGTACTATCCTGCTGTCTGTACTTCCATTCATAGACCCAGTGATGGAATAGAGTGCACTTACTAAATTTGCAGATGCCATAAAGCTGCAGCACTCCAGAAAACACTAACAGAATACAAAATGATCTTTGCAAAAAGAAAATCAGTCTGGAATTTAAAAGGTATCATTCAATAAACTCAAGTGCAAGGTATTTCAGGCAGGCAGGAATACTCTACTTCAGATAGGACAGAGAACTAGCCAAGTGATCACTCTGCAAGATATGTTCTTAAGACCACAGTAGTCACAAAGTGAATTTTAATTGATCTTGGCATATTATAGAGAGCAAAAAAGTTTCCAAACTCTAACATCACCCTTAGGTGTATGAACAAGGATATGATCTATGATGCTGAAAATATCCCTTTCTATTCCTAAGACCTCAGCTGGGATACTGAGTCTGGTTTCAGACATGGGATTTCAAAAAGAGAATGGAACATTTTGTCTGAGAAGACTGGTGAGAATCAGGCCAGACACCTAAAAAATGTGTCTCAATCAGGGGGAAAAAAGACGAAAAATAAAGGAAAAAAGGAATTATTCAGCTCAAGGAAAAGATGTCAGGAAAACATAATGCAGAATGCAAAAGCATCCTTCAAGGAATAAAAATCTGTGCACCTGGTGGATAGGACAGGGGGTAATGCATTAGACAGTAAGGGAAATTTTCTAACAGTAAGGCTAATGAAGGACTGGAGAAGTTTCCCGTAAGAAGCAGTTGTACCTTTGCACTGAAGTTCTTGAAGAACAGATAAAACAAATGCCTTTCAGGGATGCTTTGGGTGTAGCTGATTCTGCTTTGGAGTAAAAGGACGGGTTAAGATGACCTCTTGAGATGGCTTCCAGCTCCCTCTTAGCTCTAGTCTGTGTTCATTCCACCATTTCTATGTACCTACAGCAATATATATGAAGGCAGTTAAAACATTAAAAAGCACATTTCATATTTTTTCCTCCTAAAACTAGCAAATTAATGATACCAATAAAAATGGTTTTCTCACCAAGCTCCCTTAGTGTGCTCTAATTACAACATTCTGAAATATTTGTGCTTCATATGGGAGCTCTGCTTACTATTGAGATCCAAACTGGTGTCATCTGCTTTTTCATAGCTAAATCTGCAGGCAGCAGTAGGCACAAAACCTAGTCCAGTCTTAGTGAGACCAACAGTGAAGGAAATGCGAGCTCAGCCATTAGTTATCTTGGCATAAGTAAGTATATACCTTTCCCAGACTAGCAAAAACAATCATGGATACATGAAACATCATCACAGCTATTAGTCTGCCTACCCTTAGCTTGCATTGCCCTTTACCAAGTGTCACTGAGCACATTAGCCAAAACTCATCTTTCCTGACATTTCCCAGTGCAGCTCGAGCAGGTAATGCCCATGTTAAATTGGGTTCTTTCACTGGAAATGTCTGTTGCGTGCCTGAATTACAGCAGTCACAGAGTATCCCCAAGCCTGCTTGCCGAGACTCCAGCCCCCACAGAGACTCAGCCAGCCCAAGCTGTTTGGCGGCTGAAAGCAGGTTTTGTCATCTCAGCTATGCAGCAACTGCTCCCACATTGGCAGGATCCGACTCTGGCACACAAGCACAGGTTCCTCCTGGTTACACTTGAAAAAGGTTCCCAGGATGGTGCCTTGATAGAATCAGGTTATTAGTGCAGAGCACAGGCTTAAGGCAGCATGGATGTCAGGATGCTTGTACGAGGTGTGTCCCCAGTCGGAGGCAAAGCTTTGTTTGCTCTGCCCTGACTTGTGCTCTGTGCAAGGGGCCATTCCTGGCTCCTTGTCTCCTGGCTCACACAGCAGCTTCATGCTGCTGGGCATCCTGTGCACGAGCCTACATTTGGTCTCTTAGACAACAACCTTTCCAGAAGAGCAGCAGTTACATTGCCCTTGCCATGTAACCTCCAAGCAGGTGTTAGTTGCCTTGTTGTCAGAGTGTAAAAGGGAGATGAGAGCCCCACAAGTAAGCGGTCCCCGTTCTGTGGTCAACCCACAGGGTCCCGCTGCTGGAACCCAGAGCCCTGCCTCTTTGACACAGACGTTGTTTTGGCCTTAGCATCAGTAATTTCCCAGCCCAGATGAAGCCAATGCCTATAGCATACTCACAATACCAAGTGCTCCCAGCACCGAGTGTGGGACTGCATCGCAACAATCTTCCTGAACCTCTAACAGTTAACTGCTCACATACTTTCAGGAAAAAAAATACTTTTCTGGACTATTACGCTACAGTGTTACTCTATATCCAGGACACTGCCTGGGCAAGAATAACAAATAAAAAGAGAGGATGTACCAATCTTTTATATCCAGAGGGAGAAAGAGAAGAAATAAAAAGAAAATAAAAGGAACTGTTAACTATTCCAGCCCTTCTGGCAGCCAAAACACAGAGTAAATGTTGGGAGGGCATGCCTCAGAAGTCTTGTCTTTTATATGGAAATACAGAATGTGCTGTTAAGACTAGATTAACTGGTCTGAATTAATAAAATACGAAACCTGAACATTTATTCAAAATTCAGGCCAAACTTCAAGCTGCTTTGAGGTTCACAAGCAAAAACAAAAACTTGTACTACCTCCCCTTTACAGTATTTTTTGTTTTTGTCCAACACTGAAATACATCAGCATCTAGGCTCTGTCTAAGCAAAACCCAGTCATGCTGGAATGTCACCAGAAAACCTTCTCACATCCATTCAAATTTTGCACTCTTGGGAGATTCAGGTAAATGAGATGAGCCTGCAGATTCTTTCCCCTTTCAGAAGCTTTCTTGTGTTCAGTAATTTTTCATTTTCTGAATATTTCTCTAATACAGCACACAGAACAAATGCTAAGGATGTGCCATACATACTAACCACCAGTGAAACTAGGTTGAAAGATTTTATCAATTAAGTTGCACAGGGCATTAAGAGAAGACAGCTCCTTTTAATCAGGGAAGGAAGGAAGATTGTCTTTCCTCTCTGAACATCAGTGTTTTAATACAAACAGCAAACCTCCCAAGACCATGGAGAACTTTTATCCTATAGTACTCATCAGCCAATGGTGAGTGAAATAGGTTCATGGTATTTTCTTTTTCCAAAAACTATTAATATAATATCTTATAGGGAACACATCAGGCTATCTACTACCCATTTACAAAGACGACTTCTTTTGCAACATCTTTTCCTTTTCTATATGCACTCTCCTGTGGGAACAGAAAGCAAATCCATCTTTAACAGAGTCCTCACCAGAACCAGCAGCAGGAGAAATGCATGTGTCTGCATATTAACCAGGAGTGGGGGCCCTGGATGTGAGACAGTGTATCTGAGGGAAGAAATCACAGAGAATTTTCTTTTATATTTAGATATACCACTACTATTATATGAACATAGACATTCCCCAACATGGATCACAATTAAAACATTGTTTTGGATAATAAATGACCATGTTTACTAATTTTACTCCTTTTAAAAGTCTAATACATGGGAGTTTTGAGATAAATTGAAAGCCAAAGAGTGAGAACTTAAAATGATGTCTTTGCTTTTCTAATTGAGACTGACAGTGGCTCACAAAAGTGAGATTTGTTACCATAACTGACTGTAGAAGGTTGTTTCAGTTTCTGACTGTGGTATGAGAAAACTTAAGTATTTATTATACATTGAGTCACAATTTTAATGCTTTGATTTTAAAAGATATCAGGAGATAAACTAAAGCCTAAAATATGGGCTATAATGATTTTTTCTTGTGTGGCACAGAAGGTAAATATTTCATCTTGTGAGTGTTAAGGTTTTTCAGAAATAAGCAGCTTCTATCTCAGGTCTCTTAACCTCCTTCACCCTTTCACTGCCTCCCCCCCCCCCCCCCCCCCCCCCGCCCGGAATATCCTAGCACCTCTGTTGATGACAAAGGTCTTATTGCTTGTTGCCGCTGTAAACATGCCCACAAAGGCTGTATGAAGCAACAGCCGTCTTACGCTGGCTACAATTAAAAGGCAAGAGTGACAGGAAGTCTCAAAGAAATTTCCAACAATAACTATTCTGAGCATCTGTCACACCCTCTTCTCAAACTTCTCAGTCTTTTGGGGGTGTATAAGTTTGGTATCTTTTTGTACAGAGAGAGGCCAGTGATTTGCCCATGGTAATGTGAAATATCTGTTCCAGCTGGACTAGAACTCCAGTGTTTCACCATCATTTTCCACTTCAACCATAAAATCACCTCATTTTTATGAAAGCAAGGGTGAGCATTTCAGATGGACCAAGTGAACAATGACTGAAAATTGCCAAATTGATGCCTCTTGGTGCAGATCTTCTATTATTGTGGTTTTCTAAAACATCACTGTGATTTTGATGATCAGAAGAGGGGAGTCAGAGCCAAAAGTTATGAGAACTGTGTTGCACCAGCAACAGGGCTGAATCACTCCAGAGGGGATGGTAATAAAGTAGATAGTCAGTGCTATAGATAACAGATGAGCTCTACCATAATGCCTAGTTTTGAGGCACACCAATGCAAAAGTTGTCACAGTAATTTACAGAATGTGGTGTGCTCCATAACAAGATGTGCTAAGGGGCGGGCACAGATAGCTAATCCCGACTCGTGTGCTGCTATCGAGACAACAAAATGAGAAACTGCAGGATGCTGTGGCTAACCAAATGGGAGTAGTGTGTGTGCGGATGGCCCACCCTGACCTGGGGCACCACTGAGGGACAGCAAGTGTAAAACTGTATGACACTGCATGCAGCAGTTGGGAGGTGCAAGCTTGGCAGAAATGATAACCAAGGTAGGAGTTACCAGGGCAGCCCTTTCATAAATATTAATTAAAGATATATAGTCAACAAAACCAGTGCCAAGGGGGAAAGAGTTGTGCTTCTTTGGGGAGAACGTAATGGGAAAGACTTGGTGGTGAGCAAATAAAGAAAAAGGGAATTTAAATCAAAGCCAGTCAAATGATGGGGCTGACCTGCTTGTTTGTTTAGGGCAAATGAATCGCTCACTCTAGTGTTGACTAGGGACTCTCCAGAGAGACAAAACACCCTGACTTCTCAGTTCACTCCTTTGCTTACTTTACTGTTCCCAGTGCACTGGTATTTCAGTGTATGCTGAAGGCAATGGTAGATGCTGTGTGTTTGAAAGCTAAGGATATTGTACCAAAGAGGCTGTGCTAAGTCCATGGACGGTTTACGCACCCTAAGAACACTGCATAAAGTCACAAGTCTTTTAGAGCCTGAAGGATGCTAGTAAATTGGAAAGGACTCAGAGAAATGCAACAACAAATGATTAAGAGACAGATGGACTCCTGAAAAAAAAATTATATAAAAGTATTGAATAGTTGGGGTAAAAGGAGGTCATGCAAGGCAAAGACTGTAAATAACAAGGATACAATGAATTATTTAAGGCTGTAAAAGGAAACATAATCCACTGTCACTGAATAATACTGTTCAGAGGAAAATTCAGTCAGCAAATTAAAAAAAAATAACGTTTCTTTTCTGGTCCAATAGGTTGAAGAATAGCCTCCCAGAGGACATGAAGGATACTGTATTGCCTGAAGAAATTTAAACTTAGAATCACAAAAATCAAGAAGAATAGATGTCAGCAGGAGTAGAAAATCAGTCTGGAAACAGTGAGCAAATTATATGTACTAACAGACTTTCTCATTTCTAATTTCTTTTTTTTTTACATCTTTATTGTGGCAACAGTGGGGAAGATCACATATGTATGTTTTACTGTTATTGTTATTTAGTGTGCGTGTTGAAGACAACTTCCTTAACCTGTGAACTAAATATTCATCAGCAAATTGAGTTTTCCTCAGAAACGTTTGTTTTGTAATGATACTATTTCAAATCTTTTGAAGCCTAGTATTGACCACAAATATTTTGAAGTTCAACCTGAATACCTTAGAAAGGTTAATGATTCATTTTCCTTGATTGGATGATCACTTGCAATGGTAATATTAATATATGAGGATTTAAATTTCTGAATTTTGGAAATATATATGCAGGTAGATTTTAGATTTGCTTTTCAGGTTTGTGCCAGTTACACAACACTCAGGTGGCAACACCAAGAGAATACACAAGACAGCTGCACTTAAACTCAATAGACATAAACAGATTAAATGTATTTATTCACAGAAACTTTCTTGTAGTGTTTGCCTGTGCTATTTTAATTATACAGGACTCTCATTCCTACTGAACAACAAAGATTGCTGCATTTTTTCAAGAGACATAACAATGAACCAGGATGTTCAGCATTGATTTTTGGGAGGATTCTGGAGTAGGCTCTGTGGCCACAGCTCAGGAAAATATTTCAATCCATGCCTTTTCAAAGCAGCAAAAATCAAATATTTTCTCAGAATGACACTTAACTGCTTCCTGAACAAGAAACTTAGGACTTTAAATTGCTACATGTCAGCAAATGAGACCTATGAATGCTTGATCCCACCATCATACCCTAATATAATTATAGAATCATAGACTGGTTTGGGTTGGAAGGGACCTTAAAGATCATCTAGTTCCAACCCCTGAGACACCTTCCACTAGACCAGGTTGCTCCAAGCCCCATCCAACCTGGCCCTGAACACTTCCAGGGATGGGGCATCCACAGCTTCTCTGGGCAACCTGTTCCAGCACCTCACCACCCTCACTGTAAAGAATTTCCTCTTTATACTGCATCTAAATCTACCCTCTTTTAGCTTAAAACCACCACCACCACCACCCTTGTCCTATCACTACATGCCCTTGTACAAAGTCCCTCCCCACGTTCCTGCAGGCCCCTTTAGGCACTGGAAGGCTGCAGTAAGGTCTCCTCAGCACCTCCTCTTCTCCAGGCTGAACCACCCCAACTCTCACACAGAACTGCTTCTCACCCTCATGGCCACAAAGATGCTCCCTGTAATTTCTCATCTGTAGCCCACAATTCAAAAGAATCCAGCCACTTTCCTGAACCAGGGTGTGTGCCCGCGCTAGATGACAGCACACTCAACAGTAAAGGAACAAAAAATACAGGAACAGTTTTCTCTCAGAACTCCAAAAGTATATGTGTGATGTACCTACTACATCAGCTGAAATGAGGCAGACAGCCTGATCATTTTAACCAAAGAGAGTTTAAAGGGTAACTGTAAAATCTTATTTGAAAGAATTATTTTCTCAGCTTGGGTCTGGAGTCCATTGTTCAGTTGTCACCTCTAAGATTATTATATCCTACGTGGGCAACTGGTTCCACTGTTTTGTGATCATATGTTTCATTTTAAGTGTAAAGCATATTACTAGATGTAATATAGAAATGATTTGTCAGTGTTAGCCCCCCTGTTCTCTTAAATTAGCCTGTTTAAAATATTCTTTAACCTTCCACTTAGGCAGCAAAAAGCAGTTTCTGTTCTCATTTGCCTTAGGATAAAGTCATAATTACTCTGGTAACTTTAACAGTGTTACTCTTGATTTCCATCAGTGAAACTGGAGGCAAGATTTGGTCCTTGAGATTCAGATAGTGTTTGCATACAAAGGAGTCTACTACCTGTACAATGCTAAGGCAGAAGAGAAAAACTATATACTATAAATAATAGCAATAACTCAATAATGAGGTCTCTATAGGTAGATTTGGTGTACAAATTGAAATATTTTTTTTGTTTTTTATTGAAAGATCAGAGTACTTCAAACACTCACAGACTTAGATAAAGTGCCTCTTCATCATTGCTGGGGCAGGTAAGCAGAAAGAAGTAAAATTGGCACTAAATGTCCCAGTTTTGTTTTCTCTTTTCAGATGAATGTCCACAGTTAAGTCAATGAAAAATAAGATTGTACATAATCTCTACAAATCAGCCCAGGTATTTAAATCCCTAATTTATATTGTTTCAGAATCTGGGATACATGACTTGCCTAGGCACAAGGGTGAAAACCCCCATGCAATTCAGTTGCATTTTGGGCGTACACTAATTTGCTCTGTGTAAACTTTTGTGCCTACAGAGCCTTGAGCATCACCATCCAGGTTAGCCCAGGCCTGGAAGCAGTGAAAACTTTTCAGCATGTCTCTCTATGCAGACTAAATCAGTGCAGCTTTCCTAATTGTTTGAAGCAGAGCTGACAACACAGGCAGAGCTGTGCTGTGCTCAAGACCTACATTGGCTCATTTAGAGACAGATCAAAAACCTGAGCACAGCATCATTTTGTTCAGCATAACTCATGTGAAATGCCTCATCTTGGGAACTGGGAAGCTGGGGACTGAACTGAGCTGCCCTCAGACTAGCAGTTTAGGAGTGGAGAGCTTACTTATCCCCCTCTTTTAATCATTCAATTATTTTCAGCAGCTAGCTGCTCTTTGCAAAGCTAGATGTGGGGATGGGTAATTTCAGCACTGCAAGGCTGAAATGCCTGTAGCACAGTATGCAACATACTCTCTGTGTGTAGGTGTGGTTGTATGCAAAGGCAGGGAAAAGAGAAATGTATTCTGCAGGAGCTATCTAATGGCCAAAGCAACATCATGTTCAAACCGCACAAAACATCCATTTTTCTCACTGTGGCATGATATTAGAGTAGGGTCTGACAGACAAGGAAGTGATCATCTGACTGAGTGATGAGCAGCGCGCTCTGCATGAGCCTCACGAAACCTGGTCTTCCAAAGACTGAGCAGTACCCATGTCATTCCTCTCAATCATGACTGTGACAGCTCTTCCCTTCATTGATTACGGTTAATGACAGCTAAGCAAACTGGAGGAAGAGAATAAATGGTTCACAGCAAGCAGAAGATTGACCTTGTTTAGAAGGGTAATAGTAAAACTCGTGGCCACAAAAAAACTGTGACCTGGAAAACACACTATCTCCTTTAATAAGACAAATACTATGAGCAGGAAAAGGTTTCTCCATTGCGAAATGGCACATGCTTATCTTGAGCTTCCCTCCCCACCACATCAACCCGAATTTTCCATCTCTTTCTTCTACCTACAAGCTAACATGCGTGAGCCTGCATTTGCTGCCAAATTTTATGGGTGGCAGAAAGGATTCTCCAAACATTCACTTTCCTAGAGCCTGTTAGATCATGAACTGATCATTAGGGCAGAGCCTCACTTACCATCCCACATTTGGGACACCAGCATGTTAAAGCCCTCAGGACTAAGAAGCCAAGTGGATGAACAAATGAGATGAGATCGTTGTGGAAAAGCCATCCACTGCATACTCTTTGCTGATTCTGGATAGGATAGGATGTGTGAAACAAATGGGAGGGTTTGCTTTTCTTCCCAGGCAGTAGTGGATAAGGTTGCCTATCCAAAAGAGTTACATCTGCATGCCATGTGAATAAAAGCCTTTGGGATTATTGTTTCAATCACTGAGGAAGAGGTCTTTTTCATTTAAGAATTCCATGGCTCATTGCCATCTTTGTTTCTCTGCATATCCAGACATGTCTAGAGCTGTGCTGAACATTGAGGGAGAGGTCCATTTCAGGAAAACATCCTGTGCACTGTGATTCTAGTTGCCAGTTTGTGGTCCTGTTAGTTACCTGTCCAAAAAAAGAGCTACCCATGTTTTGTACTGTGCTCAGGAACAGTGTTGCAAGAGGAAGCCATCACCTACACAGCAAAAGAGATGTTATGGTGGCATGACAGGAAAAGTGACACAGAGCTATGAATGGTTGCATCTGGGGACTGCAGCCATAAGTGAAAGTCCTATTGCCTCCAGCTTGTCTGGGCTTTCATCTTGCTAATAAGAGAGTAGTTCCAGCTTTACGTGTTCAGCCCCTCCATGATGTATTTCCCAGCTGGAAAGATGAGATTGGTTTGGGTCTGAGCCACAGAAGTCAGAACCATCTCTGATGCACAGAGATGGAGAAGGCAAATAATGTAGGTGTCAATCAAGCCGGAAAGTTCAGCCTCATAGGGAGATCCAGATAGCTTGAAAGTTCAGATGAAGTAATGCCTCTAAAATCTATGGATAAAACTATAAACAAATACTGTGCTTTGGAGGAGGAAGGAGAAGGAGAGGGGAAATAACTTAAAAATCTCTTCCCTGATAACGAGATTTTAGAAGAAACTTTAGAAATTGCACTCACTCACAAGGAAGGAGTAAAAGAAGAGCCAGCTTTCCGTAGCTTTGAGAGCTAATGGACTAAGAGAAGTTACAGGCAGAGTATAGTTTAGAAAGGTGTATTTTACTTGATATTTTATTAAAAAAAATCTTTCAGTGTGAAACATCTATCTATAGAATGCCCTTTTGAATAAGGACATGCCTGTCTGCCAGATAAAGCAGCATGCAGGACAGAGAAAAATGCTTTGAAGCCTCCTAGGGAAAAACAGTTCTACCTTAATGAAGTCCATTATGGATCTCTGCTTTCAGTATAGGAAGGCACTTTCAAAACACGTCTAGCAATGAAAATGAGACTCTCTCATGAAGGGTAAAAGTTGTGACAAGTCAGCTACAGATGGAAATGACAAGGTTTTTCCTGCCACAGACAGCTCAGAAAACATTTCAAAGCGTACTGGAGCCATAAGGAGTTACTGGATTTCAATCAGGGCTCAGTGAAATTGAGTGCAACCGAAAATGCATTAGCTGCACCATGCATGTATTTACAAGGTAAGAAATACATGAGGATGCTGTTTTCTTGGCATTATCCCCTCAGATATAAGGGTTGCAACTACGTGACTGAGGCTGGAAGGTTATCTATGTAGTTAGGATGCAGGTATAAGACTCAGGAAACCAGGTTTGCTTTGCAGCACTACACTGCCCAATTCCTGCTTGACCTTTTGCACATATTTTTTTGCATGCTTCAGATCTTTCTCTGTAAAGTCAAGACAATACTGTTTTACTTATTTACGCACTTACTCTTGTACAGCATGGGATTTAGTCTTAGTACAATGGAAAATTTGCTTTATCTTGAGGTTTCCAGGTTGATAAAGTGGTAAGAATAAAAAAAATGTAATAATGTTCTGAGTTAATTCAAGATGGTCCCTCCTGTTGCTTTATTATCTCTGCTGCTGCTTGGAACAGAGTGAAATTACTGTCAGCTGAGAGTTTTACTTTTGACATTTTGAAGACACAATTGTTGAAACCTGTTATAAATACAACCAAGCTGATCTAGTTTAAACAAGACACCCATAAAACTGAATCTTTTCCCAATACTAGATCTCACCAGATTTGCAAAACTATTAATCGTATCTGTTACGTCCATAATATTTCTAGGTCCCAGTGGGGCCAGTAGACAAGGAACTCAAATTCCCCATGGAAAAACTTTCAGTCAGATGCACAGAGGGGAGGCACTCTTTCATTTGGAAGGCCATACTGATGAGTTATCAAATGCATTGATACGTGTTTTATAGATTTGGAGCAGGTTCAAACAACCAAACCTAAACTCCAGCTGGAGTTTTTCATTGTGATAGAACAAGTGATGTGAAGCTGCCACAGAAAAGGAGAGTCCTCAGGTTCTTGCACCTGTCCAGTACAACTCTGCACACATGATTTGTACTTTTTCCCCATCTATAAAAAGCTGGTAAGAGGTTTCTACTGGGCTCCTGTGTAGCTTAAATGAGTGTTTTGCGATCTCTTCCATCATCACAACCTAGTAATGCTTCTGGAAAAATGAAATATGATCTGTAAATCTGCTCTGACATTCATATGTTGACCTCAGATACCAATGCACAAAATGACTGTGACTTTTATCTGTGGCAAAGATCCCAATACAAGAGTTCCCTTGATAACCACTTCTGTATCCAAAAAGCAAAGGAAAACAAAAAACCCTTCATTTTTCTGACCATTGCAGACTGGTCTCTTCAGTTTATCCATAAACTCTAACCCTGATAGTGCAAAGACTGACTAATTTGGGACATTAGAATATCATTTATATGCTTTTAGAAATCTTTTACATGGTAATTCATCTTTGTTTGTGCTGTCTTTGCAAGTACAAACAAATAAATAAACAAATAAACAAATTCAGCCTCATAATTTCTATGAATTCAGTTCTTCTCTCTCCAATATATTATCTTCATCTTCCAGACCTCTAAATCCAAGTCATTTTATTATTGATGAACAGCATTTGTATAATGTTTGTTAAGAGATTTGATCTGAAGGATCATAAACTTCATGTCATTATTTTTTTCAGGCAATACTGATATACAACTCTCTCCAGTGTAAATCAGAGGAGTGGCCTGAGGATGCCTTGCAGATTGGGGGTGAAAGAAAAGATGATTGCAACTGAAAATGACCATGAAAATTAGCGCCACGCAAAAATTAATTATTTATTCAGACCCCAAGTTCCGCAGTTTAACTAACATATGCTGAGTTTTTCACAGAGTACCAAGGACTTTTATCCAATTATAAAACCTGTATAATGTTTGTTCTGCAGACCACATGGCAGCACATTCCCGCAGCACCCAGACAACAACAGCACAGAGACACCCATCCGGAGGAGGGAGGGGAACTCTCCTCACCATGGTTCATGGACAGCCTGCAAGGCTTCCCTCCACAGCATCATTCCCGCAGCTTCAGTGGGAGTTTTGAACTATATCTAAACTTTCTGTCACTCATCATTTGACACTGAAAAGGTGATAGGGAATTTAATTGGGGCAGAAAGAGCCCGTATTTCCTACAGAATCAGTTCTTCAAGCTCACAGCACTTGCTTCCTTCACCCAGATCTATTTGCCTGTCAAAACAACCAGCTATTACACTTAACAGTGAGCTCTGAGGCAGAGCATCCTATTGAGTAGAAGTCCCCAGAATTTTTTGGAGACAGCATGGATATAAGCACTGACAAGACATCCTCCTACTGAGACTCTAAATCCCTCCACTAAATAAAAGAGAGCTAGGGAGAATGTGCAGCCATTAGGTTTCCATGAAATCACCCTCTGTAAGTGGTGCCCTGAGATGGGCTTGGCCCACTAGCGCTCTCCAAAATGACAGTGAGGCATGGGTCAGGGGCTAGCACGAGGACCAAGGAGGAAGCACGCAGCTCAGGTGACAGAGCATACCAGTGACTTTTTCCTGTACTCAATATAAACAATTTTGGCTCCCACATCCCTACAAAATCTTCCAGCACTGTCCCAGCTAGTTTTGATGTTTCCAGGGCCAAAATGTGTCTCTTTTCAGAGCAAAGTTTTATGAAGTATGGATGCAGGTAGTTTGTGTTATTGCTCTTCAGGCCAAAAAATGGTCCCTGGAGATTTTATTTAGCAGTAAAAATGTAGACTGCGAATTCCAGCAAAATCCCAGTTCGGCTGCCACAGCAGTGGTGGGACTGACAATGTCTTCACGTTAGATTTCTTTGAATCAAGCAAGTAGAGACAGAATTCATGTCTCTCCATTGCTGTCATGTTTGACATCATCTCAGCTGATGGTGAATTTTCAGTTGGATTAGGAGATTTACTTTTGTTGTGATAAAGGGACAATCTTACTTTCAAACAGTTCCTCTCCTCATTCTCTTCTCATTCTCTTTACATAGCAAGCAGAAAAAATAAAGACTAAACTTGCAAGAAAATGGAGGTAGTAATAATAATAATAACAAAAACAACAACCACCAAACAGCATGGGGACAGGAAGGAAGTAAAATGGCTTATGTTTGGTTTTGTTCTTCACATTGATAAGGAACAAAAACCCCAAGAATTATTTGAGTTATTGTAAACTGTGCCTCCACGTGCAACAGAAGGGAAAAGTCACTCTGAAATCCCAGTTAACCAGAAATTTATTGTGTCAGGAAATATTGGATGTAAGACCTAGTAACCATGTCAATCAATCTAAATTTTTTGCATACATTGGAAAATATGTCTTTCCTACTGTGCAATACTTAATTAGACCTTCATGAGGTTTTAAAACAGGCTCCAAGGATTTTCATAACTCCATCATCTTGCAAGTTCACATGCCAAATTTACATAAATGGAGACAAAGCGATTAAAAAGGTAGGGAATGTAATGAAAAATGCTGTCATCTGAGACCTTAGGAGGAACAAAAGGGATAAGAGGAAAGGATCCTTAAGAAAAAAATTATGAAAAAAAGAGAATAAAAGAACTGTGCATTGAAAATGATATTTAAAGAAGAACCCATACCTTATGACAAAAATAATAGAACTTTTAATCTGTAGATCTTGTGCTTTTAAGTGTAAAAGAAAGTTCATTGCTGTAATTTTACTAAAAGGAGGAAGCTGAGGTATCAATTTTGGTTGGCCCAATGAGGACTCTGATTTACTCAGTGACAAAACCAGCATGTTGGCTGTGGATAAAGAATGGTCTCTCTGATCTCCCAAGTCTCACATCTATTTCTTACTGCCTGCGTATCCATGCTGTCTACAGACTTCTGTCTCACCGAGATGCTGTTCTTAACGGTTGATTTCAAAAGACTCCAGGTAATGTACTTTGCATAAATATACACATAGGCTATCCAGAAATGGTCTCCCTCATGCCCTTTTAATCCTAAACCTATTTTCTCTTTGAATTATCAGATTCCTCAGAGTAAAACTCTTTCCCAGGCCAAAGCTGGGAATGCCAGGACACATTGTATTTCTGACCTGGGCAGGTTGCTTACAAGTGACTTAGCATGTTCAGTCTTCAGTGTTGAGCCCCACAGAACCTGGAAACCCCTTTCCTTGTACAGGGTCATAGCCTTGTCAGTATTTAAACCATGAACAGTTTTAGATAGACCATAAAGCAGAAGGTAAGCAGAAAAAACAGTAATAAAAAAAGACTTTAAGAGACTTGTCCACAGCCAAACAGCTAGTCAGTAGCAGAGTCAGAGACATTTGAAGGCAGAAGGGAGAGATATGGATTTGGACTGAAGGTGACACCGTTGAAGATGCATGATCTTCCCCCAGTATCCCTCAGAGCCACCTCTAAGCACAGTACCTGCAAAAGGGTGACTGCTCCTCTCCTTTCTCTCTCCAGCATTTAATCCTCTTTCATTATGTGTCAGTTTTTCCACTTATGCTGTCTAAGGGAGACCCAAGAAGACTTGATCTTATGAGGCCAGTGAGAAGCAGCAGTAAAAGGTGAATAAAACCTTGGTGTGTTGATATCAAGAGAGAAGCTGTCCTAACCTGTTTCCACAACAGCAAAAACATTGTGCCTCACTGCCTCATCCTTCTGCTTCTTGTTTCCAACTGATTCCCTCATCCTCTTCCTCCCCCCCCCCCCCCCCCCACCCCCAACAAAACCAAGTTCTAATTACCGGCTTCTTTCAACAGTCTCTAGAGGGGAGATCACCATTACAAACCAACGTTCAGCCAATGACATTCCCCATTGTGTCCAGCAAGGAACTTCCTTCAGGTCTACAGCTCAGCTCATTTCTGGTATACAGCTCATGCAACAGCATGTTAGACACTTTGATTCCACATTCCTCTCTCAATCCCCAGAAAGGGGTTTAGACCATTTTTTCACTCCCTCTAAACATAAAAGGAGGCATGCACAGTGACTATAAAGCATGACATGATGTTCTCGTGTTTTCCCTGTCACACAGGAATTTTTCCTCCACTTGAACAAAGAGGTTTTCTACAGCTTTCTCAGTTCAGGAACAGCAAAGAAACATGCTTCATTTGGCTCTCTCCTCCCACTGGCTCATGCTGCGATCAAATATGTATAAAGCCAAATCCAGTTCTTTACAGAATGCTCTCACTATACTGAGTTCCTGGAATTCATTTCATGCATCTCTTCAGGGTGCTCTCAGCAATTGAGTCATCACTGAGGAAGAAGATGGGGGAAGCAAAGGAGAGAAACCTTCAAAGAGATGACAGAATATATCATCAAAGATATTTAAAAAAAAAACAGATTTGAGAGGTAATCATTGTCATTATGTACACTGGAGGACAGAGGATGTGTTCATGAAAGAGGGTGTGAAACAATGAGTAAATAGTAGAGTTTAAGCCAGAGGAGGAGTGGATGAAAGCTGGTATTTACACAGGATCATACCGTGGAGTGTCAGAATCTGAGTGTGTTGCAAGTCTAAATACTCTGCTACATTCCTGCTTCCCTTATCCCTCCCTCTTTTCTGCTTCAGCTGTAACAGGGACTTATGTCACTGAACAACATGAAGAAGATTCATGTTGTTTCATGAAGGTTCATGACCTAATGGTCATGTAGGACCATTAGAGAACAATGAAAATGATTTTCACAGCAGCATGCCACATTGCCTGATATGGGCCAAGACAAAAGCAACAACAAAAATAACACTAGTCAAGGTGAGAGGCAATAAGAACTGAGAAGGCTGTTAATAGGTTAAAAAGAAGATCTGCAGTGATGCAATAAGGGAAAGTAAGGTGACTTTATAAATAAAGATTGAAAACCAAAATGAAATTATGTTGGTGAGGAGGAAGAAAGTGCCTACAGACCTGTTCACTTAAATAAGTTGTGTACAGTACGGAAGTAAAAACCAGATTTTCTGCATCCTCAGCACACCTTGATTAATAGTACAGACAATGGAGTACAGACAATGTACAGAGGAAGACTCGGATTTTATAATTCATGTTGAAAAAATCTCTCATAGCATGTCCTCACTGCCCTTCCCAAGGTGGGGAACTGGTAGCCAGGCCATCTTTTTCCCTTGGGGGAAATGGACAACAGGCAAGTTGTCACTGCATTTCTTCTGATTTTGGGAAGGTAGCAAAGAACCACTGAGTTTCTTGGTCACTATGGCACTTGTCTTACCACTGGTGAATGGAAAAAAAAAGAATAGGTAGGATGGAAGTAGGTTCCATAAGAACAAAAGGAAAACCTTTTGTACTGAGGGTGACTGAGCAGTGGCGCAGGTTGCTCAAAAGAGGTTTTGGAGTCTCCATCCCTTGAGAAAAAGCCACCTGGACATACTCCTGGGCAGCCTGCTGTAGGTGGCCCCACTTGAGCAGGAGGGGCTGGACCAGACGACCTCCAGAGGTGCCTTCCAACCTCAACCACTCTGATTCTGTGAAAAAGTTCATGAGTGTATGGAGATTTTTGACTTGCCAGCTTTTCTTACAGCTCATTTTGAGTTTGGGCAAGTAATTTCAGCCCTTAATGCTTCCCTTTCCTCATGTGCAAAGGGGTTTTTCCCTACTTCCCAGGGAGGCGTGCTTCACCAGAAGTGCAATCCACCCACACACAGAAAATTCATGCACTGTTTAAACACCTAAGTGGAACCTAAGCAATGTCCAGACCTTGTGGCTAGTCCAAGGAGCTGCAATAAATGTCACTCTGCATTTGAAAAGCCCCTGGGATCCTGAAATCAGAGGAAATTATAATAGTATAAAACATTTCCCTTGTTCTCTGTGTAGGCTGGGGAATGCCACAGCTACCAACACTTTATGATTCCAAGACATTAAAATTTGTCTGTTGTCATAATCCGTACGCTTGGGTTGTTATTTTGTGTAGTTAAAATCCGAACATGCTTCTCCGCTGCAGCTAATTAGTGATATGCACATGGGAGATGTTACAGCTCGTAGGCTACTCTTTACTGTGACAGAGTTGACAGTGATGGCAATGCAGTCTGTTCCAAGGAGGGGAAGGGGAACAGTATTATCTGGAATTGATTTTTGTCTTTATTAAAGTCTACACTTATTCACTATTTTCCCCTAAGCATACCTACTGCCCAGATTTATTCGAAAGTATAAAATTAACTTTTTACTGGTTCAGTTTTATTGGATGGTTTTGAATGTATTTTAGTATACCCACTACTCAAACTGAAGCCTTTGTGATAGCTATCTCTATATCCATCTTTTGATGTTGTCAGGGTAAACTGTACACAAAGAGTTTACTGTTTACTTCTGGATGACAAAGGGTTACATATTTTAAAAGATACGGGGTATCAATATTCAGAATATTTGAGTTACAGCAGATTATGAGGACAGTTATATCAGAACATTGTAGAAATAAAAGTCAATATCTACAGAGCTGTTTCAGTAAACAGGTGAAAAGGGAGAGTGAATCTGTGATAAGGTTTTTTTAGGATGATGATGCCATTATGCTACTAACATACAATTTGCTCTAGCCTTCTGGTCCAGTCCCACCTCCTTCTTTCTAAACAATCAAAAACACAGTCCCATTCAGCTCTTTCTTTAAGAATAAGGCAGTCGACTTCAAACTTCAAGATCTATTCCTGAGACTCCAAGACAACTACAGGAGGGTCAGATGGTTTCATGGAGAAGTCCTTTTTTTTTTTTTTAATTCCAGCTACTAAACTGTCCCTTTCACTTTCCAGCCCCTGGAAGGACAAACCACAAATCAAAATCCATATGGATATTTACGCAATGTTCCCTGTGCCGAAGAGTGGATTGGGTGTATTTTGAATTTTGTAGGTCACAGAAGTTGACATTTGTATTGTATGTAGTTTGGTATCTGTTCTAAAATGTCACGCACATTTAGCTAGAGAAGATATTTAAATGGTCTATTTATATGCACTTTATGCCCAGCCAGCCAAGTCCATTTTATCACTTTGCTGTGGTGTGTCCATTAGTGATCACATTTGGAAACAAGATAGCAAACCTGATATGCCTGTCATGTGATTGATTAAGCCACATTGAGTGTTCCCACCCACAGAGCAAAAACGTGATTGCCCAACTTACCCATTCAAAATACGCATCCCTTATTTCAAGGGAAGTCTTATAAGCACTGCCATACCCAGTGCCCCTCTCTGTACGGTGGTGGCTACACAGAGAATCCCTCCTCCCTCCAGCCTACCAGATCCATCACAGTTCCTATACCGTGCAATATGCTATGTACTGTACACTAAAAATTAACGGATCCTTCTGTCCTCACCGCTTCCCCCTAGAAGTCACGAAGGGTTTGCTCTACTGGCACCTTAATCCACTTTTCAGTTCCTAAAAGGATTGACCCTTGTATTTGCAGGCAAAAATAGCATTTCCCTTAAAACCTGAGTTTCAGGTCTTGGAATATTTGAACACTGATGTCCAGAGCCTCAAGGTTATAAATCACACAGCAGTAATGATGACTCAGCTGTAGATCATAGCTGTAGACCATAGAGGTATCATCTATGCTTGATGACTTCACAGAGAACCATCTTCCCTCTCCTCTCTTTCCTTGGTTTTGTTGTCAAATTTTATATACACCCAAAGTTTTCAGGCTAATTTTTATTCCATCTCTAACTCTAACTCTAGTGACAAGGGCTTTCTTGTCACCTGCATATTCAAAACGGACTCAAAATACACTATCTACTTGCAAATATATTTTTTTTCCATGCACCATGAGGCCTTGGATAAATCATCAAAAACACATCACTCATTATTCCAGTATAGCTATCTGTGGAACATGACTGCGAAAATGAGAAACTGCTGCCCTCTTAAGCTTCACAAAGTACTAACTGAAGCAATACTCTATCATACCTGAATATTACCAGTGACGTCCAGCCACATGATATCATTAAAAAAAAAAAAAATATCCAAGGCATGTAACTACTAGCAGAAGGAATGATACATTTAATGTGCATATATTAATCACAAATATTAGCCTCCAAGAGTTCAGATCTAATTGCTAAAAGCAATAAGAAAAGTTGATAGAGATTACAATAGCTGCACAGACTTTATTTCTTTTTCAACAGGATTAGCTGAGCTGAGCATAGCATTGTACATGACACCATGGTACAGGATCAATGCTAGCACTGGAATATCATCTCTCATGTGGGGAGGCTTGATAAAGCATGTGGTAGGATGTACGGTACAAGTACAAATTCAGGGGGCTCAGGGACTGAAAGCAAGCTTTAGAGCCTTCAGTCGAGGCATAGGCACACAGGCATAGGCAGCATGGTTGATTAAAACCAGCACAGAACTAATGCAGACTTTTCAAATCCAAGTTTCTGTCCACAGCTCCTACCTCTGGATGTTGTGAGATTATGCATTTCTGTAACTGCTCTTTACAAAAGTTTTGAAAAGAGGTTTTATCTTTTCCAAAGAAAAAAAAAGCCATACTGACAACCTGAAGACACATATCTTGGGAAAGGACTACTGCTAGGAGAGAGCAAGAGAAAAGAAAGAAAGGGAAGGAGATGTCAAAGAATGTGAGCAGAAAACAATTATGAAGATATATAAAGATGTGTAGGGAGAGGGAATGTTTTTCTTTAAGGCTTATGCTCAACCTTTCATTCATGTAAAGATGTATCCTCACACGTGGGCTTTTGTGTGGACTCTTCTTTTTTGAGGGAGTGAAACCAAGAGGGAGGTCAAGTGTTTTCATGGCAGCGGGGTTTCTTCTCTCCCATTGTGTGTAGAAGTGGCATTAGCAGCATTGTGCGAAAGAGCAGCTCATGAGCAAGAGCACAGACAATTGTTTTGTGAACAGACAGATATTCAGCCCATGTCCACCTGAAATTGTAACACCCAGAGTCATCAGCGTTGGGAAACAGGGATATAACATTTGTTGTTTGTGGAGGGAGTAGAAAACGGAGCAAAGGCTACAAAGCTGAGAGCACATTTTGCCCTTTCTTAAAGCCACACGGAAAGCCTGAATATTTCACTGGTTTCAAATGAAGCAAAAATCCCTGTCCTGAAATTATGGGGAAAGAGGATGCATGCCATTTCCCTTTGAAATTGGTTCATACCAGTACTATCAAAGACTTTACAAACACAGAGCCAGGGGACAGATGTGAACCAGGTTTATAGTGAAGCAAGGTGGAAAACAGATGAGAACAGCTTTTTCCCCAGCTCTTCCCAGCTTTGTAATGAAAGGTTTTCAGAGCTGTAATTATAAATCAAAGCTCAAGTTCTTCTGTGAATAAGAGTTTGAAGGAGCTGCAATTTTGCCCTTTAAAGCATTTCCTCAGCCAAACAGTTAGATGGGGGAAGGGTGATTTTCCAGGTTTTATGAGGTGGGCAGAGAAGGACAGTCAGCTGCAGAGAATAAGGCAGCACAGGTGCCCTGCATTAAAGAGAGGCACGAACTAGCTTGTGACTAGCTCAGACAGGTGGATATATTTTACTCCTCACCCAACAGCTGTGGTAAAACACCAAAGGCAAAAATAAGTTTCACTGCTGAAAAAAAAAGAAAGACAGAAAAAAAAAAGCTGTTTGACTTCAGTCCATGACAAAAATGTTGTGTGGAGAAAGGACAGTTACAGATAAGGGATCGTTCACCTGACTTAGTGGAAGGAACATGCCTTGGTCAGTGAGTTGATGGGTGATGTCAAGTACGTTGCCTAGTTTTTCTTTATTTATGCTTTTCTATAGAGTAGGTAGTGGAGATAATAACAAGTCCTATCACTGGTGTGCAGTGAAGATAAGATCCACTGAGGGTTATGAAGCTTTCAGATATTGAAGAAGTGAGAACAGAAACTTTTAGCTATATAGAAAAAGAAGAGGATAATCCATCCTCATTTACAATGGGATGCAAATAATTGTTTTAAAAAATCTTTATGATACTATCCACGTGACTCCATCTACTATCTGAAACTCAGTAACATCTGGGCAAAACCTGTTATAGTTACATGGGACTTTCAACAAGCTTTGCCACTTATGAAGGTCCTCTGTGTTTATGGAGCCCATTCCTTGTGTTCCCATAATGTTCTTTTTGTCTGCACTCACTTTTGTGAGGACCAAAGCTTTCAGATCATCAGTTACGGAACAATTACCACTTTAATGATATTAGGAGCAAAGTTCCCTTGTCATTCAGCTGGTTTTCTCTGTACCCTGCTTACCAGAAACTTATCATCATCATCTCTCTGTATGGGGAGCAGACAACCCCTGAGATCAAATATCCCCATGCCCCAGACTGGGTGACAGTCATGAACAACTTTATGAAAATCAAGAAGGAAGAAAACCTGTCCATATGAGACAGGTAATCAAGCTCTGCATTATTATACTTTACAAAACTTCAAATATTGTTAATAGTAATTCATACATGTAGCCCTATATAAACTATGATGGCTTGAATTCATACAAACATCAAGGGTTGCTTCGGAGTTATTGCATCTGAGAAGCTCTATGAGAAATAAAACAGTGGTTGATGTCTCTGCTTTACCTGGCAATTTCACACATGTTAATATTTTCCCTAATTGCATTCCCAGACCTCACAAGCTCTCCTCATAACAGAAGCCTTGGGAAGAATGGCCCCACAGGGGCAGGTTTGTTTTCAGGGTGGTGTGAATGCCTGTTTTCACCTCTGTGCCCAACTGCAGGCAGCCTTTTTTACAGCAGGAAGGAGAGGGAGAAAAAAAAAGCTTCTGGAAAAGCTTCCTTGTTTATGTCATTCATAAGAAGCCCCCATGAAAATACTTGGGGAAAAACCTATGTTGTCATTGGTAAAATTTGAGGAGCAGAATGATTGTACGACAATCACACACAGTCCTGCCATAGCGACAAGCTTTGGCAGGCTTAACAGCCTAGACTATAATATGTCTCTCATCAGGAAGTGATAATTTCATTCAAGGGGCTAAGCCAATAAAATAAAAAAAAAGATGTTATAAAATTGATTAGAGAAAGGGCAATGCATGTCTGCTTTTGCAGGGTGGTGGTTTTTTTCTCTCAAAAAATTAAATTAATACCACAGTCTTTAATTAGACTAAATTATAAAGAGAGGAAAATTAAAAATGTGACGCAACAATTAGAAAAGATAAACAAGAAAACTATTTGATGTGCACTGCATATTGAATATTCATATTTCCACCATGAGAAGAGGAATCAGTCCCACAAGCAACAGAGAACAGTGCAGTTCAGATGGCTTCAGGTGTTAGTTTCCAGCTGGCACAGAAGTCTCTGATTTACTTAGTGGCATAAAACACATTTTTTCCAATACATTAGTGTCTAATCAGTACCACTGGATCACAACTAATGTCATCTCATTGTGCTGCAGAATACAAGCAAGTTGATTTCATAACTAGAGATGGTAAAATAAATCTTAATGAAAATTTCTGCTGACTCACAGAGACTAATTTTTAAAATACGTTGTTCACACTATCTACTTGTAGTTATTTAATATGTGATTTATGTGCACTTACTCTACCCTATGGACAGCATGGCTAGCTTGATACAAGGTCTACTGACTCTTGCAGATGCATGTATGTGTGTATTCCTGTCACATGCCACCTTAGAAAGGGTTTTGAGAGTGTAAAACCTTTTAAAAGAGTGGTGCAGTAGGCCACCTCCATGTCAGTACAAGCTGTGCTTGAAGCAATAGGGCAAAAAGTCAATGGCTGATTGTCCTACACACAACAAGCTATTCACAGTCTCCTCTTGATAAGGGTTGGCCCCCAACTTGCAGAGAAACAATAGCCAGAAGACACTTTTTTTGGAGGAGGAGGACCAGGGATACCAATATAATAGTAGCTATTTAAACCTGAGATTCCAAAATTTCTGCAAAAAATGCTTCCTGGAGGAAGTCCATCTAAAATCTGCAGTTACCAGTATCTGCAATGCCAAATAGCACAAAATCATGCTTACATTAATTTTAGCATAAAAACAGTGATTCTGCACAGGGGATTCAGAGTTTCAAAGTATAAACAGCAACTGTATAAGGAGGGACTGCCAGCAGGGAAGATTTGTTCCTGTTGTTCCTGAAACACTCAGGTCACACTGAGAGACCCCCTTCATCCTCAGCTTCTTCTGTTACACACACATGTTCCTCAGACCAAGGTGCTCATAGGAAAAAAAAAAATGCTCCTAATTGCACCAGTGCCTTCATTAGGGCTTTGCTTGCCCCTTCGTAAAGCATGGCAAATTGCAAAAGCATGGTGAATGGTCCTGTCGCATCTCCAAGGTGGGGCGTGGGAACTGCCACAAGGACAGACGCCGGGCCACACCAGCACTAGTGTCTCTTCCCTCATTCTGCTTTCAAGGTCCACCCACTACTGTACAGCCCCTCCCCCCGCATCCCTAACAAATCCAAACACAGAAGCAGAGGCATCCAGCCCTTTTCCATCACTTCATGCTGGACCAGGCTGGCAAATCTCTTTCCTGGGCTTCACTACAAGAGTGTACTCTGCATCCTCAAGCACTGTGAAACTGGAGCTGGTTTCTTTCCACTCACACTTCAGTGAACGATCCCTTGTTCTTGCTTGTTTAAAGTAATTTTTACAACGTGTTGTCTCAGTAAGTAGTCAGTTCTCCCTTTGGTAATGACCTTATTATGTGAAAATAATTTTTAAAAAATACTTGCGGTTGTTAAGGAATTTTTGATTTCCACTTTAGAAAAAGTCCAAATTATTTATTAAAATCAAGTACCTCTAACTTTTAACCAGACAGATGCTGGCCTTAAAGTCATTTATTGCCCCAGTACAATACAATAGACTAATCGTGAAAATTACAATACATTTCTCACTCTTGAAAGTTATTATTTTACCTGGAACAAATTGGGAGAATAATCTCCCCTGCACCCTTCAGTTCTGTAAACTTCAAGGCGTATCTTTGAGATGTGAACATCTTCTATTTCATGTTGTTTACTTTGAAGAAGAATAATCCTAGATTTACATAACAACTTTCATCTGAAACAGTATAAAAGCTTCTTATAATGATACAGTGCAGATTATGACATTGTTGAGAGAGAGGCATGTAGATCTGTATGGATACCTAATATACAAGCATGCGATGCATCCACATATATACATCACACAATGCGATGCTAATAGACAGTTATATTGGTAATAGACATCATGCAATGTGATTCTAATAGACATTTATATTTATAGTGCAGTGGGCAAAAGCTTTTAAAATAAATCCATATAAAGAAGTAAAACAACCAAGTAACTTCACTTCCTTTTGCAACACACGTAAGTGGGTGCATAGGTGTGAATGTCCTTTATGTACAGAGCTAAGATTAGAGAGGCAAAAGCCCAGCTAGAACTCAGAATACTGCCAGAAAAGATAACAAAAAATGTTTATACAAATACATTAAAAATAAAAGGAAGGCCAAGGATATTCTGCATCCTTTATTGTACACAGCAGGCAAACATTGCCACAAAGGATGAGGAAAAGGCTGAAGTACTTAATGCTTTCTTTGCCTCAGACTTTATTAACAAGACCCACTTCCCTCAGGGTACCCAGCCCCCTGAGCTTGAAGCCAGGGACAAGGAGCAGCAGAACGAAGCCCCCACAGTCCAGGAGGAAATGGTCACTGACCTGCTGCTCCACTTAGACACACACAAGTCTGGGGCCAGATAGGATCCACCCAAGGGTACAGAGGGAGCTGGTAGAGGAGCTCACCAAGCTGGTCTCCATCATTTAGCAACAGTCCTGGGAAACTGGGGAGGTCCCAGAATACTAGAGGCCAGCCACTGTGATGCCCATCCACAAGAAGGAAGGAGGATCCAGGGAACTACAGGCCTGTCGGCCTGACCTCAGTGTTGGGGAAGGTTGTGGGGCAGATCATCCTGAGTGCCATTACATGGCACGTGCAGGACAACCAGGAGATCAGGCCCAGCCAACATGGGGTTATGGAAGGCAAGTCCTGTCTGACAAAACTGATCTCCTTCTATGATAAGATGACCTGCCTAGTAGATGAGGGAAAGGCTGTGGATGTTGTCTACCTGGACCTTAGTAAAGCCTGTGGTACCATCTCCCACAGCATCTCCTGGAGAAACAGGCTGCTCATGGCTTGGACAGGTGCACTCTAAAAAGCTGGCTGGATGACGGAGCCCAGAGTGGTAGGAAATGGAGTTACATCGAGCTGGCAGCTGGTCACAAGTGGTGCTCCCCCAGCCGGGCTCAGCACTGGGACCAGCTCTGTTTAATGTCTTTATCAGTGGTCTGGACAAGAGGATCGAGTGCACCCACAGTCAGTGTGCAGGAAGTTTAGATGGGATATTAGGAAAAGTTTCTTCACTGGAAGGGTGGTGAAGCGTTGGAACAGGCTGTCCAGGGAGGTGGTAGAATCACCATCCCTGGAGACGTTCAAAAAACACGTAGTTAGAGTTCTTAGGGACATGGTTTAGTGATGACTTGGAAGTCCTGGCTTAATGGTTGGACTTGATGATTTCAAAGGTCTTTTCCAACCTAAATGATTCTATGATTCTATATGTGCAAATTTCAGTGGAGTTTAAATGAATTAGTAAAAACCTTCAGGAAAGGATGGTGAGAACAAACCTGCTGTATATGCCTGCACCCCGAGCACCTTTTTTTCTCTCTGCTTTGTATCCTCTCCCCTCAACATTTCCCCCTGCTTTGCCCCCCAGAGGCTCCTACATCACTCTTTCCTCACATGGCCCTTTCTGGCAACCTGCCTTTGCTGAATGAGACAGTACAGGGCTACGTTCTCCAAGTGAGCACCCAACAAGCTCTCCCCTGGAACCAGGCTCTGTAATTGCGTTAGGCCACTCATACTGCCGTCAGAGCTGACATTTCTATACAGCAGCGTCTTCATGCAGAACAGGCATGCCCACACTTGCAAAGATTGCTCATGGATCACTAGAAGGGCACAGAAAGGAGAAGTGATTTTAAACAGTCCCACCAGAAGAGAAGGTGTTGGTCTTGTCCGCTCTTTGTCTCCCCATGCCCTGCCGAGATCCTGCTCTATCACCCCTTTCAGATTCTGTGTGTTCCTCCCCAGGTCTCCAGCACACCAGAAGACTTTGCTTTCATCTTCCCACATTTCTTAACCCTCTTCAAGGAAGCTTTCAATCCTGCAAGTCTTTTAGACTGTGCCTGGCAGAAATTTCAAGACATGCTGAAAACTGGAGATAATGAGCAGAAGCAGGAAGACCAACTGTGGAGAAAGAGAGTAGGCCTGGAGGCAAGCTCATTTATGCAAATCCATTCCAAAATGCTCTCTCACAGCTGTGCTGAAGTTGCCTGCATAAGATGTCCCAGCCCTAGATAAAGCTAGATTTAGGGCCGAGCCTCAAAAAAATAAAATCAAAATTTAAAAGGGGCAATTAGAAGACAATAGTGATTTGAAGTCCATGCTGATGAATTCACCTTTTTTAATTGCCAGTTTGTTTTTCTGAGGCAAAAGGAAGACTCTTGCAATACCAGCACTGCTTGTTTTCCAGACGTGAAAGCTTTATTTATGAGATACAGTGAAGCTCATCACATATGTTGGGCCCTTGTGTTACTTGTCAAAACAGCTAGGAGGAACAATAGATGTAAGATGCTCTAACAGCAAGCAAAAAAGATATGCACTGTGTTTCAAAGTTATGATATGTCTTCACTGCTCCCTTACCTAAAATTAATTGTTTGTTTGTTTGTTTTGCTTTGGGTTTTTGGGTTTTGCACTAAGTGCAAACCTGCTTATGATTTTTCTTTTTCTTTTCTTTTTTTTTTCCTGAAAATATAATATTCCCTAGGAATTGTAAAATCCGTTAGATAAAACCAACAAAGGCAAGTTGAACCCAAACTTAATCAAGGTAAAAACACCACTGGTTTTAGAAGTGACCCAGACCTGCTGTGAAAACACAAGCAAGTCCTGATATCCTCGCTCTGTTAAATGGAAGCACGTGTATCAGAAAAGCAAATTTCCAAAGTCCAAAGAAGCCACCTACTCTCAAGTGAGTCTATGGTCCTGACCTTCCTGTCAAACCAAACTCAGACCGCTGACAGTTCCTCTATGTTAGAAACCAGTCTCATAAGAAAACCAGGGAAGTGTGTTTTTCAAATGAATGCAAAACTGCAGTCAGAACAATTGACTCACGGTCAAACTGGAGAGGATTTTTAAGCATTGTATCACAGGCATTTGGCCTGGCTTTGAATTATTTTAATTGACCAGAATAAGGATGTTACAAAAAAAGTGTAAGAAGTAAGCTGGACAAGATTGCCAGCTCCTTGGAAGACAGAGTTGAAAATAAAACTGAAAAATTAGAAAGCCACTCTGAAATCCATAAGAAGAAACTCAGTAAGCACAAGGCCAAAGTAAAGCAAGTGAACAGCTGACTGCACAGAGGAGAACCAGTGAGTACAGCACACCACAATCTGGGTGTGATAAAATTAGTAGGATGCTGTTGCAGAAAGGGAAGGTCTCATACCGGACCGTATTACACAGGAACACTGGGCAGAAGAAACCACAGTCATGATTCCAGTTCAGCTGATGCTAGTAGCAAGGCACAGGTGACTGTCGCCAGTTTTGGATGACACATATTGAGGAAGATAAAAGGAAATTGGTATAGTGAGAAAAGCAGCAAGTTAAGAAGATGAACAGACATAACCTGCGAGGAAAGGCTAAAAGAAACCAAACTGTTTAGGCTAAGAAAGAGAAGACTAAGGGAAGACTTGGTAACATTCCTTTATTTTACAATTAGTTACTATAGAAAGAAAAATCAATAGCTCTCTAGAGCCAGTAAGGATAGAAAACAAATAAAGGAGGAGTTTGTGGGAATTTTATTTGGTTTTTAAAAGCCTGATATGTTCAGGAAAATCTAAACCAGACTGAAGCATAGGAATAGACTCCATAGGGATTGCTGCAAGAGATGTTTCCCTGGAGCTTTATAAGAATAGATTGTACAAATACCTGGTAGGTATGTTCACAGTGTATTTGATGCAAGGTAAAGCAGAGAGCCATTTTGGTCTCTTAAGGTCTTTTCCCATTCCACATTACTGTGATTCAATGTTCACAGGTATTCAGAAGATTATTTTTAATGAACAAATTTCAGTTTGCGGATTTGTTAAAAATTATCCATTGTTTTAAACTGTATGTATTGGTCATCTCCTCTAGTACATAAATCCTCTGGTATTATTTCTGTTCCTTGATAATTCAGTGTTCTCAAGTATGGTACAGTAAGCTTCTGCTATAAATATATTTCTGCTGTATGTTTGAAATTAATTTTTTCTGAGAGCTGATCAAATGGTGAGTCCTGTTTATATAAACATTTCTATTAAGATTTTAAATTTCTGACAAATTATAAGCATCTCCATAAATTATTTCAAAATTTTCATAGATGCTTATCAAATTCTTCTGGGTTTCATAAATATCTGGTGCATTTTTTATGAAAAAATATCAACATAATCATACTTTTCTTTTTAAATGGAAAAAAAGTCAGCTCTACTTCATGTGAACGTAACACTTCTCATGCAAGTGTTCATCAAGAGCAAATACAAATTGCTACAGGCACAGAAAAAGCAGAATGTTACTTACTCCAGATGTTTCTAATCCATTTCTCTCCATATTAATCCAGTTTCCTTCATAACAGAAACAAAAAAAAAAAAAAAAGAAGAAGAGAAACAAACATAAAAATGCCACTGCCTGGAGGAATCAAGGTTTCCCCTACTTACAGTTTTGTAATGGAATTTTAGTAAGCTGTATTGCTATTTTGAAGCCAACCCCAAGAGTGTATTCCTTTTAGCACATGGAAAAGTGTTCCTTCGAAAGCATGCATGCCTTTGTAACAGCACAATTGCCTATTATGATAGAAAAAAAAGCACAGGTTTGCTAGGATAACTAGATCAACAGTAGGATGAATGTTAGTATAGCTAAATCTGCCTGGGATTTCTCTTCTTCCCAGCCCAGATCTACACAGCTGTGCTAGCATAAGCCTGAGGTGTTGATTTGGCTTCAGGCATTCTGCAGTAGGCACCTGAGTCACGATCTGGAAGTATCTATTTGTCTCAATAGCTTCTAAGCAAGCTCAGTACAACCGGATTGGAGTCATATAGCAATCTTATAGATGTACAAATGAAATTGCACTCTTTTTTCCAGTCTAAAATGGAACAGGAATTGCTGTCACTTTCTTAATATCAAACCACACAAAATGACTGTAAAATCAGAACAAAGCCTTGAGGACTCTTAGAAATGTTACCAATGGAGTTGTGTTTCTTGGTGAGGACTGCAATCATTTACTTGACAGTCAGAGTGAAATAAGAAAAGACATAGCTCCACAAAGGTGCCTGAATACTCATTTGCATAGTTACCACTGATCCCCCAAAATAATAATAAAAAATTACTTTAAAAGAAGATTCTGACTCCCCTTCTTAATAAAAACAGCAGAAAAGGTCCCGAAACCACCGAGAGTACCTACAACAGTATGCCTAATGGCCACAAATTCTGTGACTGCTGATAAGCCCTCTCTAGCGCTGCGAGAGGACAGGATTGTCCCATCGGCTCTAAGCCCACTGAGGCCCATCTGCACAGGTGTCTCTCCATTGCACAGCAAAAGTAGAATATTGCACACAGAAATGGCCCATTCCATTCATTTTTACTGCACAATGTCTTAAAGTAAACTCAGATGAAACAACCTTACGATTCTGGCTGCTGACGCGGAGAGCCTCAAGAAACCTGTCTTAAGGAGGGTGTCTGGTGTGAGTATTGCACATGGTGGTTGAGTGCAATGAGTTGTTTAACATGAAAGGCTTGAGTGCACTGAGAATTGATTTGTTCTAAAAGCAGTATAAAAGAGCAAGCAACCCTGGATAGCCGGGGAAAGCTGCCACTCCACGCCTCCACACACCCTTCGTTCCTCCGCGCTGTAAATACCTGCTCCATCCAAAGCCTGACCTGCCCAGTGTGCCTGCCAGCTCATGTGCTTTGAGATCTCTGTCAGAAATGTTTGAACCTGAGGATTTAAACCAGAAGGCCTGCCACGTTTTGTGACAGGTGAAATTGACTTATTTTGAAGCCCAGTTGATTTATCAAGTTGTCGGAATGGCAAGATTGTCGCTTGCTATTATTGATGACATACAGTGTAAAGCAAAGCTGGCCATCAAGTTAACTGCAGGCAAATTCACTGGAACGCCAGCTGCAATGCACAAAAACCACCACCCCATTAATTGAGGTATTGAAATGTGACTTCTGACTGAGAGCATGAAAAAATTCATAAAGCTTAGGCAGTTGAGGAAGGGAAGGCGAAGGAAATCGTGACAAGGTAGTTTTAGGCAGTGTTTACTGTCTTTATCGTGTCTTGCTCAGTAAATGTGAGTTATGACAGAGGACATCAGTGCTAGATAAGGTTGTGTGTTCCCCTTGCATTCACCACCTATATCTCTGCAATACCACAGATGTCAATGAAGCTGCATCAGCACAAAGCAGTGAAGAGTCAGGCCAAGCAATTTTGTCTGTGTTTTGTTTCGATGCATTTAAGAGACTCCCACTTTTGAACCTTTCATAATAAAAGACACATCATTTTCATCAGCTTTCTGCGTTTACAAAATAAATAATGACCTGTACAACCAGGTACCTGTGCAGTTAACAAGGGTACATTCATTTTGGGGTCTGTTTTGGATAAAACATACCATACATCACTATGAATATCTCATCTGTAAAGCATGCAAGTCAATGAAAACTTAGCTCAAAATATCCCTGATACTTTGAAATATAAGTTAACCTGATATTTCAGTTGTCAAAGAGCACAGTTGCCTTACTGTTAGCTAATTCCAGTTCTAGGGGTTAGTGACTGGTTGTGAAGCATAGGATACCTATTACCCCTTGGGGGGGGAAAAACGTGCTTTTAAAAATGGCACAACTCTGCTTTACTTTTTGCTGACAGAGATAATAAATTACTCCCTTAAAAAAGGCTAATGAAGTTTACCCATGTATGGTTTAGGGTGTTTTCAATTCCTTTGGTAGAAAGACAAAGCTTTGTTATTGCTGAAATGAGTGCTGAAATGAATGAAAGGTATGTGAAAGCAGAGAACCAGTTAGTTAAGCAGAGACTGTTTCCCAGGTGAAGAGGCAAAAAGAGCAACCCTCCCTCACGAAGGTCTCAAAATATCCCGTTCAACTGAGGCCTTATTATAGAAAGTTTAATAATACCGCATTGTCAGGACTGGATAACTTATCCTTCCTTTTATGCTAGAGATAGCATTGAAAACAGTGAGGATGTTCCTGAATTATACAGGTAATATTCCAGGAAGATAGGGGAGCAGGGCTACACCTGAGGCAGGTGCTAGACGTGTTGCTTGCTGATGCTTTACCACAACGCCAGATCTTGATGAGCGGGAAATAAAGCATAACATAGGAAAAGGAGATATTTAAAATCCTCGTATGCTGAACTCATCTCTCAGAAAATGTAACCATACCAAACACTTCTTCTGATAATTTTTTTGTTAAAAAAAAGTTCAACATGTCTTTGCTGAATACAAAATTAAGTCAGAACTGCTCGTTTTTCTTTGTTTTTTTCCCCTGCTTCCTTTTTTCAAAGTGCAGCCTCATAGGAAATAAAACACTAAGTTACTCCTATGTATTTATGTATTCATTTGGGTTACACAGTGTGTAATATATTGGACAAAATCAACAGGATTTTCCACCTCTACTTCTTTTTAAGCCATCCCTTTAAAGGCACACATGCCCAGAGGCCAGTTCATTAAGCATTCACACACACACACAAACACTCCTGTTGTTACCTGTCATCTCCCCTCCCCTTGGCATTCTCAACTTTTATTTTTGTTTGACATATGTGTCAGCTAGTAAAGGCCATTACCATGCTACTGGACTCTAATCAGAGGAGACATTGTCAAAGTGAGAAGAAAAAGCATCAGTTTCATTAAACGTGAGAAATCACAACCTGTATTTCTGCAAATAACACCAGGGATTTCCTCTACTAATACTTCCTCTATTTCCTTGTCCAGCTAGCATAAGAGCAAGAAAACAGCTTGGCAAAGAGGAATCAGTCAGAACTCAAACAAAACAAAAAATTGCTCATCAACTCTTCTTTGCTACAACTGAAATATCTGATTGACATTTTCATTAGTTTCTTGTTTTTTTCACATGGTGCCGCATGCCATTACTTACAAATGCCACCCAGATTCATCACAATGTGTGTCGTTCCCAGCCCCAGGTGATTCTGTAAGTGCTCGTATTTAGAAGAATACCCTTGTGAAGCATGAGAGAGAAGCTAGAAGTTGGGATTCATCCTAGTATGCCCTCTCTTGCTATAAAGACCTGAGACTCATATCTGGTTTACTCCCGTTAGTTATTTAAGCTGCAAGTGTTCGCGGTCAGCCTGTCATGGAAGTATTTCTGATAATCCTTATCTTACTTGAGAAATCCTTCTCCCACTGTCCCTGCCAATCCCTGCACTGATTTTTTTTTCTTTTATTTGTGGGAAAAAGTTATACCGAACTTTGCCCTGGACTGCCAGGGCTCACACCTTGGAGACTAGAGAACAGATTCCCTCCCCTGTGTCCAAACGCGGCTCACTCCTAACAGAAGCCAAAGCTTAACTACCCATTACAGAGGTTTTCTTCCTTTCACCAGCCTTCAGGTCGTATTGAGAACTCATCTGTTTCAGGCTGCTGAAGATGCAAACACTGCTCTGTGGCTATGTACTGGCAAGGTGAGGAATTATTTTTCCTCTCTGCCTGATTGTGCAGAATTACTGTAGACTGTGTATTTTGTTTATACTTGTCAGCTCAGCTTTCTCATGCTTTTTAGCAAAAGGAGAAAACATATACTTATTTACAGCACCAGGGCTTTTATTCTCAAAAGAAGGAAAAAATCACTGACTCTTTCATACCTGAGAGTCCAGAAAGAATGCATCAGTGAGTTAAATGTAAATTTTTCAAAGGAAAATGTTTTTGTATTAGATAAGTATAGTAGCTAAAGCACAGACTGGTAGAGAGAACAACAAAAACCATTTTCTTTTCATTATGTAAAAACAGTGACCTCCACGGCTGGTTTGAGAGAAGCTCATTTTTGTACAGACAGTGGTTTTGATAGAACTGCTCAAACCCAACAGCAACCACACTTGCTAACACACTTGCTCTTTCTATAAGCAGAGAAGAACTGCACATTTTGGAGAAGTCTTTGTTTCTTCCAAGCAACTTCCTCTTAAATGAGGACACATGGACAACATTAAGCCAGTTGATTTTGTAGCACGAGGGAGTATCGATTGTTAAGATTTTTCCTGGGAAATGTAGCTGTAAATGCCTTCTGTCAATAGAGGCCAGAGGAGAGGACAGGGACAGATCCTTTCAGGCATACAGTTCAGCTTCCAGTTGCTGTTCTGAAGCATGGAAGGTAGTGCTGAAAGCTAATCGAGATGTGGGTCAAGAATGACACCCAGTGGACCGATCATGTGGTAGTCCCAGAGGACTTCTATGGGTGTCTACCCTAGTCATTTTTCCTGATTTAATGTACTTCTAGGTAATGAGCTATATTAGGGTATTAAACACTGTCCTAGTCTAGAAGACTGGAGCATATCTTTTTTTTTTTTTTTGGGTTTTTTTTTTGGTTTTTTTCCTTCTCCAAAATTTTAATCCCCAGTTAAGTATTTCAGGGGATTTTCTCTTCTTTCTCCCTCTCACTTGATTTTTATACATATAATATGGACAGCTTCCCGTAAACCCCGCCAAACTATATTGAGCTGGATTAATTTAGCAGTCATATGAAGAAACTTCATATGAAGAAAATTCAAAGAGGATTTTCTAACCATAATCATAATAAATGTTTATGTAGCTTTGGTAGAATGCTCAAAGGGTTTTCCTTTGTCATGACACCATTAAAAACCCCAGCAACAAGGGAACCAGCCGTGCACTGCACCTGATCTGATTCCAATCCATATTTTTCATCTGGCAAGGGTTCACTTGTACCTCATACAGCAGCAGTGAGGTACCATGCTCATACCTGTACCATGCTCTAATATCCAAAAGAAAGAGAGATGCTAAATAGTCCTGCTCTGCACTGGGGCATGGCCAGGGGACTGGGATTACATCCAAATGCACAGCAACAGGGCAGAGAATATAGCGAGAGATGTGAGGAAGACAGGAGAACTGATTTCTGACTGTGAGTCCAGGTAAGTGGGAGAAAGGGTCATCTTGTGAGCAAAGCATGGGTGATACAGGAGGGGAGGCAGGGATTTCTGGAGGCAGCCTGATAGCACCAATCATGCTAAATTGCCTGAACTGCTTGTAGCGAAGCCTGGCCTCCAGAACCTCCTGGCCTCCACCCTCACATCACCAACCTCATTACTCCTCCTGTATGCAAGCTTTCCTTTTACCTATAGCATTATTGCAAGAAAGAGAGCACAAACCAGAATCTTTAGCCTTTTTTTTTTTTTAAATACCACAATATGTTAAAAAAGATGTCCTCAGAGAGCAGCACACACTTACCTCTAGCCCTTGGGGTTCAGTACTATGCCCTTTTTACTGACACAGCACTGCTAATCTGAACAAACATGCCATGCTCCTTGTTATGGCAAGACATGTGAACTGCTAAGTGCCAAGAAAGACCGAAAGGCATCAAAGTTTATGTTTGCCTATGCACATGGAGAAAGATTTTTCCAGTTGCGGCAGTGGAAAGGATTTCTTCCTCTCTAATTTCCAGTCCTCCCTCAGGGTGGTACAGCAGCAAGCAGGGTGAAACTCAACACAAATTCATCTCACTCCCCCTTAGTTTGTCCTTACTGCTCAGAGAGTCCCTTCTCTGAGAAAATAATGGTTTTTTATACCAACGCCTACATTCGTTTGGGTATGTCTCCTGCATTATTAATATCTGCAACCTACAAGGGAAATTAATTGCAGAATTTGCCTCTGAAATCAGTGTTAATCCCCAATGATCTCACACCTCCTGACCTTGTTAACCTCAGCTTTGGGCATCTAAAATAAAATCCTGCCTAGCAGGCCATTTCAGCATGGTGGTTAATCCAGGAGATCTCTCAGGTCAAAGGTTTAGATTTAGCTGAGGCACTACTGCAGCACATCTGAAACATTGGCCCCAGGTAAAGAGCTTTGGAAACATGCAAAGGGTCAGAGGCAGAGTTTATAGCGCTGTAGAATCATAGACCGGTTTGGGTTGGAAGGGACCTTAAAGATCATCTAGTTCCAACCCCCCCTGACATGGGCAGGGAGACTTTCCACTGGACCAGGTTGCTCCAAGCCCCATCCAACCTGGCCCTGAATGCTTCCAGGGATGGGGCATCCACAGCTTCTCTGGGCAACCTGTTCCAGCACCTCACCACCCTCACTGTAAAGAATTTTCTCCTTATACTGCATTTAAATCTACCCTCTTTCAGCTTAAAACCACCCCCCTTGTCCTATCACTACATGCCCCTGTAAAAAGTCCCTCTCTATCTTTCTGGTAGGCTCCTTTAGGTACTGGAAGGCTGCAGTAAGGTGTCCCCAGAACCTTCCTTTCTCCAGGCTGAACAACCCCAATTATCTCAGCCTGTCTTCAGAGGAGAGGTGCTCCAGCCCTCTGACCATCTTCATGGTTCTTTTCTGGACTTACTCTAAAAGGTCCACGTCCTTGTTATGTTGGGGGCCCCAGAGCTGAATGCAACACTCCAGGTGGGGTCTCATGAGAGCACAATGGAGGGGAAGAATCACCTCCCTTGACCTGCTGGACACGCTGCTTTTGATGCAGCCCAGGATTTGGTTGGCTTTCTGGGCTGCAAGCACACATTGTTGGGTGAAGATAAGCTTCTTGTCAAGCAACACCCCAAAGTCCTTATCTTCAGGGCTGCTTTCAATCTCCTCACCCCTCAACTTGTATTGATACAAGGGGGTTTTCCAACCCATGTGCAGGACCTTGCACTTGGACTTGTTGAA
Source organism: Falco naumanni (assembly GCF_017639655.2). NCBI lineage: Eukaryota > Metazoa > Chordata > Aves > Falconiformes > Falconidae > Falco > Falco naumanni. The sequence goes on from NC_054065.1 coordinate 15,778,860, forward strand.
CTTCATGAGGTTCATACAGGCCCGCCTGTCAAGGCCTCTCTGGATGGCATTCCTTCACTCCAGCATGTTAATCAAACCACACAGCTTGGTGTCATCAGGAAACTTGCTGATGGTGCACTTAATCCCAGTGTCCATGTCACCAACAAAGTTGTTGAACAGCACCAGTCCCAATACTGACCCCTGAGGAATGCCACTTGTCACTGGTCTCCACTTGGATATTGAGCAATTGGCTGCAAGCCTTTGAGTGCGACCATCCAGCCAATTCCTTATCCACCAAGTAGTCCGTTCATCAAATCCTTGTCTCTCCAGTTTAGAGACAAGGATGTCATGCAAGACAGCGTCAAATGCTTTGCACAAGTCCAGGTAGATGACCTGGTAGTTGCTCTTCCCTTATCCACCAGTGCTGTTACCCTGTCATAGAAGGCCACCAAATCTGTCAGACACAATTTGCCCTTAGTGAAGCCATGCTGGCTGCCACCAATCTCCTCCTTACTTTCCATATGCCTTAGCAGAGTTTGCAGGAGAATCTGCTCTGGGATCTTCCTGGGCACAAAGGTAAGGCTGAGTGGCCTGTACTTCACCTGGGTCTTCCTTATTTCACTTTTTGAAAATGGGGGTTACGTTTCCCCTTTTCCAGTTATTGGGAACTTCACTGGACTGTCAAAACTTCTCAGATATGATGGGTAGTGGCTTAAACACTTCATCTTCCAGTCCCTCAGGACCCACAGATGCACCTTATCATGTTCCATGGACTTGTGCAACTTCAGGTTCCTTAGGTGGCCTTGAACCCGACCTTCTGCTATGGCAGGCAGTTCTTCATTCTCCCAGTCCCTACCTTTGCCTTCTGTGACTTGAGCGGTGTGGCTGGAGCACTTGCCAGTGAAGACAAGCAAAAAAATCCTTGAGTACTTCAGCCTTCCCCATATCCCAGGTAACCAGGTCTCCCTTTTCCTTCCAATAAGGGCCCACATTTTCCCTACTCTTCCTTTTATCACCAATGTACCTATAGAAGCTTTTCTTGTTGTCCTTGACATCCCTGGCCAGATATTTTATCAGGGCTCTACCTTTCCTAACCTGATCCCTGCCTGCTCAAACAATTTCTCTGTATTCCTCCCAGGCTACCTGTCCATGCTTCCACCCTCTGTAAGCATCCTTTTTGTGTCTGAGTTTGTCTGGGAGCATCTTGTTCATCCATGCAGGCCTTCTGGCATTTTTGCATTATGCTTTTGCAGCATGTTCCATCTTTAAATATTTTCGTGATGTTTGTTGGTACCAAGTGATTAAAGATGCCCTGGCCATGAGATGAAGCCAAGAAGACAACATCAAGGTATATAAACATGCCCCACATCGGGAAGACCAGCTTATTCATGCCATGTGCAGGGAGTCAATGACATTTATAGGCAGCAGATTTGTAATGGACAAAGAAGGCATTATTTTCTGATATCACAATCAGTAAAATTAATCTGCTTAGTATGCAACTCTCAGTTCCACAGTGTTGTTCCTCTCAATAAGGCAAAAAGCTTTGTAAATTTGAAGAAAGGATTTGTCAGGCATATGCACAAGATTAGCATCTGGTGACTGTTATCCAGGAAAATATCATAAGAGAAAGTATCACCATTCTCATGCTTCAGGACACAAGGCTGTCTGTCTTTGGAGGTCAAGGAGAATTGCATTTATACTATTACAGAGTTACACAGTATTACTACAGTGGCTTTTTATGAGGACAGGTCATATATTTTCAAAACATGCAAGCTTGATAAAATATGCAACTAAACTGTTAACTTCAAAAATTAGCATTGTTGTGAACACTATTTTCCATTCTTTGATCATTTGCCAAATTTTTTGATAAATGCCTATATTTCACATTTTCAGAGAGTTTTATAATATTTATAAACATCGACACAGAAGCTGAAGATGCATTTCTTGTTTTCCATATGTCACTTTGACGAGTGAATCCTCACACAAAGCTTTGGAGGCAAGGTGGCCACACTGACTTTTTCAGATTAGCTTCCTTCTTCTGTGTTTTTCAGGAGTGTGCCTCCCTGCCTTTAAAACCTGTCTGTGTACCTCAAAATCTACTTGTGTATCTGCATAATTTGCAGTAAACATAACAGTGCAAGAACGAGTCTAGGGCTTGGCTTTACATGTAAGCTTAAAGGCACTAACCTTTAGCCTTTGTGTCCAGTTATTGTTATTATATATAGGTAAATATTTTAGACTAATAAAATGTATCTTCTGCAGAACCTCAAAGAAAACTGAGAAAGAGAAAAAGGCAGTGGAAAAAAATCCAACTGGTACATGAGAACTTTTCCCCTGGTTTTTTTTCTGTATTCTTCAGTCATCAGTCCCCAGTGATGATTTCTGGGTTTGGCTGTGTCAGTATTTCAGACAAAAAAGAACCTATTTCAGTTCTGTATCTTGTTTGCACTGTTTTTTGAAACAGCTGGAAACAGAAAATATCAAAAAGTATAGACTGGCCAACCCATTAAAGGAAACCCTACGCTCATTAGCAACAAACTGTTTTTTCTTAGTAGACATTTGCCTGAGTAGAGGACAGTAAAAGTCTTACCCTTTAACTGATGAACTGATGTGCATACAGCAGCATATATTCAGATGCTTTATCACTAATTTCTGAGCTTAGTATCTGCTGCATCACATATAGCCCAAGTAATTACCCTACCCAGATACTAAATGGCAAATGGGGGTGTATCTCAAAGGATTAACTACTTCTAGGCTTAATACATCTGATTTCTAGAGGCAGGAGACACCAAAATTTTGCTGTGAAGGAAATTTCTGCTTAAAAAAATATATATTTTGTCCTGATCTCAAACAAAACTACCTTATATCCACATTTCTGACAGCTACAGAAACTTCTAAGGCTTTTGGAACTACCAAAATATTTCATTTTGGTAGTATCAATTTGGTTTGGTTTGCTGATGCTGAAATGTCTAATTTAATTGTGTCAAAATACTTTATTCTGTTAATATGAAAACATAATGTTCAACCTTCAGTGCACTAGACCATTTAAAATCTCATATAAATTCAATATAAAATTAATATGTATATTAAAAATCAATTAATCAAAATGGTGCAGTCAAAATATGTTTTTACCTTAGCAAAATAAAATGTTTTGACATTACCAAAATGAAACAAGACAGCTGAAGTGATTTGTTTCAGCCTTTTCCAATGAAAATTTCATCAAAATTGACATATTCTCCAGAAACATTTTGACACTGCTGAAACAACATGTCACAATGAAACACAGTTCTATTTACAATGGTTTTGTTGCCCTTAATTTTAGGAAAAGGAAACAATACATCCAAAGGGCTGACTGCAGTGACACAGCAGATTTTGCAGCCATACATTTACAGGTGCCTGGAGGTACTAGCAATTAAAATATTTCTGGCCACTTTAATTCTCCTTCCAAAAATAAACCAATACATTTCCTGGATTGTTCATTAGGGAAAGATGACTCTAAAAAGTTTTGTCATTCCCCATTCTTTGCTACAGTGAGAGCACAGGAATAGCTGCAAGCATTTCATGATATCTCGTTTCTTTATTTTGCGATTGGGGATGATTTTCCCTCCCGCTCACTTATCCTTCGTGCCCCCTCTTCTCCTCATTTCCATGGTACAAAAGCTTGGGCAAGCTTGCTTTTACTTTCTCCATGAGTATTCATAGTTTAATTAAGTTAAATTCAGCTTGTCTGAGTTGAGGAGTCTTATCAGGAATACTTGACCTGTGCAAATAATATGCATAGACTGAAGTATTCCTTCTGAATGCTAATTAATGATCATACAAGACTTCATACATAATCAAATGTCAAAATGCACCAGAAGCCTTACAGGGAGAGAAGAAAGAGAAAAAAGAGAAAAAAAAAAAAAAAAAAGAAAGAAAGAAAGAAAAAAAAATGCTTTAGAAAAGGTAACAAACAAAAATCCTATGCCAGCAATTCAGAGCAGCCAAATAACCCCAAGTACATTTGCTGGTTCATATTATGACACTGCCTTCTAATTTTAACTGGGGAAGGATGGAGCTCAGCCATTCCTCCACCTGGGCTGCAGAGACTGAAAGTTAGTGGAAAAAAAAGAACAAAAAAAGCTAGTAAGGTCATTCTGCCTTCTTCATTTTCCAGGACCATATTTTTAAACTGAATCTTGCAGAAAGTAAGTGATAATTAATTCTGTTTAGCTCTTTTTAGAGTGACTACATTTGGATCTATGTCTTCCCTTCACTCTTTTCTGTTTTTTTCTTCTAGAACTTCTTACCTTAGATTACAACTGTCTCAGGTCACAGCTATATCTTTTCACAGACCAGTCCTCCCAATATTCATGTTAAATCTAAGCCCCTTGCCCAGGTGTTGCCTACAATTAAAAAAAAACCCAAACAAACAAACAGAAAGAAACTTTGGGACGGGAATCCATTCAGCCTGTTTCTGGCATCTTCTGCATGTGGGTGAGCTGAATCGTGCTCTAGGAGAGCCTCTTTCGCTCCTGTGGTTTCATGGGAGCTTAGTACAACGATGACATCAATAGACATACATGGTTATGTCCTTAATACCTGAAATCAGGCAAGATAACTTCCTCATCAGGTTTACTAGCTGGACCATGCTGTGTCATAGGGTACTGACTTCATCCACACGAGCACCAGGCACAGGTGCCAGGGCTCTCTGTGTCCCTGTGCCTGACGTTTCCTTTGAAAACAGGATGAGAGAGATGTGCATGTGGAAGGCTGTTGCCTGCTGGACCATGCCCAAATTCGAAGTCAGGAAGTTGCTGGTACAATATAACAGCTCTTTTGGACCTTCACAGACTTCCATATCCTGATGCATCAAAACCTGGAGCACCAAGAGCTACAAAGCACTTCAATCAGTGTGACTAAAACACCCAAAGTCACCTTCTTACATGTGTTTCTCATTATTGTCCAATTTCTTTCACTGTTAACTAGGTCAATTCCTCCTCTCTCTTAACACTCCATCTAATTCCAGTGGCTCTGTACCGTAAGAATTCAATTTAAGAATCTTTTGCTGTTATCAGCCTTAATTTTTTCCCTTCCACAGTTTCCAACTATTTCTTCTTATCCCTTCATCTTCCGATACAGTGAATTAGTTTTGCCTTTCCATCTTTTATATTGCTATTATGAATACATCAGACTATGATCAAATCCTTTTCACCTTCCAATCTTGTCACAATTTCTTTTGTCTAAATTTGTATTTTCTCCATTTTTTCAAACTGTTTCTTCTTTCTCAAGCTCAACACAGAACCACACAGACAGTTTTGCAAGGCTACACAGACGGCCACTGTTATCTTCAGGGCTTTGCACGAGATCCTATAAAACATATAATCCAAACTATAGAGCCCAGCTAGATGCTCCTGTATTCTGTTATGTCCTCCCTATTCACAGGCACATAGTATCCAGTTGACTTTTTTGATCCTCCCTCAAGAGAAATTTCTGTTATTGTAAACCTCCACCGTATAGGCATGGGTGTCTGTGACATCATACGACAAATGGACATGATAAGTTCTACACTTGTGTAAAGTCCACTTTTGTTTTGTTCTGCTGCAAAGTGGTTTGTCCAAAGTCCTAAACTTTGGTAGGAACATGGTATGGGAAGCCCTACTGTTGCATCTTGAACAGGGACTGGATGCCTTTTTGTTTAGTTCTTATGGCTATAAGCGTTTCTGTTTTCACACTTTAAAAAAATCCTTCCTTCTGTCTTCTGCCCTTAGCTCAGAGAATATTCTAATACCTAGCGCTCATGGAGAAATGTACGTAATTATGTGTAAAGATAAAATAGTTTACTATGCAGGTACACCAGTATATTAAGAGAGAAAATATTAACTCAATAAAGCATACAGAAGAAGCTGACTGATAGAAATACTGATGGGAAGAATTTGACTGATGGCCCTGTGTGACTAATACATGGATGTATTACATGGATGAGCTGGAAGGACAGGTGGATGAGATAAATCAACAGACAGATGGATTGATGAATGGAGTGTAGCTGTATTGAAGCGAAAGACAAGTAAAAAGGATGTGAGGGAGAGAGAAAGAGTGAGTGCTAGTGTCCTTGTGGAATTTCTTCTGCCAGAATGAGCCCTGATGGATCTCTTTGGGAATCAGCTGGTTAAATGCAGCTCCCTTTTGGCAGCAAAACTGAGTTCACTCCACCAAGGTGCAAGGAAGATGAGAACAGCCTTTGAACAGAGGGAATCCAAATTTAGAATTGAAAGCACAGAAAGGTATTAATGAGATGAACACTAGGACAAGATTAAATCTTAGCAGAAGACCTAGTCAGGGATCTAATAAGGAAAAACGTAGAATAATGTTGCAGGTAAAATGAAATCCCTTTAACAGGTTTTTTTTTTTGCCTGCCAGTGAAACCCTTCACTTAGACGTAGCTTTCATTTCACCTATGCTTTCCTAAGGCCCAGCCACAGTTTTTAAAAGTCAGGATTTCACATTTCTGACCTTAATGACATTGAAGCTTAGCAAGAACTGAGTCTTTCACGTGGTGCAGTGATCTGTCTGTAGTAACACCAAGGGTGCAATATGATGATAGGCAGTTACTGTCCCTGACGCTAGCATTCACTACTAACGGTTTCCATGAACTGAACCAGATAGCTCAAGAAGCTCAAATTTAAACAGCTTCTCCTCTAAGCCTCTGCTTTAAATCTCCCCAGAGAGGTAGCACTTGTAAGAGCATATTCATTAATTCGTCCCATTTTGTTTTGCAATATGCACTTGTACAATCCTCCGTGCATGCACACGGCACAAATATTTGTGGGACTTTAGCCTTCTAGGTAACAAATCCTAAACATCTACTCAGGTCAGCTATGTGAAATAACCAGAAGCTACCATTCCTTAGGACCGGCAGCCTTCCCTGCATAGGGCCCTGCTAGCAGCTCTTTAGCAATCCACTGTCTCATTTATGCCAGAGATAAGGCACAGTTTCAGCATTTAGTAACCAGCTACCCAGTCTGCGTGCAACTTTCCAGAAGGGATCAAAATAACTGATACACACAACAGATTTTCACATACTTTAGTTAAGAAATTATTTCTACGGAAGCACGTGTTCTTTGGCAAGTATTCACCAGAAAACTGATGTGTTTTGAGTTAACTAGGTAACTCACAGCAACAGGAGTTAGAGGACAAGATTCTTTCTGCTTTTATAAAGAAAACCTTTGAGGGAATAAATACACAATGGTATAAATAGCATTTTTCAGCTGAGTTTGCTGACTTCATTAACAATCTGATGTGATTTTTGAGGCTATTAATTTCTACATCATTTTAAAATCTGGTTGTACATGAGAAGCAACATTGCAAAAATGAAATATGGTTCTTCCTGTTGTGTTTTCTCAGTATGTCTTCTGAATCATTTCTGATTAGTTTGCTGGAAACATCATATTGTCAACAATGCAGAGAAAACCAGCTGTGTTATCTTTTTGTCTTCTGAGCAATGCAACGTCAATAATGACCAGCTGACTTCTGATTCCTCTCTATTTTTCTCTGAAATGGACAGGTGGTGTGCTTTTCATGCATTTGGCAGGGTTACCTTTCTAGCAGGCTGAAGAAAGTAATTTTGAGCTAGAAACCAAAAAATCAAGTTCACTGAAAAAGGATCCAGACAAAATGCCAAGATCTCTTTTTTTAATATTATTTCATAGCCTCACTTTTTGGCTTTAAACACACAGAAGGGGTGTGGGGAAGAAAGAAATTTTTGTTTTCTAAATTTACTTGTCATATATTACATGTAATTTTTCTGATGATAAAGGGATGTTGCAGTGATTGCCCCAACAACGGATATCATTTTCTTCTTCATAAAGCAGCTACAGCAAAGCTCTCAGCTTTGGCACCAGTTCCTTTATTGAAAAAGCCCTGTTCTTCTCTGCCCCAAAAAGAAGCCTTCCTCTTAAAAATGCCTGGCATAATTTCTTTTCTTTGCCTCTGCCCTGCAATGAATGGAGTTCCCATCCTGGAAGAATAGCTGGATCCTCATATTTCCATATATTTCTGTCCGATAGTCATTTATTTCCAGTCATGCTTGGTAATTCACACGGACACACAGGAAATAGTCGACATATACCAAGCTTGTTTCTGTTACAAATGAAGAGCTGTGGGACATTAGTAATTCCCCCAACATGGCTGATCCTTAACAATATGAACTAAAATTTTACTGAATATGGTCAAAATGCTTCTTTTATTTTGTGTAGAAACTTGGAAATTTCTACTGTAAAACTCAAACCCAAAATACTTCTCATATTAGTGTCTATGTTTCACAGAGGTACTGTGGTTGAGGAGCCTTGAGCTCCCTCATGACACCCAGCTGAACTCGTTCTCCCTGCCTTGTGGTCTTCCTCTTCAACAGAGGAAGCTGTCCATCTTTTACTACGTATAGATCTTAAATCTAAAGAAAGATTCATAATGATTTTTGCCTTTTCTCTCAGTCTTTACTTTTTCATTTTTATAAAGAATTTGTATTCACTTCAGGGATCAAATAACACATGCATACACACATGCACATATATCAACAATACTCCAAAAATTGCCTAATCAAAAATCCAATTTCTCTTGTTGCTTCAAAGACTACTTCTGAGAGAAAAATGCAGATAATTTCTAATTTTTCAGTCTTCCTAAAAATGTTATTGCCTGCCTAGCCTGAATTAATTTTAATATTGCTGTAATTTGAAAGCCATGGAACTGATCGCTTGAGGTTGGCAGAAGCCATGGTGACACGTGGTCAACCTCTTGGTTTTAAAAGTTAATGAGCACCAGAATAATTACACTTTATTGTACCTGCTAATTTCTCCTGGAAAATACCTTAATAAACTGATTGCATGTTTCAAGCCAACCTGTAATGAGAGGATTGTTTACAAAGGCCAGACAGAGGCTGTTACTTAAAAGCAATCAGAGGAGAGAGGAACAATGGCAGGAGGGCTCAATGGGGAAACCTTCATGGCGGGGAGTTCAGGATTTGGTTTGTGTTATCTTGCTGACATTCTAGTTAAAATATATTTCTTCCATTTCATTACTGTCTATTTCTTCCATTTCATTACTGTCTCACTCTTTATCTGAATTAACTTTCACACTTGGTTAAGGAGAAAGTAATTCTTATTACACACCAGGATGAGGCAGTGCCAATCTCTTTGCTTTAGTTTCTCAGACTTGAACCTGCAAAATGTTCAGATTTGGATTCTGCTGGTGTTGGATTTGAGGGTGCTGCATGAGAGGTTTCTCTGGGGCACCTGAAAGCAGCAGGATCCAACAGAGAAGTGGCCCTATGGCTTTTCAAATGGACATTGCAATTCTGAAGGAAATGGAGGCTTCAGCCAAACTTTGCAGACACAGGGTTGAGCCTGTTAGCTGATTTAAGATCTTGACAGTATGGAGAAAGCAGACAAATTATTCAGCCCAGTCCTGTTTTAAGCATTGAAAATTTAAAATTGTAACTGAAATAAACTTCATATTACACAAAAATGACATATTATGCCAGATTACCCTCTCCTCCTCCTCCTCCGTCAATTAGTAAACAAATTTTAAAAACAAACAAAAAATTAGGAAGCTGGGGAATTTGAGGTGTGGAAAAAAGGATTAAAAATCTAAAGATGTATAATTAGTTATAATTAATTAGCATATGTTTTCACAGCCCCCAGTAAACCCAAGTGCTACATAATTGCTGTAGTTACAGTGAAGGACATCTAAATGATTAGAAAGCCTGCGTTTAGGATAGTGGTACCAGCATCTGAAGAATGTAAAATCCAAGGAGGGAGAAGTGTGCAGGATATGAGTAATGCTCCTGGGAGAAAACAGCAGAAGGGCTAGAGCCTGAACCTTGCATGGATGCCAGGCAGGCTCAAAGCAGCTTCGCCAGGCACTCCTCTCACTTCTTTCCCCTGCAGTAATGCAGCCAGATGGGCAATGGCTAGTTTATCCTGTGCCTAAATGCAAAACTAACGTAAAGGATTTTCTGAATTCCCCTCAATTCATTTCAGTAAAACTCACTAAGGAAACTCTTGCAAAATGGTTTTGCTTTTGTTTCAGAATAGCTCCAGGGTGGGTGGGGGGAGTACATTTCATGGAAATTCTTGGAAAAGCCACATGACCAAACCCAGAATGTTTTAACTGGGAAGCAGTGTTGCAGTATCTCATGGGAGCTGCAAATTATGTCCTGTTTGCTCCTGTGCACAGGGTTTACAGGTCAGACTTCTGCTCTGGCAAGACCACCAGGGTGAGCAACCACCACCTCTTTTCTCTCAGATAGAAGACTGCAGAGCATCGTAGGAAAGATACACAACCACCCCTCCCCATTCACAAGGCTGGAAGGGACCACGAGGCCCACAGATAAACCTTGGGACATAATGACTTTCCTGTACAGAGCTGGTCAGTTTGTGTTAGGATCTCTCCCTAAACAAATGGTAAGGTGACATTATGTGAATGTCTTACAAAAAGGCTGGGTATAGCGTTCTCTCTGTCACCCCCAAAATCATTCACAATACAGCTCCTTTTACTTTATCCATTTCATAGGTGGTGTCATGTTGTTTGAGGCGCTAAAAAAATAGACTGAGAAGCCCATAATGTGAAAGGGAAGAAGTTGCTCTTGTTCTGCATTATAAGACTATATAATAAAACTCATCCTGTGTAGCATCTTTCAAAATAACTGTTGTCTAAAATGATTTGGGATTAAAAATTGAGAGGCGGCAGTAAATATAACATATAAATTACATTAATCCAGGCTATAAAGTGAAAAATTAACACAGTTTTCACTTATGAGTGTAATAAGAAACTTCAAAGAAAATGAGAAAGGAAACACAAGCACGATGAGGCGCACTTCTAGCAGAGACATGATAAAGACATGGTGACGTGAAGCGAGACAGGACCTGCTCCTAGGTAGCAAGAATTATGGAGAAGGAGCTCATATTGAGAGCTGGAAGCCAGGAACAGACAGTGACAGGAAGCCACGTAAAAGTAAGGAGAGAGAAGTCCAGGAGGGTGCTGCAGCAGATCTTTGGAGGACAGCTTTGTACTGGGATTATCAGCAGACAACGGTGCTGCTTCCCGAGCCCAGGTTCTTTCTGGGCTATACCAGCAAACCTACAAGGTACTTAGATCAAAAGTAGGATCAAAATCACCTGCAGTCTTTTAGCAGCTCCTTGACAGAGTCCTGGTAGAGAAAATCTGGAGATATTACAGCCTTGGCAACAAAATCAAACCAGAGGTTGAACTGAATGAAGATGTTCTGGCTCCTTTGATGCGGCTTTTCCCTCCAGTATACCTGTGAGCATATATTTTTGTTACTTTCCTACTTTTTTGTTATTGTTTTTCTTTAAGGGGAAAGATTTTTCTCCAAGGCAAGTGTCACTCTCACCTGTATGACTTCCCTTCTCACCAACAACACTTTTTCTCACACACCAATACATCCTCAGAAGAGCTAAATGTAACAAAACCTTATATATGGTGGTTTTCCTATAAAATGCACAGGTTTCTGGCAACTAATGTAGTAGAAAATGATCATAATTGTTACACTGCTTAGTTCTATGGTATGTTAAACTATTGATGTACTGATTGAAGCAAAACGCCCTCAGCATATAGCTCCATGCTGAGGCATTCTTTGATTTATGGAAAAGCTGACTGTACCGAGGATCTGCAGTACCGTAATGATCTTTACTCGTACTGGGACCTATCTAATTCTTTACTGTGGTATCTAGGGATCTTTTATGATACTAAATGTATAGCAGTTTTTCAAATAAGTATGACCTCTAATACTGTACACATAACTTTGTATGCAAGCCTACTAACCACCGTGCAACATCTCTTCCCCTCCGGAGCTGGGAGGAATGCGTTGCTTGTTATTAAGTCAAATCGTTGTAAGTCCAAACCACTGCCTGACACTTCAAGTGAAAATCCATTTAGTGGTCAGTGCAGTGCGCTGAACACTGATATAATCTGCTGGTCATGGAAAATGTTTTTTGGATTTCTGCAGAGTTTTACTCCAGGCTAGAAGTTCCCAGATAGTTTCAGGAGCACAAGAAAAGTAATGAATTAGTCCATGCTTGAGATGACAAAGTTTTGCTATCTGGGACCAGATTTCCTACTACAAAAAGGATGGCCCAACTGGTTTCTGAGCAGTGAACAGAAACATAGTTCTGACAGAACACTGGTTCCTGCCTAACAAACAGCAAATGAACTGACAGAGTCATGAATGCATTAGGAAATGCAAGTAATCCTCTCTAGACACATTTCCTTTGTTAGAACAAGTAGAAGTACAAGTTTGCAGGTTTTCAAGTTCTCAGGTAATACTGACATTCTGACACTTCACCTGAAACAATTCCCCTCAAAATGATCACACACGACAGCTCCCCACCATCCTCCTAAGAGTCAAGAGTCAGCTGCAGTTAGAGGTCAGCTTGTGACGGACATAAGCTGCTTTATTATTTTTTTTTTAAAAAAGCCCTTCATATTCTAGGAAATTGCATTTTTTGATGCAAATACATTTCCTTTGCCAAACTGTTTTCAGTGCGTTCTTCTGGCTATCTCTGCCAGCCTCTGTGGAAGCAGACTGTGAGCAGCAATGCTAATGGCTTGTTTCGGACACCCCTGAGGGGGAGAGCAGTCTCCCCTACAGCTCACTGAATCCTCCCATTCACGTGCAGCAAGTGGTCTCTTGCATGAATACAAAGCCCTGGTAGTGCTGGACCACCCTATGACTTCTCATTTTCTTCTTCCAGCATGCATGTTAGTGCTGACATTGCACATTCCCTAGGATTTACACGGAGTGCTCCTTTTTAAAAGGTTAGCTGACAAAAAGGGGTTGCTGAGTAGCGTGGAAACGCAGTTTAGGGCACTTTTTCAAGTGAGGTAGTATAAAGCTGTGTGCTGAACGCAGATGTCTTGAGCTTGGCTAGTCCCTCAACAGATGCCTTTACCTCCTTGCAGCTGTACAAACACCAAAATAAGGCCCAGGCCGCAAGCGCCCTCTCCCCAGGCCTCCCCAAGTGTGAGATTAGCCATTCAGGTATATTAGAAGGATTTAAAGAAATGCTCACAGAGGAAGAGGGGATGTGACAGAGGAATAGGGTTGTGATCAATGGCACAAAGCCTAGCTGGAGGCCAGTAACTAGCAGTATACCCAAGGGGTTATTCCTGGGTCTGATCCTGTTTAACATCTTCATTAATGATCTGGATGATGGGGCAGAGTGTACCCTCAGCAAGTTTGCTGATGACAAAAAACCACATGACAAGACTGTCCAAGCAGATGAGCAATTGCCCAATACTCCCTCAGGTAAATTCTCCATCAGCTAGAGGCTTTATCAGACTTTTAAGTCCCTCTTCCTAGCTGCTGAATAAGGTAAAACTTTCCATTACGCTGAGTTTGTAGAGTTTATTTATCAGGAATCACATAACGGTTGTGAATTAACAAGTTTGTATTTATCCAATCGACCCAGTCAAGAAGTTCTTAGAAAGAGAGAAAAGGAAAATAAGGCCTACATTTCATAATCTTCCTTGGGACAGATATAGTTCTTTTGGAGAAGTCACAGTCAGTACAATGAACTATATATCTTGTGCATGCTTCTGTGAATAGAAATGACTCATCAGAAGAAATAATATGCCATCCTCCAACCCCCTAAATTAGATATTGTGGGTTTTTTAAAAAAGATAATCCTTTAATCCTACCATTCTCCAAGCAAACACCATTTACCAGATTGTACATTCACTGATGCCTCATCTTTTAGTATAAATCAGTGCAGCTCTGCAGTTCATTTCAATCTATTTCTTCGGCCCAGCCAGAATTATTCTACTCTCTTTTTTGTCCTCTTGCTATAATCTGGGAAGCTTGAAATATTTCCCTCCACATTCATAACTAGCAAATATACTCAAACCCAAATAACCACCTTTTTTCTCTTCAGTATTTAAAGACCTTACCAACCAATTTTAAATCCTGCTGCGTATATATATATTGCAGTTTGTGGTGTGTCTTCAATCCCAACTGTAGCAGCACGTGAGTGCACTCTGCATTTCTTTACTAAATAGAGATGAGCGCACACTTGCAAATATAGGTACAGATACCTGGATGTGTTCCCATGCTTTTTATAGCACACATGTCCAAGCAGGAGTGTATGTTTCAAGACAAAGAGCTTGGGGTTACTTTTGGTTTTAACCCTGTTTAATGTACCTGGAATTTCTGGTCAACAGTCCTTTGAATGTTTGTGCTTTTTCTGGTTTTTCAAGGTTGGCATTCAAACAGATATAAGTAGGAGCAATAGGTGTTTTGGCCAATGAATGTTCATTCAAACGCACATATACAGAGCACAATGTTTATGTGTTGGTGTCCACATGCCTGCATATACATATAGGAATCCTATTGTGTGTGTATATGATAGCAATCATGTAACAACTCCATCTTTTAACTGGAATCTTGAAAGCTGGAGGAAGAGGAATGCATTTCATTTCAGTGTAATTATTTTCCCCATTTTAATGGTAAACCAGCTGTAACTTAAAGGGCACACAAAGACAGAGAAAGGCCTTGAAATACTGCTCAAACCTCCAGCGATAAAGCTGGATGTGACTCTACAGCACAGCTAGATGGACTTATAAATAAAATGATTGAGAATTACAGTTGCAGATATATATCAGCATAGAAGAAGCACACAGAAAGCTCTGGAACTGAAATGCTCAGGCAACCAACTTTAAGTTGGTAAACTCGCTGTAGCATCACCACATCCTAACAGCCATTGCTACCTGTATGAAGATGCTACTGCACCACTTAGGAGCTGTTTTGTTCTGGCTCTTTTTTCTCTTTCCATTTACCTGCATTGAAAATTGCTTCTTTAGGGACACCTGCAACTTCTCTCTTTTGTGATAATGCATGGGCATGTGTGGCTTTGAGAGCTATTTATGTAATATTTCCATTAACAAGCTGTAATTAAACCATCTAATTAAAAAAGCAGTAATCTATTTAACAGGGTTTTTATTTTTTTTAAAGAAAGCCTAACAGAACTGTGATTAAGTTCCTCTGTCAGATGAGCATTATGGCTTTTCATAAGGCTCTTAATTACTCAACCCAAAATGTTAAATAAATTAAAGATATAATTTTATTTTTCTCAAAAGGAAAAAAAGAAGAAAAAAACCCAAACAAAACCAACATGCTAGAGTAAAAAGCTGCTCCAGAATATCCATTATAATAGTAGGGGTTATTTTTAATGTGTTGTGCTTTTCAGCCTAGACAAAAGCTGATTAGTGATGTAAAATGCGGTGAATAAAATCTTGCATATTAGAGAAATAGGTAGGTAATTGTACTTTTTATTCCCAAGATATGCCTACTACTGGAGCACAGAAACAGCTCTTTTGGGCCAAAGCAGTGGTCCCCCCAGCCCAGAACTTTGCTCCCAGCTGAGGCAAGGTGAGAGACTATCCAGGGAGAGCACACAGCCTGGACACTTTTCCCCGTGCCCTTGTGTTTTCTCAGCATGCACCACTGTTGGATCGGGATGTTAGGGAATTAATCCCTACTTGTTTCTTTAAGTGTCCATTTACAGCTCTGTTGTCTGGGAATTTGTGTAATGCCATTTTGAACCCCTGCTGCTGTCTGCCTCTGCAATCTCCTGGGCCAGAAAATTCCAGAAGTTCCCTATCCAGTGTATAAAGAGCTGTTTTCTTTACCTATTTTGAACTGTTTTCCTACTAGTTTTTGTCAAGTGCTCTCTAGTTTTATTGTTGTGGGATTTAGTGGATAACAATTCCACACTCACCTTACCTGTGATCTGCATCTTATAACAATTTATCAGAAATATTAATTTTATTTTGCCCTATTTTCAGTTTCCAGTTATTTTTCTCACATGTAGTCATTCTCATCAACGTTTCCCAGGTTGCTGCTCTGCCTTCACTAACTCACTTTCACCAAAACAAATGTTTCTGAGGGCTAAAAATCAATAAGCAAAACTGGGGTGCAAATTCCGAGAATGAAATTATGACTTCTCTGGCTAAAAAGGTAAACTTGTAGTCCACTGAGACACCTTGGAACCTCTGGTTTCTGCGAAGTCTGGCAAAAATTCAGTGTTTTGTTGGAAAAATATTTGACACTTGCCTAAATCTCTCAGGCTGGTTACATATGGTCTTGATTTGGTGGAGCTCGGTGTTTAAATTTGCACAGAATCTGCAAACTGCCTGCGTGTTCGAGGGGCTCCACGGTAGCACCCTGCCGAAAAGGCCAGGCGTGCTGCTGGCCTGGGGTCTGGGTGCTGCAATTAGGATGGAGCTTTTTGGCTGCTGCAAGGCACAACAGCACAGCGGATGCAACCTCTCCTGCATTTATGTCTGTCCCGGAGATCACACACAGGCAGCATGATAGAAAAGGGGGGACCAGCCTCATCTGAATGCAAATGGGAGGGGAAAGAAAGGACAATGAAGAAAGAGGAGCTAAAAAGAGAGAATGTGTGGAAACAAAACAAACCTGCAGGTCAAGTATATTCGTGGACCGATCTGGTTCAGACCCTTATCTTTTGCTGCGTTAGGGTTCACCTCGCTGCCAAGCCCAGCTGAAACAAACAAATTAGGCCAAAGGAGGGTGGTGGTGTTTAGTTTGAACACAGAGCAACGATATGTGAAATGAATTTCTGTATACTTAATCTTGGCCAAATGAGGCTGTCAGATGTTTTTTTCTCCAACCTGCCTCAGCACTTTATACCAAGAGGAAAATGTTCCCTGAGTGTAAAGCACGAGCAAGTAAAACGAAAAACCATGAACGCAAATATTTATCATTTTCTTTCTCATCAGCATTCCTTGCTCAAAAGCCAGAACATGCTGCTTGTGCCTCCTCCATCCCTATAAGCTGCCTGGCTCGCTCGTTGCTCTTCCCACGGGCAGCAGCTAACAGCACCCTGCCATCTGCGGCTGCGGTGCGGGAGTGCTCCGGCAGGTCGGAGGGCAGGGGGGGTGCGAAGGCTGCCCCCCTGCATGCACCCAGACTTCCAGGAGCTGTTGCCAGTGCCTCACCCTGGGAACAGGAAGGCGGGCTGCGGGTGGAACCACCAACTCCCTGGCGGTTTCAGCGATCTTAGGTTGACCTGCAAGTGTCTGGAAGTACCCCCAGCTCCTGAGTGGGCCGTAACGACCACCCAAGCCAAAGAGGACAAATGATGTTTAGATACAGCTCAAACTGAGGTAGTCAAGGATTAGGTTTTGATGCTGAGCTTTGAATTACAGGAATTTTGGATCCATGATGCAAACGCGATCCTTGACAGATCTCCTTCTCTGTTATAACACTACAGCACACCTTAAACAGGACCGATCCACTCCCTCTGTCACAAAGCTCTAGGCATAAAGCCACATTCACCCCCTATGAGCTTACTGGCACTAAGTGAATGGCAAGTTAGTTCAGCATGGGGTTTGATCCATGTTGTTCCCTTCAGAGAGGGCAATTCTCCAAACCTCACACACACAAGCATTGCAGATGTCCCATATGAATTGAATCAGGGAAGCCACATCCAAAACTTCATAACCATTTTCTCTGAGTGTTTACTTGTCCCTCTAGGTAGCCATGTTTGGTGTTGCCGTGGTTTAACCCCAGCCAGCAACTAAGCACCTCACAGCTACTTACCCGCTCCCTCCCTGGTGGGATCAGGGAGAGAATCAGCAGGATGAAAGTGGGAAAACTTATGGGCTGAGATAATAAGAGTTTAATAATTGAAATAAAAGATACTAATAATACTAGTAATAATAAGTTGTAAGGAAAAGGAAAACAACAAAAATGGAGAGAAATAAAACCCAAGAAAAACAAGTGATGCAAATGAAAAACAATGGCTTACTACTAACCAACAGATGCCCAGCCTGTTCCTGAGCAGCAGCCCCCAGCCAGCTTTCCCTCTGGTTTATATGCTGAGCATGATGCCATACAGTACAGAGCATCCCTTTGGCCAGCTGGGGTCAGCTGTGCCCCCCAGCCTCCTTGCTGGCAGGGCAGCATGAGATGCTGAAAAGTCCTTGACTTATTGTAAGCACTGCTCAGCTATAACTAAAACATCAGTGTGTTATCAACATCTCATCCTAAATCAAAAACACAGCACTGCACCAGCTACTAGGAAGAAAACTAACTTTCCCAGCCGAAACCAGGACAGGGGTGAAACACATAAGGTATTACTGACCCAGTACCATCCTGCGTTCTGCTCCCAGACAACACTGAAGCAGTCACAGCAGAGAGTGACAGCCATCTGCTGCAGGTTTGGGTCTGCTCATTGCCTGATAACCAGAAACTCTGGTGGGGTCCATTCAGAAGTGACTGATGTGCCAGAGGTGAGGACATTTCTGCAGACAGAGCCACCTTATTTGAAAAAGGGAAGAACATTTGCTTGGATTGCAAGGTCATGACCTCAGAATTCCAGGCTTTTTTCCCTGGAAAAACAAACAAGCCAAAAAAATGTTTTGAAGGTGAAAGAAGAAAAATAATTGAAATTGTGTGTCACACATTCCTTATCTTTTTTTTTTTTTTTTAATATATTTTATTTTATTTTTTGGTGTGAGAAAAGGCAAGATTATTCTAGCTTCCCGGAATACCACAGGCTCCAAAAACCTCAATCTCAGCTAGAAAATCATAATACAAGAGAATCAGCTAGTTTGAATGTTGCTAGATATCTCAAAAGCAAAAGTACATGGTACCTGCTCATATTAGAGACAGACTCATGCAGCCCATGTACTTAAGAAGCAGCCTCAGAAACTGTTTGCAGAAGCAGCTCCCTATTGTGTTACCAGCCTTGTCCAAGTCCCAGCACGAGATGCTTGTGTTCTGTGAGGTATTACCTCCTTTAGCACTACTGGGAGGATCTTAAAAGATAATGGCCTACTTCTCACCTTGTGATGGTCTCCCACTGTTGATTTCAATTAAGTTATTGTGGTTTGAACTGATGTGATGTGATGTGAGGTCAGAACCACTTTCCTACAAGAACGTTTAGAAACAGTACAATGAAAGAAATGGAGGCTAAACACCAGGAAATAATTTTGTAACAATAAAAACACTACACAGGAACAAATTGCCTGATGAAGATGTGGAATATCCAACAGTGCAGACTTTTAAGCACAGATTAGGTAAGAATTTGCCGTGCATAGGATAGGTATGTGAGATCCTGCATTGGGCCAGAAGGACCTGTATGCCTTCCTGAGGTCCTTTCCAGCCCTATTTTCTGTGATTACTCAGGTCACGTTAACCATATTTAACTGAGTTGGATAACAATTTTGGCAGTAAGTCAAATTTGTCTTCTCTCCCCCTAATTCTTCCTGTGCTGTTTCCTGGGCCTAAATCTCACAGACCTGTTTACCAATCTGATTAATTAAATTCTTCCCAGGATCCCAAGGAGCTATCATTTTAAGACTCAGCAGTGCAACATTTGATTTACTACATCAAACTTTTTTTTTTTTTTTGTAGCAGGCAATGAAAATATGTCAACAGAGTCTCACATCAAAGAGAATATCAAGGGGAAAAATGCCCATGCAAGCCAGCTGGTACTTTCCAAAGCTCATTCACATACCGTGTATGTGTGTGCTTGGGGGACAGAGAAAGGGCAAAGGATGAGATTTTAGATGGGAGCTAAAAGTTACATAAATCTGGAGGAAAGATGAGAAAAAATGAAATTCTTTATCCTGCCAGAGTTGGGAACCCTCACAGAAAGCGGAGATGAATTTGGAAGTGGCAATTATATCACTGTGTTGCTGAATGTTAATTTTTTTTAAAAATGTACTGGTATTAAACATACCGGAACCAGAAAATGAAACAGGTTGCACCTGGAAATCAAAATAAATTTGTGAGGTTTCATTGTGCAAAAAAAGGAAACACAAAAGGGGGAAAGGTGTGAAGGAGGGGAGGGGAGAGGAAGGGAGGGGAGGAACAACAGGGGGAAAAAAGCCAGCAGTTGTGGAGAAAAACAGCTTCAAGATTTGAAGAGGACTTTTTCTGTGTCTTCCTTGATTCTCTCTTTATTCTTTAGTGTTCTTAGGAAACTATAGTTTCTCACATCAGTAGCACACAATGTGTAGTAGCCCTATTATACAAGGTTTCTGACCATTACTTTACAGCACAGTATTATTTTTTAAAGACAGGTTTTAAGCTAGCTTATTAAATGCATGTGTTGTGGTTGACATTATCTCTTCAAAGGAAATTAAACCTTATATCTGAATTTCAGCTACTTCTTTACAAAAAGATAACAATCAATCCAATTCAGCTTCTAGAAACTCTAGCCAAATCCAAATGCGTGTTGCCATTGCATGTTCAAGTTAACTGAAAGCTCTTGATATGAAATGGTAAGAACCAGCGTTTTGTTTCCAATGCATAAGACATTTGTGCATTACAAGATGTTTTTAATGTTACCTAAAACCTTGACAGAAAGGTGCACTGAACACAGAGTTCTGCTTGCCTGGTATAAGGGATGGGGGGAAGAAAAGCAAGAGCAAAAGACAAGGACTCTTTTTGGGAAGAAAGTAGGAGAAAACGTCAAGCCTACATACTGATTCATTTTTTTTAAAAAAAGCACTGCTTTTACAAAGCACTAAAACAGGGAAGAGCATACAAAGATGCAGGACTGAGAGCAGCATCTTCCTCCCTCTTATTTTCTCTGAGCTGCCACAATAGAGTTTTATATCTGGACTCTAATAAATGAAAAATCCATTTCCCCTCAGATTAATGATACAGAAAACACTTTGGGCTGGAACCTAAAACCTAAATAGGGCTTTATTCCAGCTGAACTCAGGAAGTAAGAATAGTCATAACAGCAGCAAGCAAAGCTAATAACAGCCTGACCATACTGATGATGCCTTTGTCTATGTGAGAGCTGCATTAGTGATTCTGCTCCCATTGCTTTTCTGGGATGTGGGGTGTTGCAGAGAATGACAAAAGTGTCTTTATTTGGTTATGTTGGAGGTGCTACATGTTTCATAAGCAGATGATGTCTGGAGCAAGGAAGCTTTCAGGGTAAGAGTGATTTTTCTGCAATGCCTGCACAGGGTCTGGCACAGTGGGTCCAAAGCCCGGTTAGATTGCTTGGAGCTATAGGAGTACTGCACAGAGTGATACGTAGGATGTGTGAGTGGCACCAACGATAGTGATCAATCTGCATTTGAACAGTAAGTTTCATTAGTGTTAATGGTTGCTACCTACAGAGAAAAAATTATACCCCCAATACAAATGTCTTTCATTGAGATTATTGAAAAATAATAATGAAGGAAAGATCTGAAGTAAAATACAAGAGCAAGTATATGACCCACATGTGTTTTCTGTCACAAAAACCCTGAGCTTTTCCACACAAAATGACAGTTGTCTCTGCAGATGACAGATTCTTAAAAATGAAAAAGTCTGGTATGCAGAAAGTGGAAAATCAGAAGACTTGCCTAGCTTCATACCTAAAAATCACATTGTGCCGCATTCCAATATTTCTCCTAGGTTCACAGCTGAACAATTTTTTCTATATTCAGCTACCACAGCTGTTGCAGAAAGAGGCCTGCATCTGAACTTGGGTGTTGTCATAGATGAGAAATATGTAGCAAATAATCCATTTACTTAATAATATACATGGCTGGTGGCAGAAGGGTCAGAATTCTTTTCTATACCTGGCCAAGGGATTCCTACACATACTGTCATGAAACTCATTTTACTCAGCTGAGTATAGAAAAGGGATAAAAAATGCCTATTGAAAACATTCCTCGTAATCTTAATGAAGTAAGGGAAGATAATAAAGCCTGCATCCTTATCAGAATAACACAATTAAGCAAATTTGGCTTGCCACATTACATTATTTTGCATTTTGAATTGTTTTTAAAGAAGCTCCTCTCCTAACTAAGGTGAGTATGAGTTGATAAGTAAATGGTCATTTCTTATGTATAGCATGAGAATAACAATGCAAGGAGTACTGGAAAGTTTAGATGCTTTACTTTTTTGCCAGAAAATTACTGCATATCTTTGACAACCTAGTGGCCTAGGAGAGATGTATTTTTCACAGCTGGCCAAAACATCTACTATAAATTGTCAGTTCTTTAGAAGGTCCTGTTGCCTTCAGTAAACATGAAATATGCTGCTTAAAGGTCTTTATGTATTTTTCACTGTGTTGGAGCTGAAGTGTCTCCTTTCTTGTAAACAGTTTAGTAGTTAGGCTCACTTTTTAATGATAGAGATAAATACACCTCTCCTGATTTTCATTTATAGGAATTACGTAGGGAGACTCCCTGAAAGTTAGTTAAATAAGACTAGCATAAATCTGGAACATAAGCATCTCCCTGCATAAATTTACAAGCATTGATTCCAAAAGGTTAACAATATGGCAGATGGATATCAGAATGTGTGAACTCAGAAAAGCCAAGAATTCAAGGTTTGGTTCCAAAAGCAGTTAAAAGTCTGAGCATTTCCCCAGTCCTCTTAAGCAGGCTTCCTTGACTGATGTAAACCACCTGCTGCTTCAGTTCAAGCCAAAAATAATCCAAGAACAACACTTATGTGTCTTTTGCTTCTGCTCATCATTTCATTGAGAATCTGAAAGCATGGAAGTACAGGCAAAAATGCACAAGTATGAGCTACCCCATTTAAACAAATAAATATCAGTATCTGGAAGAAGTCTTGGGTTCAATTCTGGGTTAATATCAAATGTCTGCAGTCCTCATTTTATGCTGAGATTCTTCCATTTGGAGAAAAAAAATTTTGCAGTACCAGGAAAAATGTATTTTCTATCCTCCCTGCACAAAAGCTGTTCCTGCATCCTTATGCATCTGATTTCACACTGTGCAACTTTTCTTCCTGTGGATGCCCTCCTTTCATACGGACAGCCCGAAGCAAATGCAGAGAAGCGGAAAAACCTTAAGCTAAGGAAAAATATATAGGTTTTTCTCATCTTTCTGTGCTTTTTGTGTATTATATTGCTGTGGCTTTATTTACTCATCAGGAAGAGCAAGGATGATCTCCCATGACCTTGGGTAAGTAACTACTGAAAATATGTGCACACAGCATAAAGTAGAGCTATGCAGATGCCATGCTAGGTCTGAATAAATGGAAATGAATGGTGTAACTACACTCGGAGCCTCCATTTATCTTGGTCCCTGGTGGAACATGAAGCTGAACAATTCAGGCCCCATGTAGAGGGGAAGTCCCTTTGGGAAAAAGAGCTAACCCTTCCCAGGCAGATTCACCTCCTGCTCAGAATAGGTTTGCCAATACGTGTAAGGTTTTCTACTTTAAGACAAACATCTTACTCCTCCTCCTCAGCGTGGTGCTGTGTCTCCCTCTGATGGCATCTGGGCCACACTTCCAGGCTGATGAACACGCTACAGTCTTGCATAACAGAGGATGGTTTTTTAGCTCAGTTAATGGATACATTTAGATCAGACGTGCTAGGTTTAAAACCTTACTATTCCATCAAAATGTGATTTGCTTTCTAGTCCTCTAATGAATCAAGTCATAGGCACAAATTTTAAGAAGGAACCAGTTCTCAGCCACAACTGAATTGAACTCATATTTGCAACACTGCAAGGATAGAGGCACGAAGGGACATTTAGCAATCAGTACTTGTCAGAAAAGCTGTAAGGACTTTAGACATTTCACAGTGAACCCCATCAGGCTACTCTGAATATTCAGTTTGTCTCAAGGCTGTAAAACAGATACAAGAACCTAAAATTTCCATGAGTCCTTCAGGATTTGCCAGTAGGCTTGAGGTTTGAAAGACTTCCTAGTTACCTATATCTTGCTATTGGCACCCCTGAGGACCCCAAGGAAGCTTTTCAGCCACGACGTGCTGCTTTACTGTCTTTCACACACTGTATGCTACTGAATTACTTGGCTTTGAATCTCCATTTCAACACAAATGATTGCAAAAGGTTTGGGCCACACTTACAATTACAGAAACCCTCTAACAATAATGTCAAGACCATTACTTAATTTAAAATGCAAGTATTTACACTCACTCTCTTTGCTCAGCCCAGTCTGGCTGAGCAAAATGAACTATGTGCATTCTCTGGTGACTAGAACTCTTCACCATAAAATGTCAGACCTTACAAGAAGGGTCAGCTTAAGGTCCACTTGAATATTTTTCCATTATTAATGCTTTGAAGCGGGACATAATGGAAAATTCCCACTAGTAACTCAGTTTGGCTATGCTGAAAACCAAAGGTATGCTGAGGACCAGATTCCTTTCCTCCATTTACATAAACCACAACTACCTGTTTATATAAGGTTAAAAATACAGTCTTCTTGTATTGCAGCACAGCACTTTAGCAAAATGTCTCAAGGCATTAAAAACAATAAAATTATAATAATCCTCCTGTAATGAAAACACTTAGTGATCTAGGATCTGGGGATATGGATGAAGTAAACATTTCTTGTTACAGGTCTCATCATCTGTATGTGTCAGAAAAATAAATTAAAAAGAAAACCTAGAGTAAAAACACGTAATTAAAATCAGCAGCACTGCCATTGATTTCAGTAGTCACTCTGGGTTTTAATATTTTAGGGTGTACAACTGAGCTTCAGAAAGAACAGCAACATCTTATACCTACTTGCCGCTAGGTCTGAACCGTTTCCATAATATTGGAATCCATTTTACTTCTCAGAAAAAAAAACAACCGAAAAATAATGTTATAACACAGAAGTGTGATATTAGTAAGAGGAGATTAGAATGCTTGAAATGTCTCTGCAGGAGCCAAGACTAGTGCCCTTTGATTCTGCTGGGGGCACTGATACAGAAATTCCCAGGAAATTGTCTAATCAGAAGTAAATGCTCTTTCTGCAGAGCATACTTTTTGTTTTGCTAAGCCATGTGTTCGTGGAAGGGTGACTGCCTGGTGCTAATGACTAAAGCGGGGGGTGGGGGTGGGGGGGTGTTCAACCTCTTCATTTGTGCATCCACACAAATTTTCTAGAGAAGGCAGAGACTCCTTTAGAAAGATCACATATGGAGGTTGCTGCAAGCATGTGTGGATCTACTTTTCTTTATCACCTTCATGATCATCTTATTGAAAAGCACTCAACTGAGGATATATTTTTATATTTTGCACATAACACAAGCTTATTTTGCCTATACTATGAGGGAAAGAAACTCCCTTGACCTACACACGGACCTGGCTGGCAGCTGTGTGACCACAGTGACCGCTGAGCCCAGCACCAGCTAGCCACCCCCAGTGGATATTTGTGGCTCTGGGACATGCCTAGTGCTCTGCTCAGGCGTGGGCTCCTGGCTGATGCAAAGGACGGGCAGATCAAGCCCGTGTAACTTCATCCCTTCCCTTTATCACACCCTTCACTATCTGGCTTCCAGTTTGGCTTCAGCTCATACTGCTTTCTCCTGCCTGTCAGCTGAGTCCTGTATTAGATGCTCACAGCAGCCTGACCCCCACTATGTTCCTGGCACTTGGCACTGGTCTCTACACAACACTGGAGGCATCTTCAGATAGAATTTGTTTCAACAGACGTAAGATTTATCACTTGGCTTGAGATGTCCCTTATCAAGACTGCAGGTTCTTAATGGGGGAAACTTTTCTTGGCAAGGGTTGGCCCCATGGGTCCTCATCTAAGATGCTGGATTTTAGTGCTCTAGGGATAGTAACCAAGATTTGGATTCCTCCCCGGCTGGGCCACCGATTTGGATGCTTCTCCAAATATCTGAAACTTAGTTAAGTATGGCAGTATTTGTGCTGCACAGTTTGGGTTACTTTGGATAACAGTCCATCTATATTTTCCCCTCCATAAATTAAGTAATATTCACTTTATCTCATGTAAGACAGGCACTGGCAGGGTTAACTTGTAAATGACTTTTTGTGGTGATCAAACACTGATATTTAGGAACGCAGGACATAGAAATGATGACAGACAGATGTAATGAACCTGCCCTGGCAGGGCAATAATAAAATTAATTTAGATCTTCTAGGCATTTGCTCTGAAAAAAAACTCAACAGAAGTCTTGTGTAGGATATGGCTGAGGATTTGGGGGTTGTTGTTGTTTGGGGTGAGGTTACATATTAGCATTAGCTGGGCTACCAATCCCTTTCTGGTTAACATACTGCACTGAGGTGAGAGAAGACCGAAATACACATAGCAATGAAACGGAACACTACAAGAAGCTGAGCACCTTGGCAGTTGGGATCAGCCAGTTTAGTTTGCTCAGACTAAAGGAAAAGTTCTCAAAGTGTCGCCACAGATAGCTTGTGGGTCAAAATACTGCTGAGAAGATGACACTGGTCTGGACCAAATGAAAAACGGGATTCTTCAGGTCAAATTCTAGCAAACGCTTTTAGACAGGGAGACATAGGAAATTAGGCTGCCAGACTTGAGCTCAGCTTCTGTGCTTATATGCCTTATCCTCTAATTTCTGGTGGGAATGCTTTAAGCCAACACCTGAGGAGAACACATGTCCCCACTGGAGACCACAGGAGTTCACCATTCCCCCAGTGCACCAACAAATATAAATTCATCCTTGTGCTTTCCCTGCTCTCTTTCTCATACACACATACAAAAATACATTTTAAGTAACGCACATAATTACCTCAGCTTTTGGAAATAAACGGTATGATAACACGGGGTGGAAATGGCTTCTGATGAAGGCTGCCTTTAGCAGCACAGCTGGTAAGAGCAAAGAATTGCTCTGTGCGCAGGGGCCATTAAGCCACAGCAAGGTGTCCAGATGAGTGGCACCGGGCAGACTTACACATTTAAAAAGAGAAATATGTGCAGGCTGGCTTCAAGGGAAAAGAAAAGAAAGCATGCCCTGGAAATATAATGTGAAAACTTCCTATTGGTCCTTCAGGCTGCATAGCCCAGGAGACCACGGTTGCTATAGTGTAAGACGGTACTGCAGCTTTCACAGGTAACAATTTAGATGAGCTCCAACCTGGATACGAACGCTTGAGTTACTGCGTATTGTCACAGCGTCAGTGCCTTAACCAGTCCTCCCACTCGTGCTTTATAGATTGTACAAGGACAGGATTGCATTGGTCTGTTTCAAACCCCTGAACAGTTAATCTAACTGAGGTTTTTAAGGTTTTAGCAGGTCCTTATAATAGCTGCCGTGGTAGTGTGCAGTTAACCTTTATTGCCGTGAGGGCCCTATTACGAATGAGTTATATTCATCCCCTTTAAGGAAGGAAGGATTATGCTTCCAGATGTGTTGATACACTTGACATACGCCCTGTGATTGCAGGGACTCTCAGGCACCAAAAGAGTGCTGTTTTCACAAAGCTGTAATTTTTGTTTATACAATATATACACATGCTTGTAATGGTAATTTGTGCATGGCACTCAGAAACTGAGTGATGAAACTACACAGAGGGAAAGAGATTGAGTGAGGCAGTGAGGCTGCACTGTACATAGCACTGCATACTGAAAACCCATCCTCAAGCGCAGCCTATGCAAAACCGGTTTCCTTTTGCTTCTTCCAATTAGAACATCCATAAGCATTTTCAGTTGTTGCTATCATCACATCAGTTTGAACACATAAAATAGCTTGATTTGTAAGTATATGCAATTATGTTTGTGAATGAAAGCATCAAATTTGGTTCGTTTAGACTAGTAGATGCGCATTGTGTCTTGCTGCTCACCATTGAGAAAGCAGCAAGGCAATTGCATGACTGTTGATGTTGCAGTTGTTACTGCTAATAATTACTCATCCAGAAATCCATACCGAAGCCAAGGGATTTTCTATTCTGTTGGGTTTTTTTTCAAAAAACACTTTCCCATCCTCTGCTCTGTGAGCAGAGGAAATACAATGGCTACATCTATATTGTAGGCTGTCTGGGAGTGACCTTAACCCCAGAGTCCTGACAGCTCTTTTCCATATTTCTTATAAAAACAGGAAACATGAACAGAGTCTAAGGAGATCTACCTGAAAGACTATTTTTACTTTTCCACTTTACATCTCATCTCCCAGACCTAATACTATTATTTCACCACATTACTTGGGAGGATATTCACATGTCAATGCAAAAATCTGTGGTTGTAGCATAGAGCAAAAACCCACTACCTTACTGTGCCTAAGATGACATGGATAACAAGCCCAGACTATTGTATGAAAAGACAAGATGGTTCAAAATTAATACAAGTCTCATAAACATAAAGTCTCTGACTTGTGAAGAATAGCTACTCATGCAATATGAGAATCAGCTTGAGAGAGAAAGTACCATCCAGCTTAGGTGCCAATTCAACAAGAGAAATCCAAAGCTATTTAATAATTGAAATCATCTTCTGAAATCAATGTAAAAAGCCCTTCTGGTTCATTTTATTTCTAAGTAGCTCAAACCTGGGGATTACAGCAGTTCTGTCATCTTCCAGTCATACACAGGCATGTCTCGGGGGTATGTACCTCTGCCTGCCAACAGCTGCCTCACTCAGAGGAATGTAATGCTGGATCTCATTCCAGGAGGAGTCTGGAGTACTTTGAAGAGTCCAAGAAATGTTCAGACAAAAATTCAAACAAAGGTTAATGATTCTGCAACAAATCAGTGGGAAGGTCATAGGCATTTGACCATTTTATGACTGATTAATGAATTACTTATAATGATGGCAAATGGTCTAAGGAATCTCTCTGCTGATTACAAGACAGCTGCAAATGATATAGAAAAGTATTAGAGAACATGAGCTCACAAATGCTATTTTTGTTTCTCCGTTACCCCAGCTCCACTTGGGATCACAATGCTGAGTCATATCCTTTGCTTTATTTTAAACCTTGTGACATTTGTGTGTTTTTCCTTGTAGCCCAATGTATGGAGGACAAGACCTGTATAAATAAAAGAGTGAGCAGTCAGATTCTTAACAGGCTGTTAAACACAGAAACCCTGTTTGCTCAAGAAGTCCCTAAGATGGTGGGGTTGTGACCTTACTCTATGTTCACCCTTTCCCACTCCTGCCCCAGGTACCTGAAAGTGCCTACTGATGTAGATATTCAGCTAAAGAGACTTTTGGTCTGACCAAACTCTAGATGCTGGTGGGAGCTTTTGTTTGCTCAGTTTCTCTGAAAAAGCATATCTAAGTGCAGCTGAACAAATTTTGGATGCTGATTTTAAATGCTGACTTCTAAGGATGTGCCCATTCTGCTCCGTAACACCACTGTTGTCCCTCCCTGAACTCTTCCACATGTCCTGCTTCTTCCACGGTGCCTTCCACCAAGAGCAGGTTAAGCTGTATGCTGATAAAAACCTTTTTGTTCTAAAGCAACACACAGTGCATACCTGTATTCTCCATATTTGGCTCTAGCTGTTCCTTTTTTACCTCTTACTCTTTAAGTCCTAGGACAAAGATCAACTGTCCTACATACTTGCAGTGTGTGTAGCTGAACAGATGAGCTACACATTAGTGACCTAATCCTGACTGAGCACCCTGGAAAAAACAGTAAACTAAGTGTAAAATAAATATAAATATTAATAATTTTTATAAACTTCAGTCCCATCATCTCTCGCTCTTCAGCAAGCCTATTAATCTTAAAATGAATGTAAGTAATTTGCTGAATAGGAATGGATTTAAAGCATATATCTTAATGCATTGCTGAGTAATGACCATCACAGGTATTCCAGAATAGAGCAAAGAAACCCCTGCCCCAGTTTGCCTGATGAACAAAAGAAAAAGAAGAAAAATCGTATTAGAAGTTCCTCAGAAATTTAGGTTAATTTAAAGTATAACCCTTGAAGTTTTAGCTTGAATATACTACAAATACATTTTTCACTTTAGTGCAAAATAGTTTGTTTTGTTGTCGAGTAAATTTCTCTTTCTAATGATTTTCATTTACTTTAGACTTTTTTTAAAATAAAAGATGACATTCAAAGTAAAAAGGAAAAAAATCATTTAGAAAGTCACAAAATGAAGTGTCTTTCATTTCTATACTTCCTTTTTAATCACTAAATTTGATGCAAATTAACAAAGCATTTTGGTCTCCCTAAAATCTATCTACGAGTATTTTGGTAAATTTACTATACAACAAAGCTTTGTAAGTGTTCTTTTTTTGATTCGCTGTATTTGTTCTTCTTGAACATTATTGCAACACATGCTCATAAGGCAGCTAGAGTGTCATATGAATGTGTTACTTCTGTGGGAGCTGCCATCACGAACATTGCTTGGGACTGAAACAAGTACATTGCAGCAAAAATGCAATGTGACTGCAGTGATCATTCACCAAAAAGGTACTAGCTGGTGAGAAATATGCTGCTGAAACATCTGCACACCAACCATTGATTTGATCATTTCAAACAATGAGAAAAGCCTGCCTGTAAACACACACTAAAAAGTGCCTAATCCATCAAATAAATTGTTTGCTGCACATGGTCCCCACAGCTCTACCTATAGGTGTGCAAATAAAAATAGATGACCATGTAAGCATGACTTGGAGACCTGTTGGGTTATCTTGTCTACCAGTTTATCTCCAGTCAGGGAGCCCCAGAATCCACAAGTGAGCCAGAAGTGCTTATAGACATCTGATTGCTTCTGGAGAGGTTTAACTTATCTATTCTGCAGGAGTTTTTCTTATCCTGAGTGGTCTAGTGTTTACAGCCTCAGGATCTGCAGCATGAAATGATAGAGCCAGGAAAAGCAAAAAAGAAAATTTTAAGGATATTTAGGAAACTAAACAAAAAAAGCAAGCACTGGAAATGACAGTATAGCACTTGGGGACACTGAACCATCAAACAGTACCACCCAGTACTAACCTTAAGAGACAGGGAGCTAGAGAATCCGAGCCAGAGAACCGCTTCATGAAGCCATTACGTGTCATGCTCCAGATTCCCTGCTAGCACAAACCCGTGCAGGTGACAACAGAATATAAAAACCCAGCAATAAACTTTACAAGGTCTTTCGTGCTAATCCCCTTGCAATTTGGTGCACATCCTGAAGTCAAATAGAAGGTGGTCAAAGAAGCAGAAAGAGAAAGGAATATGGTGGAAGGGTTTAAAAGCTGACGTTCTGTGCAGTTACCACCTATGCATCATCATGGTTGGTACTGAATTCAGCATCTCAAGGCCCCGCCATGCTAGTTATGCAAAAAACAGCCAGGAGTCACCAAGAAAATGGCTACAAGCATCAAAAATTTTAGATCCAGGCGCGCTATGCCTAAGAAATAAAGCCCAAGGCCCTCACTATAGTCAATGAAGAGCAATAGGCATGGTCACGGCGTGCTCCAGCCTACCTAAGGTCTGGTTCTTAGCGTGTTGTAGGTTCCCTTGTTTCTCTGTAGGTATTCCACCAGAGCAGCTAGGTTCCCAGCTGGGGCATGCCACAAGGAAAAAGGCTGCAGGTGGTTTGGAACAGACTAAATAATCTGGGGGATGAGCCTCACTGGCTCCAAAGCACAAGGCACTCGCTGCCTCACTGATGTGGGAAGGGGCTCCAGACAGCCCGGCCACGTCTGACCAGATGGGAAAGGCTTGTGGGGAGCCAGGCGGTGTAACACACCTGCCAGTGAAACAAGCATGCAGGCTGGGGACACTGGTCAAGCCGGGACCCGGTCCTCAGGGCCAAACCGCCACCATGAACAAGGGCTTCTATTTCCATCTACACCCAGCATAATGCAGGCACCTCTTCCCGCCCGCTGTGACCATGCCACAATTATACAGGACAGAAGATTAGATTACTTTAATGCTCTCGCCACACAGCTACACCTACAAAATATTCAGCCTGAAGCCAGCACAGCATGCTGCAGCCTGACAGGCTGCACACTGGGAGCAATTTAGACCTTGCTCCATGCATTTCTCTGACCTCTGCTAAGCTCCCATGTGGAATTCAAGGTGATGGTTTTAACCTACAAAGCCATCGCTGCTTTGAGACATTTTTAGCTTAGAAATCCTTGCCTCTCCCTCCGTCAGATGCTGATGCTGTCTCTCAGGGGAGCTGTACCCACGTGGTGTGTCAGACCCCTGTTTTTGTTATCATTCTGTGCAAGCCATCAATTTTCCTCTTTCTCTACAGCTGCACCGAGCAGCACTGGATCTATTCACAGGTACACCCCTTACTTAGCCTGTGACTCGTAACTGATTGTTAAGGTGCCTGAGGCACAGAACAAGTACCTACAAGTACATTCTAAAAAGACCCAAAAAATGAATAAAAGAACAGTTGTCTGCTGTGTTTGCAGTTAATTACACACAAGCTTACTTTCCCCCTCCCCAGCACCCACTTGAGGATGGAGCTCACACGTCAGGCTCCAGGCATTTGTGCACTGTGGCACTGGGGAGGTGCGGCGACACGTGTTCACCACTTGACTGTAATCCCTTCATCTACCACTCATCATGCTCAAAAATTTAACATTAAGCATTTAATGAGGCAGAGAGACATTGACACTCCTTCAACCACCTTCTTTAAATATCCCCCAGCACGCTCTTTCTGTTCATCTGCTTTCCGTATGATTTTCTTTCACTTACCAGGTTAGATTCCTCCTCAGCACTTGCTCAGAGGTCTCCTACGGGCCACACCACTTCCTTTTTGTTGCTGGAGAGTTTTCTAGTGCCTCTGCCCCCAGCCTGCTCTTAACCTCTCCCAGTGTAAGCAAAACGACAGACATGGAGCTGAAGGTTACAGAGAGAAACCCACAAAGCCAAATTGCTTGGACGCACCTTCATCTGCGGTGCTGTGCTATGACCAGACTACTTCAGCGTTACATTAACCGATGCCTTTTGAAAGAACTAGGAGTGGATTTAGGCTGGCAATTTAAATACTAAACTGATAAGTGCTTTAGAAATGAGTTATAGAGAAAATGCTCTCTCGCATAGCTGTTGTAAAGCCCAGCTCTCTGGATATTTCGGGTTCATAAGAATGACAGGTCGATAGCTCCCTTTCCGTGCATTCGGCAGTGCGGGCAGAGCTCGAAAATGCCTTGCCTGTACATTAGGATACAGTGCACTGACTTTCCCATAGTCCTTAATAGAGCAATCAGTAGCCTGGAGACCTCCAACCAGCTGGTTATGCAGCTGTCTAATAGCTGTCATTTCTTCCTGCTAGAGGAGAAAGGGAGCCAAGGAAGATGGAGTGAGAGCGATTTAAAAGGAAAACTTTGAATATGTTGCCTTTAACTTCCCTCAGCCTGGCAATTGGACTCCTAAATTAGTGCAAGATAATGCAAAAAGCCATAAAGTGATTGGGTGAAATCAGTAAAATGGCATCAGAAATCTATCCACTGCCCATCTATTCTATACCTCTTATTACAGTCATCAACTATATTACGGTATTTTCAATCCTTCATGAAGTCAGTTCTCAAAAAATAGGTGAGTATCAGTAAAAGAAACAAATAGAAAGATCTGCTGTCTTCTCAAAGGTCCCCAAAAAGCTACACAGGGTAGACAGGAAGATTACATTAGAGTGGAGAGTGCATTGGAGTGAAGAGAGGAGCATTTTATCACCACTTCAGGTTTGGAAGGGTGGGATTACATATAAGGATACGTGAGGGTGCCACGGTTTGGTGTGTGGCTGAAATACAAAACATTTAATGGCAACTGCATTCATTTTTGAAAGCTTGAAATTGCAAGCATATTTGGGGTCCAATAGTGCATTTTGCCCAAAGTGAAAATAAAGCAATTGGAAATGTATTTGGTTAAACTGAGGGGCAGATTCAGAAAGTGAATGAAAAGGAGGGAGGACACTACAGCGTGGCTGCTGCACCACTGTACTTGAATGGGGTCCAGGACTTCTCTAATGATGTTCAAACCAAGGATTTTAACCAAAGATTCCTACTCACAGGAGCTTGTTAT
Organism: Falco naumanni; assembly: GCF_017639655.2. NCBI lineage: Eukaryota > Metazoa > Chordata > Aves > Falconiformes > Falconidae > Falco > Falco naumanni. The sequence continues at coordinate 15,812,526 of NC_054065.1, forward strand.
AACCACTGAACTGAACAATAGTTGAAGACACTCCTATCTTGCTCTTGTCTTTTGAAGAAGATGTAGCAGTTCTTTAAATATTCACTGGCACAGAGACCAGAAACCTTATAAATAAGTCTAACCTCCTGGCTAAAGTCAGTTTTTCACTTTGTGTCTGTGAATATTTAAGGCAGATAGAAAGTGGTTCAACTTTGAGCTTCAAAAGGACAGCTCAATTCAGAGTACACAATAGCTAGCAGTTGGGCCACTCTCCTGAGGGACAGAAGACTTACTTGAAATCCATTCATCCTCGGAGAAGGAGAGAGAGGTGTGAACAACTCTTACAACCCCAACAGCCTACCCAATTATCTTGTAAAAGGACAAGACAACAGTTTTGTGAATGACACTTAAATCCACAAAATGCTTATTTGTCCAAAATTGTATGGTGAAGTCTACCTGTATTTGTTAATAATTTTAAATAGACTTAAACACTCTTTTAATAAAAAATAGAGCCTAGGCACGTGTGTGTTTGTGTGTATGCACCCACACGTGGCTGTCCACCTCTAATTACACTGAAATCCTCAGATCCAAATTAGATCAGATACAGATTGCATTCAAAAGTGGAAAAGCCAATTCACATATAATTAAATGTCGGGATAATATCTGCTCCCAGCAGATTTCAGACCACAAGGTAAGAACCAGACACTTGAAAACTCTAACAGTAAGTACAGGGAAAAAAAAAAAAAAATGTGTAGAGGACAGAGAAAGAAAGTC